>NC_056525.1:166084422-166251129 GCF_019175285.1 Sceloporus undulatus
TTTCTTTAGGTTTTTCAGCAACCAAAAATACAGGAAGATGTGTGCCAACTGAGCATTAACATTATGCAGGTAATACGAACATCAGACTTAAGACAAGAAGCTAAGTTAATTGTTTCTGTACAATTGCATATCGCAGTTCAATATTGTGTTTATTACATTAGTGTATTCCTTCCAACCACAGAAACCCTTTCCAAGAAACTTAACGAAAAGGATTCAAAAATCTGTCCTCAGTGTAACAACAGAAACAACCATAAACCCATAATCTAAAATCAATATAATAATAAAATGTTTATAATAGTCATATCAAAGAGTAGATATTATCCACACACAGATTAGAATGAACACTACAAAGAAAACCTCGAGAATAATTAATTAACCAACTAGACAAAAATGCCATTATCTTCGTCTTGGAAGATGCAATTTTTGAGGTATTGGGAGTTTCATAGATTAGTACTTGTTATTTTTCTTAAAAAAGCAATTGCAATTAGTGTAGGAAAGCCAATATTCAATTTCTCTGTTTCAGTCAATACTTACCTGCCAAAGTTGACACTATTTGTATGTCATGATCTATTATCAAAGGCAGGCCAACATACTGGATACATTTTTTGTAAAAAGGGTTGTCTTGTATGCAATGAGTATTTAGTCTGATTCAGTGGGGAATTGATGAGGGCTTGAGGATAGGAAATGAAGTTTAAAATGTCCTCCTTTTAAATAAAAAAGCTCCAGTCTGAATTAGGCTGAATTCCCTTTGGTTCATATTGAGACTTGCACTTAGCCTCCTTATGTTCAGCTGAATCTTGCAATGCTTCTGTATAGGCCCTAGCTGCAAATGACCAGAATCATACACTGAACATAGGAACCCCAACTGTCCTGTGCTTGGTATCCAAGCATAAGTATACGTTCGTAAATTATATATTTCCGCCCTGTTAATTGTTGTTTCAGCTACATTTTTTTTTTCAATTTAGTCATCTTTCCCCACCAGTATAGATCTTTTTCACCAAGTGTTTGGTGTGTATTCATCATCAGATCTTCTAATAAACTTCAGAGCAGATAAAATATTAAAAGGAAAAAAATGTATATATACTGGCAAGATGAAAAGGGGAGAGAGAGCCAGCATGGCATAATGATTGGAGCATTGTACTATGATTCTGGAGATCAAGGTTGCCATAAGTCAGAAATTACTTGGGACACACAACAAGATGAAAAGAGTAAAGGAATCTAAGAGTGGAGAAATACATGTTCCCTTCAGAACAGATATACCCTGCCTTCAGCAATAAACCAGACTATAATATAAAATAATTGGGCCATCGGTATACATATATGCTTTGTATGAATTCACTATCAGCATTTATTTATTTCCATTCTGTTAACACACTCTCAGTTCTTGTGTGGAGAAGTGAAATTAAAATTAAAATACATATCTTGTTCAATTTAACATCTTGAGATACGTAATTAAAAATAGATACAATATAAATGTTAATGACTTTAATGTTTAACCTAATGTTAAGTTAAAAACTGTGTTCTTTGAGTAAAGGGAAAATATACTGTGAAGGTTGAGAGTTGTAAAGAAAAATGTGGCTTTAAAGTACCCCTTTTTATAATGATAAATAAAAATATTTTTTCTTTATTTCAAAGGTATTCATTGATTGCCTGGAACAGTTGAGTACAAAGTCTGATAGTGATGTAGATACTACACAGTAAGTAAAATAATATGGTGATAATCTTTACCTTTATTGTCTTTAACCTGTCAGTCTGAACATCAGCAATAAAGAATAGCTGTTCAGCAATACTTTTAGCTTGTTTTATTGCTGATTCTGGTTCCAGTTTTCTACTTTTGAAACACAAACGCATGGACACACAAATATTTTCCTGTTTCTGGACAAACAACTTTGAGATATCAAAAAATTGTCCACTTTGGTGATGAACCAGTAACTTCAGAGATCTCATGGATATTTCAGTGGTACTCTAAAGGCTAAAAAGAAGACTAAGTGCATATATGTACCATAGCTGAATTGCCTCTCCTCTGGGGTCTGTACTTCTACGATGGAGACTAGGAAACCTGACAGATTATTTTAAAAACCTCTCACATTTCAGCTTCCAGATTATTCTTTGTGATCTCTGTAAAGCCCTAGAAGGCCTGTCATATGTGGAGAAAAGGCCTAGTAATTCAGTGATGGCAAATGTTATAGAGACTGAGTGCCCAAACTGCTACCCCAAACCCACTTATTTATTGCAAAGTGCCAGATCCCTGTGGCTTTCTAGTAACAAAACTCTGGCAAACTCTGTCCTGGGGTGACAGCGTGTTTGCCCACAGAGAGGGCCCTGAGTTCATCTACCTTCTGAGAAAGTGAAATTTGTGGAAAATACTGCACTCAAGGTTCATGACACAGCCCCTTGCATTACTAGAGGGCTGGTAGTAGGTATCCAACAAAAACTTCCATCGTTCAACTTGAGAAGGTTCTGAGCCTTCTTCTATGCAAGCACACATCACTTACATGTATGACTGTACAGATGACCATTTGAAGAATCCCAGGCTGCATCCACTCTGCAGAAATAATATGATTTGACACCATTTTAACTACCATGGCTCAATGCCATGAAATTCTGAGATTTGTAGTTTTGTGAGACTACCTTCTCTGTCAGGAAGCACTGGTGCCACAACAAACTACAGGATTCTACAATATGAACGCATGGCAGTTAAGGTGGTGTTAGACTGGATTATTTCTGCAGTGCGGCTGCAGCCACAGTTAACCTAATTTTCTTCAGTGGAAACTATGTCACTTTCAGTGACCTTAAACCAATTTAACTTTATGATGTATGTACATGTTGAATGCTTATAAAATCATAACAGCCATGCTCAAACTACAGTAACTTCTTTCCAAATCTCTTAGTCTTTCAGCTGATGTTTCATCTTCAGATTTATTTGGAAGCATGCATGAGGACTCCAGTTTGTCTTTAGTGAGTATGGTAAACCTGTTCTTGAAAAGCAGATAAAGGAGAATAGCCAAGCGTTCTTATACTTAGTATTACTAGGAACAGTACCATTACATTACCTTTATATTTGGTATTACACAACATCTTTAAACTATATACATAATGCATGTACTATTCCTCTTTTCAATAGTTCTGCCAGATCAGTAATTTGTAGGCTCTTTTTAAAAACAATTCCAATTGCTCTCTTGTTAGCACAGTTATTTGCCTTTCATCCTTCTTGTACCATTAATATAATATTCTTCTGCTGAATTCTTCCTTCATTTAGGAACGGAGGCTTTTGGTTGTGCTTAGTAACTGCTGTTACCTGGAACGTCATACTTTTCTAAACTTAGTTGAGCACTTTGAAAAACACGGCTTCCAAGGAGTTGAAAAAATAACTCAAGTAAGTCTTAGATCTAAATTGGATCTGAATTCTCAATAACTGTTCAGAATAATTAGTTAGATTAGGCTGTATTTGTAAGAAATGTTTACGGAAAAATACACTGACAGTATTTTAGTATTTAGTAGTTTAGTATCTAGTATAGATTATTTAAAGTACTAAATTTGATTTCACATTTGAGACTAATAATTCCAGAATTAACTATATTGTACAGTAGCGTAACTGTTAGTGCTCACCCTAAAGGCTGGATGGATGAGATAGTAGAGAGGGTTGATGCTTCTTTTAGGTGCTCCGAGAAGAGATTAAGCTCTCACCTTTCACCAAGGCATGTTTTCTTTTGTTTTTTACAAAGATTAAAATACAGTACTTACATTGACCTGTGGATAAGTCAATCCAGGTTTTTTGAGTCAATTTTTAAAGTAACATTTCTAGACTTATACATGAGTATATACAGTACATTTTGTTTACATTGATCCTGCGGCCAGCTAGGTTATGTGAATGATTCTATGTGTTTTGAGAATGATATTTCTCTTCCTCTTTATTTTTCTCAAATTGTCCATAATATTGAAACTTTCAAAAGATCCTCCAGTTCTCAGTAACATTTTTAATTTTAGTGATACATAGTTTTAATGCAGTACTTAGAGATAATTTAAAACATTTTAGCATGAAAAAGAATGTTTACAGGCAACCACTGTTTTTAAATTAGATTTATGGTTTTGTTCTGAGTTCTTCTTGTCTAATAATAGAAATGTCAAAAGTGGGTGGAAATGGAAATCTTATCGTCCTGAATGTTTGTAAATAGATGGTTATAATTTTTTTAATCAGAAATATTACAGCTTCTTAAAATATTGTTCTTAAAAGTAGTCACTTTCTAGGAATGTGTGCATTATCGAGGGGTGGGGGGTGGAGCAAAGCAAATGTATTGCTGAGCATCTTTAATTATAATGCATGTAAATAAGATTTAGCTTACCATATTTTATCTTGTACATGTTGGTTTTGGTTTTGACAGTCATCTCCAGTGTCTTTATGACAGGAACATCTTTGGTGACTTTATACCTTGTGAACCTATGACATGTTTCTCTCTTAGCAACGTTGAGGACCTCTCTAATAAAAGATTGCTTAGGCCTGAAATAGATGGGCATTTTAAGCCAGCTTCTGCACAACTTGGGGGTGTAGCGTTTAGATGATGTACGCATACAACCCACGTTGAAGCTGTGCCCAGGCTACCTAAGGGCCAAACCTGGTCCAGGAAGGAGCGAATCTTTTCTGTCCCTTGCCATGGAACATTTGGGACCATGGCAGGGGTCAGATTGGGACTGTCCCCACGTGGTTGCCATGGCCCTGGTGCGAATGGTGCGAACACGGCCCCAATCTGCCCTTTTTGGGTGGTCTGTTTCACCCCCTCTGTTGTCCATCACCTAATTTCTGCATCTGCAATTAATAAACTTAGCAAGTTTATGTTCATGGGTGACCAAAAATATGACATAGAGCCTGAAATTTTTATTAGTGTGTTTTAGCAGACAGGTCTTTCTGGTAGAAATGAATGAGGAGAATGGCCTTCTTTATTTATGCTAAACTATTATATACCATTGTAAAAATGAACTTTCTGTACATACTCATGTATAATTTCTAAAATGTAGTCTAATAATTGACCCCAAAGGCCTGAGTTGACTTATCCATGGGTCAATGTAAGTGTTGTATTTTAATTCTGTGGGGGGGGGGAGAGAGAAACCATTCCCTGGTAAAGGGCAAGAGCATCTTTCCTGGAAGCACAGACTCCCCTCTATTCTCTCATCCATCCAGCCTTTAGTGTGAACACAGTTATGCCTGCTGGAATTTTGTAAGTTCTTTGACATTGTTTTCCTTTGCGTCATCCTTTGTTAGAAGCCCCTAGGTTTAACCTTTGACTTATCCATGGATCTTATCAAAATCTGTAATATTGGCTCCAAACCATGCCCTTGACTTATACATGTGGTCGACTTGTAGTTGAGTATATACAGTACTCTGCCCTCAACCATACTGGTTACTTAGACTGCTGTTCTTCTTTCTCATAATGTATTTGTGAGGAGGCATTTGATAGCTTTCATTTCCATTTCTCAGTATGCACAGCTTGTCTTGTCTGAACCTGAACACAGTGTGATTAAATGTTAACTACACTTAATGGAAACAAGCCTACTTATCTCCACTTGTCATAGTTAACATTAACCACAGTTAGCATTAACACAAATGTCTAAAATGCAATTTATTTGAAACAGAAGTGGGAGCTTCTGATTCTGTTGCCACCTTGCCACTGTGTGGTGGAGGCAAAAACCCAGGCAGATGACTTAGGCTCATTTTCTGAGTAATGCAGAGGCACAATCCACACACCACATGGATTGTTTTCCTCACATTAGTTAGAGGCAATTTTGTTTGTTTAACTGTTGATCCCTTAGCAAAATATGCCATAGGCTTAACTTTTCAGATTCTGTCATTTTCCTATTAAAGTAAAAACAATATTGAAAACAATCTACTTTGTTTTCTAAATGTTTTCTTATAGAACCTAGTGTTTTAATTTCTGAAGTTGTTAAATGCTTGCATATTTGCTAAACTAAAGTACTGTAGGTGCTTCTGTTGGTATTATTAACATCTCTCATATTTTCCCCTTTTCTTTTAGGTGAGCATGGATTCATTGAAAGAATTGGATCAACGGCTATTTGAAATGTACATTGAACTAAAA
The DNA here is from genome assembly GCF_019175285.1 of Sceloporus undulatus. Lineage (NCBI taxonomy): Eukaryota > Metazoa > Chordata > Lepidosauria > Squamata > Phrynosomatidae > Sceloporus > Sceloporus undulatus. Next base: position 166,090,512 of record NC_056525.1, read on the forward strand.
GCTGACCCTATAGTGGGCTCATTGGAACCGGGCATTTATGCAGGTTATTTTGATTGGAAAGACTGTCTTGCTCCAACAGGTAGGTAGTTTTAAAACTTCTAACAACTGTACTGCAGGCAAATAAGATTTATTAATATAAAAATATTTTATATCAGTAAACTTATACTTTCAGTTTGTTTCTCACCATCAGATCAAATGTTAAAACTTCTCCCTTCACTGGCATAATTTCTAAATCTCTTTTTAAATAACCCAAATAATTACAGTTCTCTTCTATCTGTAGTAATCTCCCTGAGTAGTAGTTTTTGTTGTCTTACTGGTTCATATTTCCTACACCTAGGAATAGTTATGAAATACAACTTTGCTGCTCTAACAAAACTTCTGTTAAATCTGACCATTTGTATATGAGACCAGAGTGCCATTGTGTAGGGAAACGTGTAGGAACAACATTCAAATCAGCCAAAGAGATTGATGTAAATGTTTTGGGGGGTTTGTTGTTGTTGTTGTTTTGGTATCAAATTCATATTGGTTATCAATAAAAGATTTCTGGTCATCAAAGGTATTGGTAAATCTTCAGTCCCTTACCAGTTAGAGATGTGTTTTACATCGAAATATGAAAATTCATAGTATTGTAAATTATTTAGAGTTCGTATGTTGTTCATCTCAGCCCAATTTGGGCACATACACAAGTATCCTCGAACTTCTTGCAGCTATCACATGATGGCAGCAGGGAGCAAGAGTACATGAAGCAGGAGCAGCATTGCATGCTAGAATACTACAGCCACCAGGCAGTTTCTGCTTGTGCTGCTGTTGGTATGCAGTTAAGATAGAGAGACAGAGAGCCTAGACAAACTAGGAATTTGTGCAGAAATTAATAACGTGAAATTCAGTAGAGCCAAATGCAAAATTCTACCCTTGAGCCACAAAAAACAAATGTACAGGTATAGGATGGGGGATACATGGCTCAGCATTAATACATGAGAAAAGAACTTTGGGATTATTTTTTATCATACTTTGAACATGAGTTAGGAGTGTGATACAGCTGCAAAGACAAATGCTTCTTTTAGCCTGAATTAATAGAAGCATCGTTTCCAAGTTAAGGGAAATAAGAGTCCCACTGTATTCTGGTAGTCAGGCCTCATTTGGAGTACTGTGTTCAGTTCTGGACAACTCATTTTAAGAAGGGTATAGACAAGTTAGAGCATGTTCAGAGCAGGGCAATAAGGATGAGAAGCAGTATAGAGTACAAAATATATGAGGAAAGATTGAAGGAGCTGGGCATGTTCATCTTGGTGAAGAGAAGACTGAAGGGTGACATGATTGCACTGTGCTTCCCCAGATGGTAAGACCAGGTCTGATGGTTTGAAGTTACAGGACAGTAGATGTCAGTTAAACATTAGAAAGAACTTCTTGACAGTAAGAACAGTTCAGCAGTAGACCCAATTGCCTAGAGAAGTGGTGGGATCTCCTTCTCTGGACTTCTTCAAAACGAGGATGGACAGCTAGCCAGCTGCTTTAGCTGGAGAACTTGTATTGAGCAAGGATTTGAGCTTGATGGCCCATGAAGCCCTTTCCAACTGTATGATACTATGACTCTGTGCTGCCCACAGTTCCAAGTCTTGACATTATCACAAGGTAGGAATTAGAGAAATGAAGAATTCCCAGATGCAGCCTTGCAATACTTCCCACAGGCAAATAAACAAACAAACCAGTGCTGCAGTGGGGATATAAGGAATAGTTACAGTTTTTCTATCCTCACCGAGGAAGGAAGTCTTGAAGGGCTGAAACACTCCCATAAAAATAAAGGTCAGCCATCATGAGCTGTTCACAGAAAAAGTCCTGAAATTTCATGGTGGGTTTTCCCCACAAAATGTATTCTGCACCAAAATACATTTTTGCCCAAATACATTGGATTTTGCATAAAAGGCAGTAGGTTTGGTATAAAGGCCTTTTTGCAAAAAGTCCCAGAATGTCAATAAAATAAAATAAAATTGAAAAATGTACAAAAACTTTATAATGTTGCCTGACTGGAAGAAACGTTTTGATACTTTTCCCTCTTGCATGTAGAAATGAAGTAAGGAAAGATTTCTGTCATTTTGCTGCAGTATCAAAGGTCTGAGAAGCACTCATGCCATGTGATTGTCTCACAATGATCTTTCATTTGTCTTTCACTGACCGGTGAGGATGACTTCAGTGGTCAATGGTGCACATTCTGTCATATACTCTGAGCTGAAGTACAATAGGATCATGTGGTAATGTCATCATCAGCATTGTTCTTATGGGTCATAGGCTGTTGTGTCACAATCACATTTCATTTGGAATAAAACAACATATTCAATTTTTTAAAAAACATATTAACTGCAAATAATAAAATCCTACTATATTCCAGAGTAAGAGAAAATATTGACTGTCTGTCATCTGTGGACCCTTTTTTAATAACTAGGTTACTCAGTTAATTATTTTTTAAACCAAAAATAATGCAGAGATAGGTAGGTTTGGTCTTTCAGAAACATTTGGATATCATTTGTCAGGGGGCCAAACCTTTGTGTTAAACAATAATATTCTGAAATTCAATATCTGTGATAGCCTTTGAGGATTTGGAGGTGTACCTGGTCTTCAAAATTATAAAATGCTATAAAAATATGTTTCTATAGGAAAGAGACGTTTTGTCATCCTCATGCCTTTTGATGTTTATCATGGATGTTGAGCAGTTCTACTATTCATTCAGCATAATAGCTGTGTATTCTCCTCCTTTCTGTGAGTTACTTCTGATTGCTAGGTTTCTAGACAGCTGTGCAAGTTCTGTCTGTCTTTGCTTATTTTCAGATGTCTTGTGAATTTTTGCTTTTGTTTTGAAGGGCAGTTTTTAAAATTCTAAAGCAAAATACTGTATAGGATTTGTGAGTGTGAATTAGGCCAAGATAAATTCCAGATGCTTTTTTTCATGTTACTCTGTTACAGCAGCAGCAAGATGAAGTTTATCAAATAGTTTCTGCCCAGGAAATCTCACGTCACAATCAATATGTTTGCTTTTAAAGTACCACAAATCCCCTCCCACTTCAATTTGATAAAAGTTTTTTTTTAATGATCTGCAAAATGGAATGTAACAAAGTACTAATAGGATAAAAATAAAGGAATAGAAGACAAGGGAGAGGAATGAAATGAACTGCCGCAGATACAGTTCAGCAAGAGTTATTGATAGACTTCATGGATATTTTGGTAGAGAGTTCCAAACGAATACATTCCTGTGGTAACGGAATGATCTGTGCAGAGGTACCATAATTAGCATTTATCAAGTGTCTATATCCACTAAAAGCATTGCAGAGGTTTAAAAACTTGTGCACGTTCTCCAGAAAGAAACATGGGTGGAGTAGTAAGAGGAAAACAAGCACACACAGGCATTGGTTTGTAAAACTCTTATTCTTGTAATTATTAGCTTGAATGGAAACAGTTCTGGAAAGGAAGAAGCAAATGACAGCTGCTCAGTGCATTAAGCTGATAAAGTGAGGCCTGTTGCTCCATCTCTTTCATTGCTGCAGTGGAGAAGCATATGCTGCAACTGTTCCAGTTTGACAGGGATAGCCCTGGTTAATGCTCTGCCATCCCATGTTCTCAACTGTTTTTAAGATGTCCCAGTTGTTCCTTCCACTTTCCCTCTTCATCTCACTTCATTTAGTGCAAACTGAGTTCAAAGTGCAAAATTAGCTTGCACACATCTCAGTATTGGGAAAAAGATAGGAAGGAGTATCGTCATGCCTTTCCCTGTGGTCTCAGGCAAAAGCAAACTGCTGGAGCATCCCCTTGTGTCAATGTGCTGTGTGACTCCAGATTGTTTCTTGATGTAAACAAAATGAATAAACACACCTTGTAATAAGCAGGGAAAGGGTAGAATCCTGCCAGTTGAGAGAGGTTTTCCTCGAGGAAATTAAAGCACTCCCAGAACTGTGTACCAGTTGCTCTCAATCTCTTTTTCTTTATCATAAGCATACAGATTCCCTTTCACCTCTAATTTTTTCTAAAATAGCATCAGTATTGCAGAAAACTATTATTGGTGTGAATTTTTTTTCTTCTCCCTTCAGTTCAGATTTTTGTCAGTTTTTGAGATTTGCATAAACCTTATATTTTACAGTTTGTTTTTATGGATTTTATGGATTTTTGCTGATTTTCTTTTCTTCCACTCACTTTGATTTTCTAATCCTCCATATGTGCCAGGGCTACACAATGCCACAGGAAAGAAACTGTATTGTATGGAGGTCAAAAACTGGGATCTTACTGTCTACTTAATTTGAGAGAGCTTTTTTCTGCAGAGTAATGTTCTGTTTACTCCCTTTCTTTTTATATATACTAGGTCAATGTGTGCAGGATTGTTATCAGAGACATTTTCAACGGTCATTAAAATACCTGTATTTCTTTATGACAATCGATGTTTTCCCAAAATTCTTAACTAATTATCTTCCGTTCATCTTCTAAGAACTGCACATCATTTTTCTCCAGCCAACCTTCACCCCATTTTTATTCTAAAAACAAGCATGTGGAGTAGGTTAGGCTGAGAAGCTACAGTTGGTTCACAGTGGCCACATGGATTTTATATTATGGGGACGCTGGCATTCGACCTAATCTGTAAGGTTCATTGTGCAGTGGGGTTGGGTATGAACACAGAGTTCATGCAGTGGATCTCAGACAAAGTTGATATTTTTGGCAGGTCAGATAAAAGCATTTTGATTTTAGAATACTATTTTATGTAATAGATTTGTTTTTAATGATGCTGTGTGCCCATATCACATGCAGAGAATATTGTATTGATTGGTTTGGTTTTTCCTTTTTTCAGGCTTTCCTAAAGTCAGTACATGATTCCAGGCATTTTCTGTTTGAAATAGTAGTGTATTCTTCCTCATCATTAACTTTCATCCTCTTTTTGCCTGGCCATATCCTTTTGACCACATACTGATACTGCTCAGTCACACACGTCTGTGTTTTCATTTGGTAAATGTTGGAGAGTATGGAAAAGATGTGTCAAATGGCAGCTGGCTGGTTACACTGGCTTATAAAAGAAAGGCTTCACACATCAGGCTGTGAACATTCAGTGACATAGTAAATTCAATTAATGAACTGATAATTTGATTAACTGTTTAATATGTGTTCTTAGTTTAATAGGTGAGATGTCTAGTAGAACTGCTAATATGAATGATGGCAAGACCAGTGTTTTAGTGTCTGCTTGTAAATGAGGAGAAATGTGACAAACTGGGCAATCCCAATAGATTGGTAGACAAGCTTCTCAGAAACCAGGAGCTGTAGTGAACTAAAAGGTGATATATTCTGGCCATGTGTCATTCCTTCCAAATAATTGGCCTACATAACTCAATAGATGTGAGAAGTTTAAGAATGTATGATTTCTTTACAGATACTAAACAGAACTTTATTTTTTAAATCTTCTTTAAAACACATACATGTAATATACACATACAACATAAATGTAAATTTGCATAAAACATGGAACATAAACTATATGTTTGTATGTAGTTTTATGTTCTCTGTTTTATGTAGGTTTATGTTTATGTTTTCTAACAACTTAGAAAACAACAAAGACATCATATCAATAACAAATATTACATCAATAACAAACTAAACTTCCTAGACTCTTTTTTGCTGTTATCCTGTAAATTTTTGCTATTTCTAAATTTTGTCACGTATCTCCAAATTATATATTTGTAATAACTTCGATAGCCACCTATTCCTATTTCTTAATCTAAGTCAATTATAAATTCATTACCCCATTCATTTTTCAAGTAAGTTATCAATATGTCCTATTCTGCTTCTGATTTATCTAATGATTTCCACTTTAACATCTGTGTCAGTTTATCAGTTTCCATATAATCATATATTTCTCCCCCTCCCCTACTTGCATATTACACTTGAGCAGCCATGGTAATATAAAATATGGTCATATGAAATACCACATTTTCTCTTCATATTCTCATTTGTTACCATACACAACAAATACATTTTAGTATTTGCACTTTCTTATATATTCAGATTTGTTCTTACCTGTTTATGAATTGAATTCCAATGTCTTTAGGCCCATTTACATGACCACCAAAAATGGTAAAAAGGTTCCTTTTACAAACCAGAACTTTATGATGATGACAGTTCTGTGGCTACAAAACAAATGAAATCAACTGAGACACAAAATGCCCAGAACCATGGGGAAATAATTCTTTGTCCATTTGCTTATAACTGTGGGTTTAATGGTACCTTGTGACCAGCCTCAGCACCACACCATTGCTCTGTATCATGAGCAGTGAAGTTACTGTCCAGTTTGGCGTTCCAATAGAAGCAAAATGAACTTTTTGGTTTGAACCTTTGAATTAAAATACCACTATGATATTCTCAGGCACAGTTCAGTTTACAGATGCTGGTTCACCAATAAGTTACACTATGAACATAGTTTATTGGTGGGTAACACGAAACAGAGCGAGGCAGTTTTTCTCCCCTAACATGGGTCTTTAGTAGTTTTCAAGATAATATTTTCCAATCCATAATTTTGGGGTAAAGTTTTAGATTTTTTTTAAAAAAAGAAAAGCCCAAACAAACAAACTTGGCTGGTGAACTGAATGTTAAAATCAGACTGGAGCCAAGTTGTAAATTGGCAGATCGAATGGTCCCTTAACCAGCATAGCAAGGCCACTGTAATAGCAAACATTTCATTATTTTAAGATTTCTCTTCACTGTGCTTAGCAATTTCAATTTAATGAAACACTTCACAATTTTATTAATGTTTGGATGAGATTAGAGCTCTGGACTTGTTCTGTAGCTACGAGTGATTCAAAATTATTAAACCTCTAACTTTGAACTGTGAAAAATCTTCAGCCTTCCAGTTCTTTACTTCATTCATAAGTTTAGATAAGTTCCAAATGTTGAATTTTGAGCTGAGTGCCACAGCTCACACTTTAAAAAAGAAGAAGAAGCTTTATATTTTACCAGTCTCCAGATACATAAGATGATGGTTCATTTTGGTGGTAGTTCTTTGAAATTGAAACTGAAATTTTATGAAATGCTAAGAGCACTTAAAAGATGTCTGAGAAAAAAAAAATCTAGTCTTAATTTGAGAATGAAGCTACCTAGAAACCATTTTAACACATGTTGTAAAAAGGATTTGATTTTTATCACGATAAGTCAGGTCAGTTCTACAGACCAGTAGTTTAGCTTGTTATGTTTTGGCATTTAATTTATTGTTTACTTTTCGTGGGTATGCTATTAAAATTCTCATCCAAAATGAGAGAAGGATTTCTTTCCAGGAAACATAAAATTTGAACACCCATGAACAGACTTTAACTCATGATCATAACCATATACAGTTAGTGCAGTTTTCTGGGGCTGAGAGTGTGTAACTCGCCCAAGGTCACCCAGTGGGTTTTCATGGCCAAGTGGGGAATTGAGTTTTGCTCTCCAGAGCTGTAGTCCAGCACTGAAACCATTACAATACACTGGTTCCTGCAATTCCTCATACTCCCATGGGAAAATAAAGCACCTACATGTGATAGTGGCACTGGGCATATGTACATCCCATTGTTTACATCCCATTGTGCAAAAACTCTGTTGCATCTTACATTGTATGCACAGTAATTGTCTGGTTCCTGTGGTCCTTCTATTTCTTCCCTGCAATGAAATGGCTATAAAGATTGGTTGTACAGTCCTTCATGTGTTTGTATCATTTATTGCACAGTACACTTTATGTGCATATGGGATTTACAATTAGACCAGCAGACCACTGTGCACAGAATAGCCCTGTACCCTGATATAAGCTCACCTCATGTGGAAAGGTAAAGATGCCTAAAGCAGAGTACGCAAATATAATCCAGTTGGATGGGAAGGCACATAAGAAAAGGCAATATGTCATTTTGAGCTGTGAAGCTTTTAAAAAACAGTGCACCGTAGTGTTTGCTATTAATTTCTAAATCAACAATTGGATAACTAGACAAGTGGTTTGCCAAGATTTATAGGAGATAGGAGTCTGACTGGAAACCTGAGAGAAAGTACCTAGCTAGGCAAGGTCACAGACACTCTTGTCTTTAGCCTTATTTGCCCAAGCATGCTGGTGCCTACAAAACTACAAATCCCAGGATTCTGCAAGCTAGAGCTGTGGCAGTAAAAATGGTGTCAAACTGCATCATTTCTAAAGTGTGGATTCACCCTTGTTTAGTGAAAAGGAAAATGCCTGGGCAAACAAATCTTCTCCTGGAGCTGGAACCACCCTATATTGAAAGCTGCCCTTATTTCAATGGAACAATCATTCCACATGATGGACACCACACAGCAAGGAAGGTCAGTTTTTGCACCATGTCCATAGAAACTTCACAAATCCACTGAACAGCAACCAGGGCCTCCCCCATTGATGGCGGTCTCTCAGATAAACCTGGTCCTCAATTCTTTAGAATTTTATAAACTAAGGGTAACACCTTGAATTTGGCTTGTACACTAATTGGCAGTCTTAGTGGGATTTTCAGCATTGGATTACACATACAGGTTTGTGTGTGTGTTTTTAAGTCTATCAGTTTATGGCAACCCCACAAATCTCCTAGCGATTTCTTAGGCAAGGAATACTCAGAGGTGGTTTTGCCAGTTCCTTTGAAATATAGCCACCACAAGGGGGATGCAGACAGCACCGGTGTCACCTTAAGAGGGGGTGACACCACTGATCCTCAAACATCTGTATTTTGGCAGAAATAGGCTGTGGCATTCATCTGCTTCCCTTGAAATGCTTTAAGAAATGGTGGGAGTGGGGTGAAGCTCAGTGGGAGGAGAAAGGAGAGGCCCCAGAAATTTCAAATTTTAAAAAATATATTCTTTTGAATTAAAATGTCCCATTTTAACCAAATCTTCACTATGTATATGTAAATACTTTTAGGTTGTGCATATGATATTGTAACTTGAAGGTATATTTTTAATTTTGCTAGTTGTTTATGTCACAACTATTAACATTACATTCAGTAGTATATGGGAATTACAATTTATGAGGAATATTAGTGCAAAAAAGCATTACCAGGGATTCTGTATGGCGAGAAATGGGGTGGGGGGGGGGAGTGACACCATGAGTTACTGCACTGGGTGACACCAAATCTAGTGGCACCACTGGCCTACAACACCAGGTATTCCTTGATAGTCTCCAATCCAAGTAATATCCAGGACAGAACCTCTTAGCTTCCAATATCAGATTGGATCTGATGTCTTTAAGGTATTTAGGCCTTGTACATCATGGCAAACTCCACTAAGCATCTTAACAGCCAGATTGTATGCTACCTGCTGTCTCCAAACCAGGCCCATGGCTATCACTATATAAATCTGTATGTTGCATTCCTTGTATTTGTCAGGTGTTGCCTACAGCCAATTTATTATAGCTTCTGTATAACAGAGGCACTTTAAGGACCAGGTTTAAAGAAGATGTGCATTCAAAGAGAATTGGGTTTCTCTGTAGCATTCTAGGTATTCCCCTCCATAATGTAAGACTTTTTCAGTTCAGTGGATTCATTTTCCTATTTTTCTAAAAAGTGCTTGTGGTAATATTCATAATGTTTGAGTGACAAGCAAACTAAATTCATAAACGTTGCATATCTGTAAGCCCATTCTTCATTTGTTAAATTGCTGTCATTTCATCTTGCAAAGGCTATGACAGGCTATTATTATGGTAACAATAGCATTATGGATATATAAGTGCATATCACTTATCAGCTATTTTGTATATTGAAGATTGTGGTATAATTGTTAAAATCATAAAGAAGCACCTCTTTGGGTGATTTATAAAATGATGGGGTTTAAACAAATAATAACTTGTAGCCAGTATATGGTTTGTATTAATAAAAGTAAACATTGGTTTAAATACTAAAGCACTAAGGAATTTTTTGGTTCTGATGGCTGGGAGCTTTTTTAATAAAAGAAAAGGGAGTTTTAAATTATGATGTGCCTGTTATATATTTTTGTGAATAAATTCTCTTTGCAAGAATAAGTGATTTTGTATAGCAGCTGCTAACATTAGTTTCTCAAACTAATAAATAATGACTAGAATGGTCAAAAAGTTGGTCTGGATAATGGTTCAGAAATAACTTTCAAGATTGATGGGAGGGGGACTTCACAGCTTCCGCAGAGGTCTTTAAGGAAGATGAAGTCCCTGATTGCCTTCTGACTCCAATATCCAGTAGTAAAGTAGAAGGAAATCAAAACATTGTCCTTTGCCCAGTGTGCTTGCCTAGTATCACATTAAACCACACCAATAGCAAATGGCAGTACTTGGCCAACCTGCCTGCAGACTTCATACAGTTTATACTTGGGTGCTTACTTGAGTTTCCGCTCGTGCCAAGTAACAATCTTCCTGGCATTTGGAACACTTTTGTGAAATCATTGTATTTTTTAGAAACTGTCTCTCATTTTAACACTCAGAATAGGAGATAGGGCCTGAGATATTTATAGCCCTGTTTTCTTCAACCTATTTTTCTCAAGCTAGGGGGAATTTAGAATTAAGGAGTTAAAAACAGGAAATATGATTAAACAGGTGGGTAGTTCCTCCAAAGACTTTCCAGAGCTTGCCTACACATTCATGTTTTCTTCTGACGACAATGACAGTATCAGTGCAAAAGTAAAGCTTTGCATCTTGAGATCCTTCTGTGATCAGTGGTGGGATATTTCCAGTAAAAGCAGGAAATGGCTAATTAAAAAAAAGATCTCTACATGGAGATGATCACAGTTCACTTCTAGTAAATGTTTTTCTTACTATTTAAGTTACTGCAGTCTCTTCAGATTAGATATCTTCACCTGAAGATCAGGTTTTAAATGAAGGTGAACAATTCATACCACTGTGGATTCCCCTCCACACACACACTTAGAAAGTTTATTTTCTTAAAAATATGATTACAGTCAGGGGACCTGAAGACAAACAAATAAAGTAACCTATTAAGCTTATAATTTTAACTCAAATGATAGTTGTTTACAAAAAAGTAATGTACTATATTTTTTAAAAAGTGGTTTAGTGTTCCATTATCCAGGAAATCCAGAAACCCTTTTAAGCAGATTTATAATATAGTTTTTACCCAGAGACGTCAATGAGGTTAGTATCAGAGCCCTCAGATTTTACCAAGTACTTCCTCTTTCACTTCCAGAGGATGTACCAGTTGAAATTGTGTTTGCTTTAGGACTCTTCAGAAAATTGCATAATCTTACTCTTTATTTCTAGTTGTAATTTAATGAAATTAATAATAAAATAAATGCTGTGTCTCAGCTCCTGTTCTTACAGTTGGTAACATGAATATTAATTAGTATCAAACCTATTTTTCATTTATCAAATTATCTAGAGGAATTAGTACTGAATGTCATTTCTTTCTTGCAGTGAATGTGTAATAAACATTTTCAGAGAAACAGCACTTTATTCCTCTTCTAATGCCAGTGCAGGATTACTGTGCAGATTCACAGGTTTCTCACACAAAACAGCAGGCTGTGTACATTCATCTAGGTGCAAGGATCTCTGCATGTTTACCTGTGGAACAGAGGATGAGGATCCACAAGGTGGCATTAATGTTTTTGAGGAACAAGGCCATAAGGTTAATAAAATGTATTTGATTTGTCAGGGCATTTGATTTGTTTGCACTTGTTCTTTGCAGAGACATCTGCCTGGGTTATTGAAATAACTGGGCCCCTTTAGTCTAATCCAGAAAGGCAATTATTGTGTAATAATGCACAAGTTATACAGTAGTGGCATATTAATGGTGGTGGATTTTTTCCATCGTATCATCTGCTCTGCACATGACAACCTTTTTTGTTTCTCACTGGGGAATTTCCAAGTCAAAGTTCTACCTTTTTGTGAGACAGTTCAAAAGTTTATATGGATGGGAGCAGCTCCTTCAAATACCATGACATCACATATGTTGTCAAAAGATATCTTAAGAAGGTTCATCAGAATTACTGGATACATAACCTATTGACAAAAATAAAACCAGTCTTTTAGGATGGTTTTGTTGTTTCTGCTGTTGTGTGCCTTCCAGGTGTTTCTGACTTATGGCAACCCTAAGGCAACCCTATCATGAGGTTTTCTTGACACGATTTTGTGAGAAGGGGCTTACCTCTGAGACTGAGACAATGTAAGTTGCCCAGTGCATTTCCATGGCCAAGCGGAATTCAGACCTTGGTCTCTAGAGTTCTAGCCCAGCGCTCAAACCACTTCATCATGCTGGCTCTCTTAGCATGGTAAGCATGTAAAAAATCCATAGGATGGCATGCTAATCAAAATAGTGGGCAAAGGCTGTTTTACACATTCATGTACACCAGTGACCTTCATTTGATGATTTGCTTCCAATTTTAAGGTATGGTAGGTTGCACCACCACCATTTCTTTTGTTTCCAGAATGCAGGGTCTTATATCTGTAGCACAGTGTGCCAAGTGTTCCTTGTCCTAGTGAGAAATAAATCATATTAAATTATCAGTGTAAAGATGATGTGTGATTACTTTTCAGTTACTTTGTGCTGTTCAAAGAAGTGATTGCTAAAAATACAGCAAGAATCTGAGGAACACTGAGTGTATTAGAAAATCTGGCTTTTTCTTGTTGATCTTTTGGGAGGAAGGGACATTTTTTCAGAATCCAGGATCTCTTGTCAGCCATACTCTGCTAGGTGTTCCTCCATTACAAAAGGGACCTGTTCAAAATGTTAGCAAAGCAGTCGTTGTTTACATACAGTAGAGTTGCGCGCGCACACACCATCTATAAGTCTGAAGTAATGATCACAAATAATCTACCATGCATGTGCAGTGTTCACATCACTGGTTGGATCAGATGCTGGTTATGTAACCTAGTGTTGAGGGATTTATATTTGGGGCTAGTTTGGCTCCCCCCCCCCCAGCTTGGTATCTGTCACTGTTGGTGCATAGCTCACATGCTGTGAGTGTGGAAAAAATACCATTGCTCTTGAAGCATTCAACATTCATATAGTCTTTGCTGCAAAAGTGTTTTAAGTTTTGCAAATTTGCAAGAAGTGCTTTTTCACTTTCAAAAGTGGTTTGAGGTTTTTTCATCTTGGATATGTGGGTAGGCTATAGGTCACTTGTGAAAAGGAAGTCCAGGTTGCACTTCCTGATTGAATAGCCAGAATTGTTCATCATATCAAGACTGGGCAAACCTCCGAGAGTTTAATGTAGAGGGAAATTGGGTTGAAAATATTCTTCTTTTTCAGCTTTCTTGGCAACATTTACTTCACTTTGTGCTCTGTATATTTGAGCTGGGTGAGTGGTTGAGTTCATCCCCTCTTTGAAGGCATTCCAGCTTTTTGTTAGATATATTTTAGAATTTAGAGGTGGTAATTTGCTGGAATACTTGGAGCAAAAAGTTCTGACACCTTCAGATGTGTTCAAATAGTTCTGTGCTTAGTATAAGACTATAAGAGAAACTTTAATTGGCCTGGTGGCATGAATCCATCTCACCCAATAATCCATTTCTGCTGTTCAGAGCACAGTGGATAACCCAAGACTTTAGAGAGTGTTTCTTTTCCATGTCCTAACCACCTATTTGATTAAAATCTTAAAGTACCTCCATAAATTACACGGGTTTTGGCAAATGTCTTTTGCTTCTACATCTATTCCGTGAAGGCTGTTTTATGATTTTTACACATTTATTGATTCTTCATTAGTGTAAATATGATGTTCCAAGCTTTCCTTGAAAAGTAGTAATGGGTTCTCTGTTTTGATGTTGTTAATTGTCATCAAGTCAACTTTGACGTATGGAGAACTCATGAATTAGAGACCTCTAAGTTACCCATTCATCAACAGCCCTGCTGTTGCAGATTCAGCACCATGGCTTACTTGGCTCAGTTTATCCATCTGTAATATGGTCTTCCTCTTTTCCTACTGCCTTGTACTTTACCAAGCATCACCATCAGTAGTAGTAGTAGTAACCCACTTTTTTGCCAAAACTGGGACTCAGGATGGCTTACAATTTAAAAGAACAGTACAATTAAAAACATACAAAAGTGCTGCATTAAAATAGTATTACTCACTTTTCTAGTGAGTCATGTCTTTCTCTGAAGTTCTCTGAGGGAATATTTATTCTGTATTTCAGGGATGGAGAACCTTTGTTCATGCAAATCTTTTAGCCAGCAGACACTGTCAGTCTTACCCAGCAGGACAGATGGTAAAGGAGGGCAATTCAAAACATCTAGAAAGTAGGAATGTATAAATCTTTGCTCACATTGTTCTCATAAATAAGAACAAAAATATTTCAGAAGTGTCCTCTGTACAGTACTGTATTTTTTGTGTGTGCATATTCCAATATTATCCAAATTTTGAGACTTTTAAAAAAATAGTTGCTTGTCCCCAAAAATTGTACTGTATATATCATACATATAAGTCTAGAAATTTTAATAAAAAATTGACCCAGAAAACCTGTGTTGACTTATTCATAGGCCAACGTAAGTATTGAACTTCATCCCTTATTTAAAAAGGAACCATACCCTGGTGAAAGGCAAGAGCATAATCTGTTCTGAAAGCACTGGAAACCTATCCCCTACCTCCATCCATCCAGCCTTTGGTGTGAGCACACACAGTTATGCCTGCTGAAATTTTGTAAGTTCTTTGGTATTGTTTCCCTTTCCTTCATCCTTTAAATCCTTTCTTACATGCCCCTAGGTTTTACCCTCAACTTATCCACAGGTCATTTTAAAATCCATAATTTTGGCCCCCAAACCAATCCTCAACTTATACATGAGGTCGATGTATATTCAAGTATATATGGTAGTTTGTACAGAAAATATTGTATTTTGTATAAAAACTATGCTTTCTTTTTCATAAAGTACAGCGTTTTTTCGTGCAAGAAAATATATTTTGGTGCAACTCCCTCCCCTGCGCTTAAGACAAAACACCTTGTAGCAATTGATAGGGGTTTTTTTCCAGTGGGGTGGGCCAGTTTGTCATCAAGACATACTTTCTTGTGAAGAGTAAGGAAATATGTGACTATTCTATACTTTCTAACTGGAGAGCTAAAGATGCCCCATCTCTCCTATACTTCCTGTACCCTTTAGCAGATTTCTGACAGCAGTGAAGGAATCAATGCTTGAGAACACCCATATTCAAGAGGTCAGATATCAGAGCAGCCTTCATCATAGCCCTAATGCTTGAGAGTGCCCATCTAAGCCCAGTGTACTAATTTTTAGAGATTATTACAAAATCTTTTTATAAAACTTTTAAATAGTGTTATGGAGTCCTATGTGTCTTGCAGATGAACCTTTAGTGACTGGGGGAACGGGACACTTTTGGGTCTGGTGGACTGCATGCAGGCCCAGGCTGCACTTCACCCGCTCCTGCTTTTGTCTATTAAGAAAACAGTTCTGGCAGCCATTTTTTTCAGCTGTGATGGAATCATTTATGTGCTGCATATTTATAAGTCTAATAAAAGCTTATAGGGAAAATCTGCTATCCAGGTTTATTTCTCTTTGTAAAGAATATAGATATCTTCTCTTTACCTTCCTAAGCAATGTTTATATTTTTTAAAATATTATGAATAGTGTGTAAACATGTAGGTAATAATGATTTGGAATTGTTTGGTCAAGAGCCAGATCCCTCGATTTGAGAACAAAAAGCGTACACTCATAGGGGGTTGTAGTCTTTTCCTCTAGTGGCAGTCCCTTGTGGAATAAAAGAAATTGTATGCTGAGTCTCTGACCATTGCTCTCCAGCCCAGAATTGTTTATACCAGGGCTAGGTAACCTCCATGAGCCTGAAAGACAGATTTTGCCCACTGAGACTATATGACTGCTATGCCACGGTGGCAAACAAAGAAACAAAATGTACATTTCATTTTTGCCACTGTTAAATTTCAGCAGCAAGGGCTACAAATTTTTGCAGGGGGCCACATGCAGCCTTTGTGAGGCTCAGGCAACAATTACCCCATTTCCAAGTTCCAATGCAGACTTTCTGCTTGTGTTGTATATTCAGCTCTTTAAAAAAAATTTTACTTTCCTGTTTTCAGTAGTAATTAAAATAGATGCTTTTAAGCACCCTTTTGTTTAAGAATAAAATCTGAAAGCTACCATCCACTGGCACAAACACTTTCTTCTCCCATCCACCTTTTTTTCCCTCACCACCAATAAAAGAGCAACAAGACAAGGCACAGCATAAGCTAGCACTGGAATCTCCTGATAGCCCTCTTCTGCCATTTAGTAATATCAGTGTAAAGTTGCAGTTACACTGTAAATGTTTTATCCCTCAGTAAGTTAGTTGTGATTTAATGTAAGTGTACCTTGTTCACTGGAGGAAAGTTGTTTCCATTGGTTAAGGGATTGCCAAAACCCCACAAACCACCAAAAAAACTAAATCGTGCTCTTCTAAAAAAGGAAGAAAAGGATGCCAGACTAGGAACGTCTGGCTTCTTTAACCTTTTGCTTTAAGGAAATGTACTTTTCTCCATTTTGCTTTCAAAAAGGAAATAGATTGTGGTAGTGTGGTTGGGAGAAGTTTTCACTTTCTATATTCTGGTACCCAAGTCAAAACTACTTATGTCAAGGAATGAGAGGCCAGCATGGCACAAGTAATTATGCCCAGTAATACAATCTCTCTTTCAGGACAAGCAAATGGAAATGACCCTCTGTTTTATGTGTATTTGTTTAATTACAGGTGTTAGAAACTATCTGAAAGAAGCCTTAGTGCAAATCATTGCTGTACATGCTGAGGTGAGGCAATTTCAGATTATCCACACTTAGTACAGTACCTAGAACATATTGATGAAATTGAAACTTTGCTCTTCAAGAAAAGTAAACCTCTTTCAGTACTAAAAACAATTTCAAGAAATAGGCTAGACAGTTTGGTGGTGGGTTGTGACTACAATGTGACTTGAAATGCTCAGGATTCTGTGATGTTGCTGTGCTAGCAGCAGCATAGAGTCTTTCATTCAGAGAAGAACAGTGAGAGAGGGATGTAGAGTGAAAAGGACTGCTTAGAATGGAATACAAGTTACTGTAGGTCCCTGCTTGTTTTACCTATTTGTACAGCCTTTGGGGGTGACTGATAGTCTGCGTGAACTAGAGATGGGAAGACTTTTTTTTTCTTGATATGCTCTTTGGGGAAAAATTAAATTTGGGATTCTAAATGTCATTATTTCAATTTGAAATCTGCAGGTATTCACCGTCTCAAAAGAACTTGTGCCCCGAGTGCTGTCAAGAATTGTGGAAGCAATTGCTGAAGAACTGAACAGGCTAATGCAGTGTGTTTCATCTTTCAGTAGAAACGGTGCCTTACAGGTAGCTGAGATCTGGAAATACTGTGGCTGAAGAAAGAAATTATATCTCTGGTCCTTGTTAGTTTAAAAATTATTCCTTCACTCCATGGAATCCTTAGAAGTGTGATTCTGTGTGTGGATTTATGCATTTAATAGCATCCCTGCACTATTACCAAACAACAGTTCCAAGAATTCTTTGTTGGATGCCATGGCAGTCTTGCGTAAACAACACAAGTTTGTAGGTAAACTAGATGAGTTTGTAGATAGATCACACTACACAAATACACTCCAGAAACCTACAACAAGCATATTGGTGCAGACATAGTTATAGGTAAGATTCATGCTGAAGTAATGATATACAGTAGAGGCATTTTTGAATCGGACATTTGTAAAGCTGGGTTCAGGAAAGGAGAAGGCATTAGAGGTCATAATGCAAATATACATTGGATAATGAAGCACACCAAAGAACTTCAAAAGAAAATCAGTTAAGCTTTATAGATGATAGCAAAACCTTTGACTATGTACATCATTAAAAACCATGGATCACTCTTTAAAAATGGGTGTGCCATATCATTTGATTGTCCTGATGCATAACCTGCACTCAGGATATAAAATATGGAGAAATGGAATGGTTTCCAACTGACTTGGAATGGCAAAGGAAGGTTTATATTAAGGGGGGAAATGACCACAGATGATTTGCATAATTTTAAAGCAGGCAGTGAAGGCGCTAAAATAGTTCAAGACGTTGTATGTACCTTGGCCCAGTCATTAATCAGAAGGGAGACTGCAGTCAAGAAATCAGTAGAAGGCTAGGACTTGGAAGGGCAGCTATGAAGGAAGATTCTGAAGTGTAAAGATATAGCATTGAATGCTAAAATTACAGTTATTCATGCCATGATATTTCGAATTTCTGTGTATGACTGTGGAAGCTAGATCAATTTATTTGAGATGTGGTGCTGGAAAAGACTACTAAAAAGACAAATAAATGGGTCCTAGATAAAATCAAACTTAAACTCTCCCTAGAAGCCAAGACTCACTAGAAAAGACAATAATGCTTGGTAAGGTAGAAGACAGTAAGAAAAGAGGAAGACCATATTACAGATATGTATAGTCAATCAAGTAAACCACGGCCTTGAGTTTGCAAGACTTGAGCAGGGCTGTTAAGGATAACATGACTTGGAGATCTCTCATTCATAGAGTCACCATAGGTCAAAGTCGATTTGACTGCAGTTAACAGCAGCAGCAACTGATGACTACACTGGCTAATGATAAAGAGAATGGTAGTTTATCACAGTCTAGAGAGCACCATCAAGCTGAAGAAGACTCCTCTGACATTCTACTCTCCCACTGGTGCTAAGGTAGGGAACATGTGACTCTCCAGTTGTTGGATAGCGCCTCCCGTCATCCATAGACTGCACAGCTAGTGATGATGGATAATGAGTGTTACAGTCCAGCATCATCTGAGGACAAAACAGCTTCCATCCCTGAGACAGAATATGAATTCCTTTTGCAGTAGCATTTTCTCTGGGAAGAGAACTGGGCAAAAAAGAAAAAAAAAGAATGATTTGTCTAGTTGCTCTTTTGCAACTGTCACCACTAGAGTAGTCATCTAAGGTGTGAAAGGCAGTTACTATTAGTATAAATCAGCCTTCATCCCTATGTGTGCTGTTGCTGTTGCAGGGACATGCTCCCACCAATCTCTTGTCCAGACAGCCCTGAGAATCAAATGGTTCAGCAAACTTTATTGGGTCTACATCAGGCCTGCACAACATACGGCCCATGGGCCTCATGCAGCCCTGCAAGCGATTTTGCATGGCTCCCAAGGATCTGGAAGACTTCAATTCACCTCCATTGACTGGAAGGCAAATAACAAAACCTGATTACCAAAGCAGAAGATTCAGTGCCATACGGTCAAGGCATTAAAGAGTCAGGAGCCCTGGTGGCGCAGTGGTTAAATGCCTGTACTGCATCCACTCACTCAAAAGCATAAGGTTGCAGGTTCAATACAGTGGTACCTCGGGATACGAAATACCCAGGTTACGAAATTTTCGGGATACGAAAAAATCCCATAAGAAATAATTGTTCCGGGTTACGAATGTTTTTTCGGGTTACGAAAAAACTTTTGGTGCTTTTCGGCGCTATTTTACACGGAATCGCGGCTTTTCCCCATTAGCGCCTATGGCATTTCGGCTTACGAAGGCTTTTCGGGTTACGAAAGCGGCCGCGGAACGAATTACTTTCGTAACCCGAGGCACCACTGTACCAGCGAAAGGGCTCAAGCTTGACTCAGGCTTGCATCCTTCCAAGGTTGCTAAAATGAGTACCCAGATTGTTGGGGGCAATTAGCTTACAGTTGTAAACCTCTTAGACACTGTTAGTTCATGTATGAAGCAGTATATAAATAAAGCTGTTTGCTTGTTGTTTTTAAAGTGGGGTCATGATAGCACAGTGAGGAGAAGGCACTTCTCTCTGCCCATTGGAGGGAGGGAGGTGGAGGCAAATGGGCCTGAGTCCCTACTGACTCTCCATACCTTCCCTCCCTTCATTCCTGAAGGACTTTTGGCCTCAGAGAAGGAGCTGTCAGCCATCTGGGGCATCTGTGGGGGGGTGTAGGGATCCCCCAAGGAAACCAAGCTTAGTCTGCTTTTGTTTTTTTGGGTGCGGGGGATGTAAAGGATCATGCTTTGTGGAGGGTGTATGTTCATGTCTTTGTGTGCACGTGGGGGAAGCAGGGGAAGCCTGAGGCTTCTCAGTTGATGACCCCCTGGAAGGAGGAGGTGCATGAAAACGTTCACAGATTTGGCTGCTTGAATTTGCAAAGGGAACACACACACACCACAAAGAGTAAAGAAGGAGCTAAAGGTGGTGGCTTAGCTCCCCTGCTTCCCAAAGACTTTGATCTGCTGGCTGAAAACACCCAGAGGGGATTTGCAGTCCTCTGAGGCTGAGAGTGTATGACTTGGCTGCAAACCCTGGAATACATCACCTAATATGTTTGCTATCCCTCCCTCTCAATACTTTCTCATCCCCCTCCCCCCCCCCCCCCCATTCATAGCTGTGAGATGGAAAGACATTTTAAAGTAGTATTTAAATCTGGACTATTTTTTAAAAAGTAAATGGCCCATATGCTATTACCATTATTCAGTTTTCTAGCACACACACACACACACACACACATATATATATATTCTTGAATGTCCTACATTTTGTAGTGTTCTGTCCTCCATTCTGGTTATGACGTTTGATCATCCTGCTGAAGACTCCTCTGCTGCTTAGCCTTCTCCCGAGAAAGGGCAGGGTGGAGGACGAGGAGGATGGAATTAATAGTAATAATATTAATTAGTAATAGTTAATTAGTAATTAATATTAATTATTAATAAGGAATTAGTAATTAATATTAAATCATTATAATAATTAATTAACACCTACCTGCGACCCGAAGAAGTTTGGTGATTTTGATTTTGGCTCCTGCCTACTTCCACGTTGTGAAGCTCTTGTTCTGGATTTTCAGATACTGTACCGGAACAACAGTATTGCACAGTCTAGAAGCAACTACTTGATAGTCTAACATTTTAAATCTATGGAAATGTCTTGAAGCCACTCTGGAGATCCATAATTTGTATTTACTTAGGGGCCTAAATACCTCAAAGACTTCAAATCCCATCTGATTTTAGAAGCTAAGCAAGGTCAGCCCTGGTTATTACCTGGACGGGAGACCACCAATGAATACCAGGTGCTGTAGGCTATATTTAGATGAAGGAATTGGCAAAACCACATCTGACTATTCCTTGCCTAAGAAAATTCTAGGAAATGAATGGGGTCACCATAAATTGGCATCTGATTTGACGGTGTGCACGCACACACACAATGTAAGTCTCTCTTGCAAATCCCTAACAACCATCTGTGATGGGAGTGTAGGCTTTCATTGGACTGAGGAAAGCCTCTCATAATATGTTCAATATTCTGTTCAAAGGCAGGATTTATCAAAGAAAGCAATCTGGGATATACCTAGTCTTTGAATTTGATTTTGCATTGGACAGCTACAACAGCATGCAATAAGAGTAAAGTGAGTAAAAAAGTGGGTGTCTGCAAATATTGTTGCAGTAACCCTTAAAGTCATTCACTTGAAAAATAACAAATCCTTTAAGGGGATGGGGGTGGATAAAAGAGTCTTGTGGCTACTGTGCAGGAGCAGCAAAATAAAAGAACAAAAAGCGTATTGACAGATTTCACCCCTCTTGCACTTCCTTCCTCTTTGGTAAGATTGTATGTTAAGAAGCTAGTGCCTCTTTGTTTTTGTTTTTTTAAATATATATATATTAAGTGCAAATATTTTTCAAAGCATTTTTTTACAGGTCAAGAAAGAACTTCAAGAATGTATAACTTCAAGAATATATGTTTAATATTTAAATAAATAAATAAGTGAATAAAAAGTTTCCTAATAATCAGATATTATTTAATTACTTCCTGAACTTCCCAAAACTATAATTGACCTTGCAGCTGTTTTGTGGCTGTTGTTTCAAACACAGGAAACAAATTTTCAGCAGTTAAGGTCTTACTGCTTTGATGCTGTCTGAACACCAGCTATATTTTGCGTGTGAAGGGAGACTCAGAGCCTTTTGAGAACAAAACTTGAAGCTATGAAATACATTTTCATTATATTTGGTCATTTCTGTCTTTCAGGCCCGGCTTGAAATTTGTGCTCTGAGTGATGCTGTGGCTGTGTTCCTTACATCTGAGAGCAAGTGAGTAAAGATGACGTACAGTGCCCATTAACAATTTATGAATTCAGTTAATATTCACAAAAGTAAAAACATGGTATTCTCACTAGAATAGGATAGTCTGGCAACTGCAAATGTGTTTTGTACTGGGTAATGTACATTTGTAGTCCTTGAAGCAGTGGTGTCATACAGTAGGAGAGGTTCTCCCAGGCCAGGTAGGCCCATTTCACTAGATAAAAAAAAGGTTTATGAACATTCCCAATAAAAGGGCTCCCAATCAGTCACTTATATTTCTCTCCCAACCTTGGTCAAGGAAGAGGAGCCTTTAAGGTTGAGATGATCCTGTCATTTCTTTTTATTATTATTATTATATTTTTATTGCTGTAGGATAGCTGTGGAAGAGGACCACTGTGGTATAGTGGTTTGAGTGTTGGACTAGGATACTAAGGCCTGTTACAAACGGGCACCCTAGGACGGACTCAGTCCGTGCTAGGGTTAGAAAGGGGCATCTCTTCCAGACACCCCTAACCCTAGTACGGACTGAGTCCGTAACAAATGGCGGCAGCCGTTCCACACGGCCGCCGCCATTTTGATGTAACGGATGCTCTGCGTCCGCACGTCGCGTGGCGGAAGTGACGCCGCAAGTGCGCGACTAGCACCTCACGGCGTCTCTTCCAGGCTGCAAGAAGGAGTGCGATTTTCACGCTCCTTCTTTGCTGCGTCCGGGAACTGCGCTGTTTGGCTGCTGTGGTTCCCGGACGCAGCAACCGGCGGCAGCAGCAGACCGCCGCAATCCGGCGGTCTGTAACGTGCCTAAGAGACCAGAGTTTTAATCCCAGCTTGGCCATGGAAACCCATAGTAGTGGATTCTTGAACAAGTTTTGCTTTTGACACATTAGAATCATAGAGTTGGAAGAGACCGCA
Organism: Sceloporus undulatus; assembly: GCF_019175285.1. NCBI lineage: Eukaryota > Metazoa > Chordata > Lepidosauria > Squamata > Phrynosomatidae > Sceloporus > Sceloporus undulatus. The sequence continues at coordinate 166,113,393 of NC_056525.1, forward strand.
AGGCCCATCCAGTCCAACCCCCTGCCATGCAGGAAAGCTCAATCAAAGCATCCCCAACAGATGGCCATCCAGCCTCTGTTTAAAGACCTCCAAGGAAGGGAACTCCTCTACATGTATTTGATAAGATTTATAATCAAAATAACAGATTAAAATGATCACATTAGTTGATTAAAGCTTACAGTTCTTGGAGTAAAATGCAGGTGTATGGCTGCATCTACACTGCTTTGACACTGCTTTTAAATGCCAGGCTCAGTACTGTGGAATTATGGGATTTGTTGTTTTGTGAGATACCTAGTCTTCTCTATCAGAAAGCTCTGCTGCCACAAAAGCTACAAATCCCAGGATTCCATCAGATGGAGCCATGACAGTTAAAGTGAAGTCAAACTGCATTAATTCTGCAGTATATACACATACACATGCACAAATACAGTACACAGAATACTGTCTATGTAGCCTTTTTCTACTCTGTGTTAATTTTTGAAGTTAAATTTTATTATTGTAAGAATTGGCAAACTTTCAGAGCCTACATAATTGAGAAATATATCTGCACTGAAACAGAGGTTGGAATTCAAAAGATCTTTGTGAAAATTGTGTAGGGTAACTATGTTTTTAATGTTACAGCTCAAGCTTTAAGCAAGCTCTAGAAGCCTTGCCTCAGCTATCAAGTGGTGGAGATAAAAAGTAAGTTTGCTTTCTTTTTATTTAGAAGGTGTGTTCTGTGAACAGAATAGTAGTTAAAACAACCATTGATGTTAGAAACATTTCATATTTTTGGCAAACCTGGTGGTGGTTATTGGTTATGACACTTTTCAATATACATACACATTCTGTATGGTTCTTACACTGTTTATCTTTCCAAGAATTTTGTGCAGTAGATTAGGTTAAGAGCTGCTGACTTTGTGCAAAACCACACAAGCAGTTCCACAGGTAAGCAGAGAAATGACCTTGGGTTTCCCACATCTGAATAAAACATGCTATCCACTTCACCACACTGTCACCCCAGCCCCAATCTCCTTTTGATGCTGGAAGTTCAGCAAGCTTACATTTCCAGATGTAACTTTTGGATCTGGGTTGTTTCCAGCTGCATCAACAGCAGTTTGGCACACAAAATACCCTGTTGAGTTTCCTCCTGAATACCGCTTGCTGGCTCAAGTGGTGAAGGGTTATATTCAGGGCTGCTTGTTATTTGCTCATATACCCTGCTGCATCTGCAAGATCACCACACACTTCATTGCAGCATTTCAAATAATGAATTCAAATTTATGGAATGATTTAGACCTGTTCATGTTGCCAGTGACATATTATATTTAATATTGACTTATTAAATATTGACTGTGTGTGGCTGCTATACTCATACCCATTCCTGGAGGGTGTTATTGAGGAAGTAGATACTGACATGTTTATGTCTTTTTACTCGCTGGCCCTGGCAAAGATTATACAGCTGTGGAATTTACTGCAGCTATAAATGCTACATTTTTTTCAAGAGGAAATTGGTGGTGGTTGCCTAAAGACTAACTCAACATTTTTAATATCAAATCGTTTTCTTCTGCTTCCTAGAGTTTTGAGGGTTTAACTTTACTTTGCCCCTTACTACTTAATTCTTTTTTAAAAAAAATTAAAATACACTTCCCATCTAAAGGCTCATCTTCAGTACTGCCCTTCTCAGAGGTATTGTCTGCTAGTTTGAAATATTCATCAGAATGTTTAATCAATCTTTGTTCTGACCAGTGAGTAAACATCCATTCAAAGGGAAAAAGTAAGTACTGAATAGAACCCAGACAATAGGGATTAAGTGCCCCATCATTTGTATAAACCATCCATAAACTGAAGCCATACTGGTTAATCCAGTGTTTCTCCACAATATTTAGTTCTTCAAATATTTTGGATTTCCACTGCTAGAAACCCAGGTCATTGGTTGTGCTGACAGAGTCTTCTGGGAACTGAAATCTAATAACATCTAGCGGACCAAAGATAGTTGAAAATCACTGTACATCCATTGACTGATTTTTTTATGTCTGAAAGACACCATATCCCCTCTGATCTTAGAAGCTAAACAGGGTCAGCCCCTATAGATACTTGGATGGAAGACGTATGCGCAGTGCAGCATCCAAATGGCACCACACCACACTGATGTCATTAGTGCGCATGAGGGTGCTAATGGCGCCATGTGCGAGAGAGTGCTAAAGTCCCATTAAATAGAATAGCATAATTCAATGTTGTCCCATATATAAAATAGCAAACTCAAGATTTGCTTTTGGGAATTTTTATTTACATATTTTCAAGCCATGCATGGTTGAATCTATGGATAAAGAATCTGTGGTTATGGAGGGCTGACTACTTTCAGATTTTTGACATTGATTTTAATTGAGGTCAAAAAGACTTCAAGGATCATCAGAGAGCTAATAGAGTCCCATCTGAAAGCATTCAATTCTACTGCCAGAAATGTTTAAAATTTTAATTGATTCTGAATAGGAAACCCCTCTTAATACTGGTTATAATTGAAAAGTATGTATGTATGAAAATGGAATGATGGACCAGTTGTCTGTTCCTTTGGTTGAGGGTCCTGGTTCCTCTTAATTTCAAATTTGGTGCTCCCTGAAGAAGGAGACACAGCAGTACAGGACATAGACAAAAAAAGAATAGATGTTGCACTTAGGAAGGTGCACAAGACTGGAGCTTTAGCAATTAGAGCTTCAGTGGCAGCATCAGTTTTTGCTAGGGCTGTCATGCTGTGGGTCCACGATGTTTTGAACTCAGAAGACATAAGTGCATTTAGAAAGTGTTACAGTATGTAGCAGGTGCTGGTTACTGTGCAACAGTATTCACAGCTAAATCAGTAATGGCAACAGCAGTGGGGAGAAGATCATTATGGCTCAAACATTGGGTGGCTGACCAAAAATCAAGACCCAATTTAATAAAAACACAATTTAAAGGGAAATTACTCTTTGGTGAAAAATCATCAGAAATAATTCTGATAGAAGGAAAAGATAACATGTTTTACCAACAATTCAAAAAAGAAAAGAATAGAAAATATTTTAGGAACGAAGCCTGTTCCATTTGAGGAGAAAGAGCATTTCAGAGACAAAGAGACTACAGAAACTACAAACCTCAGTGGAACTAGTCAAGGTTTCTGTTTAGGCATCAGGACCCAAATCAGGCAAGAAGGGGAGCTGATCATCCAAAGAGGGGTGGAAGAGCTCAATATTGACTTGAGGGAAAACTGGAAGACTACTTCATTTTCAGGAATTCAACAACACCAGACAAACTTGTCCTTAAAGTAATAATAGGAATACAACATTCAATTAGGTAAAAGGCCTCCCCCCTAAAAAAAAAATTATATGGCCAGTATCAAAAAAAGTATTATAAAAAGAGAGACAGTTCAGCAAAAGATCTGTAGTTTGTTGGAAATGGAGCAATGGAGGATGTGCCTCAGAATCAAAGATTCATGGGCATTTATGCAATGTTTTCCCTTTTTCCATACATAGTGGAGGTTTCAGACTGGGTCTGGGTCAAAATACTTAAAGGGGTTTGTTCCAAACTGTAAATTCCAGATGGAAGCCTTGCAAACTATCTTAGACAATATGGAACGTTGTTGTTGTAGTGTGCCTTCAAGTCATTTCCGACTTATGGCGACTCTAAGGATATCATGGGGTTTTCTTAGCAACTATCTTCAGAGGGGATTTGCCTTTACCATCCCCTGAGGCTGAGAGAGTGTGACCTGGCCAAGGTCACCCACTGGGTTTACATTGCTGAGCCAGGATTCGAACCCTGGTGTCCAAAGTCATAGTCCACTGCTCAAACCGCTACACCACAGTAGCCCTGTAATTTGGAACTATGGTACTATTTATGTTTGATAGATTTGAAAGAAACATATTTACACATTCCTATGAATCAAATATACTGGAAATTTGGCTGCAACAGCCTTCACTATAAATTCAGGGCCCTTCCATTTGGTTTAGCAGCAGCTCCCACAGTTTTCACCAGTGTTCATCGCAATAATAGTTTACCTGAGACAATGGGGTATTTGATTGTTCTTCTACATAAATGACATCTTGGTAAAAGCCAAGTCAAATCTCTGAAAGAGGTTGAATTGTTTGGAACACCCTGAGTTGCTGGTGAACCATAAAAGGTGCCCCCTATAGTCAACAAGGTGTCTGACTCATTTGGGAGCATGGTGAAAGGCTGCATATTTCTTTCAGAGGTAAGAATTACCAAAAAAAAAGATGACATCAGAGTTATTACAAATAAAAGCAATAGATTTAATGCATCTAGCAAAAGTGTTAGGAATGATAATATCCTGATCATGATATTTCCATACAGGAGCATTACAATTTTTCTTAAAACCTCATCAAAGCTCCATAATCAGAAAGTTACATTACAACCTGACATTACCATTCCAAGTAAGGAGAAATTTAAAATGGTAAATCAAGAACAAGGTATTGGACAATGACAACTCCTTCCTTCCACAAGGGAAAGTAACAGTAATAACATTTGTGAGCTTTTATGGCTGGGCAGCACATTGCAATGGCTAGTCTTTATAGGGAGAACGGAAAGAATTCGAAAGAACACTCAGTATCAATCTCCTGGCTAGCATTAGTAGGGTTCGCACCAATAATAGAGAATCAGAATGTTCAGATATGCACAAGCAACAGATCAGTGAAGGCATATTTTTCCAGCTGCCATCAGCAGCTGATAAAGGAAAACAGAATTCTGAGTTGGGTTGAGAAACAGCTAAAACACAGTCAGCAGTTTATCTAAAAGGGACACTAAACCTGACAGATTTTTAAAGCAGATTTTGTTGAAGCAGGCATAGAGCATAACTAGGAGAATGGAGTTTAAACAAGTCAGATCTATTACTGATTACATATACCATATGGAGAATTTATTTGCCTTGGGCAAAAATTTCAAAGTAAAATGTTTTTCCCCAATAGGTGGAAATATAAATGCAGACTGTCACAATGTTCTAGCAGTAACATGGCCAAAAGGGCTTCTGTATGCCTTTCCACCATTGCTGATAACTCAAAGTTCAGAGAGTTCTTACAAACATCAAAACTGCAAAGAACAGAAATAGTCTTTATCTCTCCACATTTGGCCTCGCAGGCCATGGTTTCATCTTTTGAAAGGCATGTCAGTGGAGGGTCTGTTTCCTGCCACGGGTGGCAGAGTTATTACATCAGGACCCAATACTCCATCCCAATACAAAATGGTTAAAATTAACTGCTTGGAGATTGAGTTGAGAAACTTGATTCAACAAGGATATTGGAAATCATTACCTAGTACAATCTTGGCTTCCGGAAGATAGCCTGTCCAGTGCATGTATGAGGCTGCCTGGAAAGCTTTCCAAAAGTTGTGTTAAGAGAATTCAGTACTGCATGAAACTATGAAAGTAAAAGAGGTCCTGGCATTTTTACAAGATGGACTAGTGAAAGACCTGAGACTCTGTACATTAAAAAGATAGGTAACAGCTCTGTCAACAAAACTTTCCAGTAAAGAGAAGTCCCTATCAGCTCACCTTCACATTAAAAGGGTTTCTCAGAGGTGCAACTTTACAAGCACCATATGTTTCCAACTTGTCTAAACTTGGGATCTGAACTTGATGAATATTTTGACAAAAAAAATTGAACCACATAAAGAGACTTCATTAAAGTTGTTAACTTTCACAGTGGTATTTCTGGTAGCAATAACCTTGGTTAGGAGGATTTCAGAGTAAGTATCATTTTCAATCAAATCTAATTTCTGTACATTTGAGAAGTAAAAGTTGTCATTAACTGTTGATCCAGTCTCTAAGTCTTTGCTAATGAGAGCTGGAAGTCAGTTCCTAGAAATGCCCCCTTTTTGTCTTCTAGAGGAAATAATGGCATTCAAAAAAAAAATATTTGGTAATAGCATGCATTTAGAGTAGCTGCATCATTAGAAGACCTTTGTAAAGCATGGATGGAAGGAGCCATCCATGTTAGTTAGGCACTATAAAGTTGATAAATTCAAATCAAGGCAAGTTGCATTTGGAAGAACTGTTCTGAAAGCAATACTGCAAGAAGATAGCAGCCAGTCCTGTCTTTGAAGTGGAAACTTGGATATATTCCAGTAGTTATTGATTGCTCCTTCAGCCAGTCTGAGAATGAAAGGATGATGCCTACCATGAATGACAATTCTAGGAAGGCTGAAAACTCAGTGATATGCTTGATCCCAAAATGGTGGCATGGCCATCCCCTTCAATTTGGCTCACAGGCCGCCAGCGCTCAATAATAAATAATATAGCATTGATTGTGATTCATATCAGAGTTAGTATCAAGGCACAACGTCAGATCTGGGAAGGAACATTTCCCCCATATTTCAAACCAATTGAGACTGTTCTGTATGCAAATATTCTTCATAAGAACATATCTATCTGATTTTTGAAAGAATGACATTTTATTTGAACACATCTAAAAGGAATTTATTGTGAATCATTCTTAACCAGAAGTCTTTAAGTGTGTGTCCATAGGAAACTGATATGGCACCTTAGTAATGGGTAGGTTTAGACAATATGCTTGTAATTACTTGCCACCTCCATGTATACTACCTTTGTGAATGTCAAAGAGTTTTTAGGGTGGTACAAGATTATCAGATTTCTTATAGCATAGGCTATTGTGGTCTGTAATCCACTTCATGAAATAATAATAATAATAATAATAATAATAATAATAATAATAATTTGTTTTATTTATATACCGCTATTCCAAAAATCATAGTGGTGAACAGCAAGTAAGCTAATTAGCAAGTAAGCTAATATGCCCCCAACAGTCTGGGTACTCATTTTAGCGACCTTGGAAGGATGCAAGCCTGAGTTGAGCTTGGGCCCTTTTGCTGGTCTTGAACTCGCAACCTTGTGGTTTTGAGTGAATGGCTGCAGTACAGGCATTTAACCACTGCGCCACCAGTGAATGAAGTATAGTCATGATTTATAAGACAGAAATGATTTGAGGTACAAGGTGTTGTAAACAAAGAGGTTATAGTAAAATGAAATTCAGAAAACACAGACAATAATAACCACATTATTAACAGTAGCTATTCACAAAGGGAGAGCCAAGTGTTTGAATGCTGAACTCTGGAGACTAGGAATTCCCTGGCTCAGCCATGAAACCCTTTGGATGACCTTGGGCAAATTACTCTCTTTCACCCTCAGAGGAAGGCAAAGGCAAACTGCCTCTGAACAATTCTTTCCAAGAAGACTATGTAACAGGAGTGCCCTAAGGTCATCATAAGTCAGAAACAGAAGGCACACAACAACAACAAAAATTCACAAGAGAGTTGCTTCTGTTCTAACTCAGAATAACATGCATCTCATGGAGTAGATGGAAGTATGAAAGTTTAAGCTGTGATAAATGTGTTAATTTTTAAGGCGCCTCATGATTCTTCTTTTGTTTATGCTGCATCAAACTAATATAACAACCCTGATGAAAGCTACATTTATGGTGCATGATGAAGCCCATTTCTACTTCTATCATTCCCCCCATAGCCAAAATATATACTTTTTTAAAAAAACAAAACAATAACCATCTTTAAAATATTATTCTTTTTAACAGATTGCTTGAAGAGCTTCTGAACACTTTCAAGAGTAGCATGCAGTTGCAGCTTACCTGCTTTCAAGCTTCTTCTTCCACTGTGGTGAAAACATAAGGCAGCTCTAAACTGTAATTATTTCACAAAAAGGAAATAATAAATCTCATCATTCTTGATGTTTGCATTTGTTCTATGCATGCCATTGTATTACAGTGTTGTTCAGCTTGCTGACAGGTAACTATATTGCTCCATTTGTATGAATTCCGTCTCTTGAATCAGAACTCCAAAATAAAATCTCTTGTTTACTTGTCAGTCTGTCACTCCAAAATGCTGTAAGATTCATTGCCAGGAGGTTTGCCAGACAGAACTTTTCTTCATTGGGACTCTGTAATGAAAACATATAAAATGGCCTTTTTTCAGATTAGAATTGGTTACATTATGGCTTTAATAGAAGGGCTGTGCTCCCAGGACATATCTCTCCCTAATCCAGAGGAATCCTGCCTGGCCTTGGCACCATCATTTACCCCATTTAGCAAGGTCTGTATAACCTCTGTGTAGCATTTTCACAAGGCTGGAGAGACTGCTGAGGGAGGGAAGAGGAAAGGAAGGAAGGAACAAGCCAACCAATATTGTGTTTGTCTGGAAAACTGATTGTATGTTTTAATCTACCAAATAATTAAACAAAAATTTGCTGCTCTGCTGTTCTCCATTATTCTGGTCCCATGTAAATAATTGGAGTTATATATCCTTGCCAGATGCAGAAATTTTGAAATTATACATTCTTACCTATCAGATTATTGTTTTACCTTGGCCGCATGTATACCAAGATTGTCATCTGCACTCACCTGTAGATATATTTTGTTTCATCTAGATGCACCATTTGCCAGCAGATTTCTGTGTTATAGCTCAATTGTTATGCCAGACCATGTTGATACCTTGCAAGTATTGCTAACCAATGCTTTTCCAAAATTATATACATCTAATAAACATTAAATGTGCCCTCATGAAGTAGTGAATGCAAAGTTACATGGAGCCAGGAATAGCACAAGCACACTCACACTATTTTCTAAGCAACCGTCTTTAGCTGCTGCAGCCTTTTTTGATACCAAGCCTGATGGTACCCCATCTGGCAATCTGGGAGTATATCTCACCAGGGCTTATGCTTTGCATCCGTGCCATCCCACCCTGTGCCACTTCCCTTGCCCTCCCAGGTTGGATTATCCAGCACTGGTGCTGTGTCAACTCAGGGGGCCCAAACAGCAGCCCCTGCTGCCAGGTAAACACATTCGCAATAGGGTAGCTGGCTGCTTCCCTTTGCATCCATGTGCTAGATGTGCTCTAGTAATGATCTGGGAAGTCAAGTGGCAGTCCTTTAGAGCAAGGATTTTATGACCTTCCAGATGTTGAATTTGAACTTCAGTAGTCCCAGCCAGCCTAGCCAATAGTGAGGAATGCTGGGCTGTTGCTGTCCAGTAACATCTGGAGGTCTTCACAGTTCTGGTCCCTGTACTAGAGCTTTGCTACCAGTAGGTAAGTGTGCTTATACACAAGCACTGGCGAGTGCTAGTAGTTACAACAGGGGCACCACCTGAAGTGGCAAGTAAGTGCCTTGGACCCTGTGGAGGGGACAGTGAGTGCAACCTGCCCAGGACTCCCCAAATCTGAAGCTATGCCTGGTCATCTTTTCCAATTAGATGTTTATGTACATGCCTACAGTCATAACTTTTTAGATGGAATGGCAGTCTGAGAAGAGGGTTTGCCTATGAAGTAAAAACTTTTCAGGTAAGTTCACTGGCCAGCTTTTGACCATTCATAAGATTCTGTGTTGGTTTTGAAGCAAAACAAATACATATTCCATTGTTTTCTCAATGCTTCCAGTAGGCTGGCTTTGTAGCCGCGCCCTGGCCTCTCGCTCAGCACCGTCCTTTATTTTCACATGTTAATACATTCTCTACAGTTTAAATGTAGAAAAAAACCTAGCACAAAGCTGTTGAAAGCTTGTAGGTGCCATAAGGAACAAAGTTCCCAGATGCAAACCAGCATTCAAATGAGATCCAGCCATGGCTCCATCTTAAAAGGGGAAAGATACATTGCAAGTTCTCATTTAAAGGTCTCTGTGGCATGGTTCTCAAATTGAGATTTTTTTAATGGCTAGCCAAAAATTCTTGTGAAGTACAGGCAAATATTTCTTGTGTATTATAGGCAAAATGCTACAGTTATTGGGTTGAGTTTTAATTTTACCAGAAAAATCACTTAGCTGACTGATATTGTAGTAACGCTTGTAGATAAATGTAGCCAATCTATCTGAAAGTCTGAGCAAACATAAATATAGTCATTGTTTATTACTTGTGTATTAAGAACATAAAATTATAATAGTGAAATCTGTCACCTTCTTAAAAGACAATGGCGGGTTACAGACCGCCATTTAGTACGTAATGAATACGTACTAGGATTAGGAAGGGGCGGTGCTTCCGCACCCCCCTAACCGTAGTACGTATTCTGTACGTACAATATGGCGGCGGCCGTTCCACGCGGTGGCCGCCATATTTACGTATCGGACACTGTGCGGTTCATACCATATATACTCATGTTGCGGCGTCTATGAAATTGCGAGTCCGCCCCTGACGCCTCGCGACGTCATAGAGGCGCCGCTTAAAGAAGCTCCATTTTGGAGCTTCTTTTTTGCTCTGTAATGGAGCCGCGCGGTTTGGCTGCAGCGGCTCCCGCACGGAGCAAATGGCGGCGGCGGCAGATCGCCGCAAAGCGGCGGTTTATAACCCGCCAATATGAGAGTAGTTAGGATGGGGCCCAGGTCTCTTTGTTGAGAAGGTGAGACAGCCATGGCTTTTGCGTTGATTTGAGGTTTGCTCTTCTTTAGTTGCAGCATGTAAATTATATACTTTTACATCTATAGCCTTTTTTTCACTTCATGGACCTCAAGGGATATACCTGAGGCAGGCTGGGTGTCTGACCCTCTGCACTCCCTCCCTCTACCTCCCTCTCTTATATTGCTATGGTAATCCTGTGAGGTAGGTTAGACCTGTGAGGTAGGTTAGAGTGAGTATGGCTGGCCCAAAATTACTTGGGGAAATGGTATGAATTTGCTGCCATATCACTCCAGTTAAAATTGCAACAAATCTTCAGGCATTTTTAGACTTGAACTTAGACAGTGTGCTTTGGAGAATCCCTGTTTTGACTCAGACAGCTCCAAACTGGTGTGAGATTTGTCTGAATCCAAAGCATGTCCCTACAGTACTTTTAGAAAGAAAGAAAAGAAATGGCCCATGTTGTACATTAAAGGCTTTCTGTACATGTTATACTTGTGTGTTGCTTTGTGAGACTGGTTCATACCATATATACTCGACTATAAGTCAAAGTTAGGTTTTGTGTGCATATGTGTATGTCTATGTGTGCATATGGCAAGAGAGATTCTCATTGAGGCGTTTCTTCATCGTTTCAGCTTTCATTTCAGCCAGATGTGGGGGCAGGAGGGGTACTTTTAAACGAACAGCAATATCAATCAACCACCCAGGACTCTTTCTGCTTGGCTCTTTCTTGCTAAACTCTCCCCACCTCATGGGGAAATCTGAAAGAGCTGCTATCACGTTTCCATAGTACCCTTAACTAAGTCGACCTGGGATTTTGGGATCGATTTTTGGGCATACATTTTTAGACTTCTATATACCGTAGTGAAAACTGCCACAGTCCTAAGGACATCTAATTATTTCCCTTCATGCATAGTGTTCATGAACAGTAATAAAGCCAATAAAATAAAGTGTGCTGCGTGTTTCTCTGCAGGGATTGCCTGTTTCTAACAAAGATGTTGCTAAACCAGTGTGTCCTAGATACAGGTTTACAACAATTGAACTGTTGGTTACTGGAAAAATGTCTAGCCTTGTAGTTGTGGGAAGTAACAGAACAGTGGTATATTCTTAAGGGATCTGAAAGACTGAAAAAAACCCTCTGTATTTTTACTCATCTTCTCAAATGTTATGAATCAGTGCTGGAAAAGTACCTTGAGGTCAATGAGTCCATTTCTCCTAAAATAGGTTTATGCACATACCATATTGAGCATGATTGCTTTAAAACAGTCATTGTTGAAACTTTGCTTTCAGTGTATCATACGCACACCGTAATTGAAGTCCAAACTGGACATTATCAAAGGGACAAAATAATAAAATCCTTTTTGGTTGAACATGTAGTCGTTTGCTTTCCTGTGTTTTTGTATGCTGTCGTTTTCGTAAGACTGTATCCTGGCAACAAAACTATATATATTTCACACATCCCTTTTGGGTGACTTTAATGGGAAGATGAAAAAGGAAACCTGTCTTTTTCATCATCCATTCTTTACTCTGCCACATCCCAAAACCTCTTCAACCTTTCCCCCAAAACCTCAAAGCAAATTATTACTTGTTTTGGGAAAAGGAGTAACTTAGATCCTTCCATTTTACAGAACATTCAATGTGCATAATTAAATACGCATTAAGTAAATTTATGCCATGATGCACCAACACAAGTGATTCTCATTTATGCTTTAAAATACTATAAACCTCTTCTTGACACTTGGGGGGGAAACATGATTAGTTCAATAGATAAAAGTACTTTATTCCCAGACAATAATCTGCTCAGTTCTTAACAGTATCCATTTACTTGCGTATCCTGCCTGTTCCTGCAGAACTGGGATTCAAGTGGCTTGACATATAGAAACAGATAAAAGCATACAAAACATTATTCTTCAGAGTGTAATTAACAATACAATTTTGTATTGTAAATGAAATTAACACTATATACTCATAACAGTAAACCCATTTAAAATATATCTGTTAAAAAGAAATAAGAGTACAACACACTATTAAAAATTCTTTCATTAAAAACAGTTCCTGATCACCTGTCATCATCATATAAAATAATAACACAAAAATAATTAAAGTAATATAAAATATATTTTATTATAAAATAATATGAAAAAGCTCTTTGCCTGCTGATGGGATAACAACAACAAGGGAGTCAGTCTAACCACCCTAAGGAAGCGAGTTTCAGAGGCTTAAAACAACCCCGAGAATGCCCTTTCTTGCATTCTCATCAGACATACCTATGAGGTAAGAAAGGCAAAGATTCCCTAAAGATCACCCTTCTATGCAGGGTCCTTCCATTTGATGTAAACTTAATATTAAAGGTGCTGTCTCAAGGCTCAGAGCCCAGAGGGCTCCCCAGTGCAGAGGAAGCCGCTTTGACCATATAAGGAAATCCCACTCTATGTAAGGAGAAGCTTTACACTCAGCATGGGAGCACAGTCCATAGCCAGAGGAATCTGCCAACAATCAGAATCTGCATGTGCCCTTCATCAATGGTAACTATGTTGTCTGTGCAATATCTGTGTTTGCAAATAAAAGAGAAGTTCAAGAGTATCTCCCTCTAGGAGAGAGATGCCTTTGCCTATGGCCATCTACATGAATGATTCTCCACCTCCTTGATTATTCTCTCACTTGGAAAATCCATTCAAGTCCCAAAATTGCCACGGGATAGGTTTTGCCCTATATATGTGCCCACTTGGGCAGTTCCAACTCGGTCTCGGTTGAAGTCAGATATATACCCTGTCCGTATCTCCCCTGGACTCCCCGGCACACACAGGCAACCCATGACCTGAGGCAGTGTGCTGAGCCAGACTCACTTCACTGTGTCCCCCCGCTTATCGCCTGAACCCGATACAGTACTACCCACTGCTAGAGCCTCTGAGTTGCTATCACCTACCATCTTTATATTGTTCTTGAATGTGTGTGTTTTGTGTGAAAATTGATTTTCCCTTTTGCTGTTATAAATAAAATTATATTTGGAACTTATTTTGGAGGTTCAGTTTTTCAGAACCGTTATTTCTTCTTCGTGGTCTCTGCGAATCATACAATGGGTTTCACTGCGCCTGCGCAGTGCTGCTCGGAACCTACTGGAATCACTGGGCAAAGTTTACTTTGCAACATATAGAAACTTTTTGGCGGTAACTCCGCCCCACCGTATATAAGGCCCCTGCCTTCCGCTTCTTTCCCCAGTTCCTTTTTTCCGCCGTGCTAGTCGCTGCTTGGAAATTCGCTCTTGCTCTTTCGGATTTCACTGGTATCTTGACTCGGACTGTTTGACTTTGGCTTTCCGTCTTCCTCGTTTATCTGACTCGGGAGTTTTGGACTTCGCTTTTGGACTTCGCTCCTTCGATTCCTCAGGATGTCCCTCTTTCAAAAAATGCGACATCTGCGAGAGAAAGGTTCCTGTTCGGACCCTCATTCTTCTTGCCTCTTCTGCTTGGGCCGGGACCACGACCCCAGGGTCTGCAGCCTCTGTAGTCGATGTTCCCAGGCCCGCAAGAATCGGGAGTGCGGCTGACGTCCGCTATTGCCCCGGGCAAGATCAGGGAGGGAGACTCTAGGCCTGCGTCAGCCCTTCGGCCTCTGCTCCAGCTGCCCAGGCTCGTAGCGGCCCCTCGAGTGCGCCCCCTCCACTTCGCTGGCGCAAGACATGGGGAGTTCGGACGCTGCTCGTCCGCCGGCCGCGGCTCCGCTCCCAAAGCCCCTAACACACCCCGTCTACCGGGTCAGTGGGTCTGGACACGGCTCCCCGCGAAGGAAGGAGTCCCCTCCGAGGCATCAGGGACGTTCCGGCGGCTTCGAAAAGTAGACCTCCTCGGGATCTTCTAGCTCCAAGAGGGCCAAGTCCAAGTCCGGATCTCGGACCAATCCAGGCTGGCCGGGTCGGAGGACCCGCCACCGAGGAGCACCGTCTCGAGGAACCCTCGGGCTCGAGGGATTCCGCCGCCCGAAACCGAGGATCGTCCTGGCCGTGCGGCTACCATCTCGGATCCCCAATCCAGTTCTTTCCCTCCGGAGGCGCCGTCTCTAACAAGTCTGCCAAGAAAGGCAGCCATCGGCCCCGGAGGGCGCTTCGTCTTCTTCGGCCAAGAGGCTAAGTCACAATCCAGCCTAGCTCTCATTCAAGCTCCCCCTCCAAGAGGCGCTCGGACGACGCTTCCCTTTCTCGAAATCACACCGTGAGTCCCCGTGACCGGCGTCCGACTCTCCGAGACTAACTGACCCTCTGGCTACACCGCGGGTGGGCAATCGTTCACCCCCGGGAAAACCTTGACCATTCCCGGCGAGGGCCCACGACCGGGACACCCCGCCCAGGCTGCGCCGGCCCAGACACAGTCGGCGACAACGCTTTCCTTCCTCCTTTCGGACGCGAAGGAAGTCACTGACCAACCGCCGAGATCTCCATCTCCAGCTTCGCTGGCCCACGCTCTCCGCTTGACCCTCAGTACTACTATGACTCGGAGACTGATCAATTCTTTCTCCCAGTCCCTAGGGAGGTGGCCCTGGCCAAACTGCCGGAGTCGGGACTCCCCGTGATTGGATCAACCTCAGATCGGCACCGTCATGAGCACTCTATAGACCAGGCCCATCGACAGCGGCTCCATCTCTGCGTGCAAGCAGGTCTGGAGAACACCCCAGAACCGTATGCCACCTGTGGACTTGGTGGCTTCGGATTCCGAACCCGAGCCTGTTGATTCAGAATATTCTTGGGGGAGGACGACCCGGCCCAAAACTCTCCGCAGCTCCTGCATCACCCCGAAGCAGCCTCGCCTACAGATGACGTAGGTCGTCCTGGAGCACGTCATCAAGATGTCCGGGCTCTGGACATTGACCTCGCATATCCCGAAGAAGAGGCCAGGACCCCCTCGAGCGCAGGGTTCGCAGTCGGGCCCATTCAACACCTTTGTCCCGTTCATGCCTTCCCTAGAAGCCCTGGTCCAGACGTTCTGGAACTGCCCCTCCTCACTCTGGGTCCACCACGAGAAGATCGAATCCCTCTACAAGTTTCGGCCCCAGCTGCTCCCATGGCTTACCTCCCACCCCCGACAGAACTCAGCTATTGTCGAGGGTGCCCACACAGACCTCCACTCAACGGCAAGCGGCGGTAGCTACCGTTTGACAAGGAGGCTAAGAAGATAGATGCCTTGGCCAGGAGCATACGCGGCTCGGCGCTCGCGGTGAAGGCAACCAACTACCACCGCTTGTATGGGGGCCTACATTCAAACCCTTATGGAAGGCATCTCTCCCATCGTGCCCGACGTTCCGGACGAAGCCCCAGCGACCTCACGGAGATTAGGGACGAGGCCCACTCCATCGCGCATGGCTTATCACCGCGTCCAGGAACGTTGTGGAGTGTTCGGGAAGAGCCATGGCGGCCCCCATCGCCCTAAGGAGACACGCCTGGTTGCGGGGATCAGACCTCAACCCGCGAGCGTTAGGCTACCATAGAGGACATGCCGATAGACGATTCGGGCCTCTTCCATGCCGAGACGGATGACAAGCTGAACCGAAAATTCAGGCTGATGGTGGCGGCGAGGAAGCATGGTATGTCTGCCCCGCCCCGGCTCCCTTTCGTAGAGGTTCCGCCCTTGGCAACAGCAGCCAGGGCAATTCAGCAGGTCTTCTTACCAGGACCGGCAGTTTCAGCACACAGGGCTCCACGCCAGAGCCAGAGATATCCGTCCCAGTCCCCCTCGTCTCGGGCCGCCCACTCAGTCTTCTCGGTACGTAGGCCGACGACGACAGGACCTGACCAGTCCAAAAAGAGGGCATGAAACCTTCCCGCGCACTTCGCCTCCCTGGATGCTTTTTGGACCTCTTAAGCCCTTTGTCAACACATGGGCTTCCATCTTGCGACTCTTGGGTGCTAAACATCGTCCGTAGGGGCTATACCCTCGAGTTCGAAGAGCTCCCGCCCACCGAGCTTTCATTTCCACCACCCTCTGGACACCCTTCTCGACGAAGTGCCGCCTTAATGGACAAAGGGGCTATTTCCCCACTATCCCCTGACTTTTCCTAAGGCCTTTTTTCTCCAGGTACTTCACGGTAACGAAGGCCGACGGGGCATTAGACCAATCTGGTATTAGAAAAATAAACCTCTTCCTCCCATACCGCGGTTTCGTTATGGTGACCCTGGCCTCATTTTGCTCTCCTCTGCCAGGGCCTGTTTTGCGACGGTCGATTTGAAGGACGCCTACTTCCACATCGGAATTCGGGAGTCCCACCGGAGATTCCTCGCCTTCGCCGTCGGCTCCGACGCATACCACTACAATGTGTGTCCCGTTCGGCCTTGCCACAGCCCACGGGTCTTCAAAAGTGTTGGCCCCAGTGATAGCATACCTCCACCAAAAGGGCTACAGAGTTTTCCCTTATTGGACGATTGGCTGTTTGTCGCAGACTCCCAGCAGGACCTCCAAGAGGCACTCTCATCGCCCACGCGGCTGCTGGACTCTCTCGGACTGGTGATCAACATAGAAAGCTCATTTCACTCCGTCCAGACAGGTCATTCATCGGAGCCATCCTCGATTCCGAAAGATGCTCCGCCTTCCCTTCCCGCAGACCGCTTCCAGGCACTGGTTACATCGCGTGAGACCCTGCATCTCCCACAGAAGAGTGAGGGCCAGGGACGTCCAGATCGCCCTGGGTCACATGGCATCAACGACCTTCGTGACCCTTGGTCGAGACTTCGTCTCGCCCGCTCCAGGCTTGGTTTTCTGTCGGTCTTCTCTCCGATGGAGGATCCCCCGTCCAAATGGTTGGACGATACCGAGGCCGGGTAGCCGCCTCCCTGAACTGGTGGCTGGATGAAACACAACGTGCGCGCGGGGATGCCTTTTCATCAACCGCAACCGCAGGTGACGTTGACAACCGATGCTCCTAGAGGGCTGGGGCGCCCATCTACTCGACTAGTTGTCAAGGACAAATGGTCGACTCGGACCGTCTTCTCCCCATCAATGCCCCTGAGATGCTGCGGTCGAAAAGGCCCTGAGAGCTTTCGAATCCTCCTGACAGGCCGGTGGTGCTCTTGAGAACGGACAACACCACCGTGATGTATTACATCAACAAACAGGGTGGCACCAAGTCAAGGACCCTCCTCGAGATTACCCTGCGTATTGGGACTGGTGATATAGAGACCGGTCCTCCTTCAAGCGATCTCCACCTGCCAGGGGAGGACAACGACTTGGCAGACCGCTCAGCAGATCGCCCTCGGTATGCACGAATGGAGGCTCCATCCGGAGACGGTCAGCGTCTTGTTCGACATGTTGGGAACCCCCCAGATCGACCTCTTCGCTACCGAATGGAACAGCCACTGTCCCCAGTTCGCTCCAGGAGGCCAATGGCCGGATCCCTCGGAGACGCATTCGCCTTCCTGTGGTCGGGGAGCTCCTTATGCCTTTCCCCCCTTCCCTCTCATATCAGGGTGGTCTCCAAGATGATTCTAGACCCAAACGGACGCGATCCTGATCACGCCATGGTGGCCGAGACAGCCGTGGTTCGCGTCCCTTCTGCATCTCTCCAGAAGGTGTTTTGTTCGCCTCGAGCCTCGCCCGGACCTGCTGTCGGTCCAGGACGGACGAGTTCTCCACCCCGACATCGAGAGCTGCCGCTGGTAGCCTGGAGGATTCAGCCCTGACTGCTTTACGGAGTCGGTGCGGACGGTGATCCTGGCTGCAGAGGAAACCTTCCACCCACGCGGTCATACGCCCTGAAATGGAGAAGTTTGCCTCTTCCTGGACCAAAGGGCTTCTCTCCTGCACAGGTGTCCACTCCACGTGGTACTGGAGTTTTTGATGGCTCTTTGGTGAGGGACTGTCCCTCACATCCATCAGTGCTATCTGTCTGCATCTGTGCCCATATCAATTCGGGTGGGGGAGGGTTTCTTTCTTCAAAGACCCTGGTTGAAGGGGTTCCTGAAGGGTGTGCCAACCTTTATCTCTCTGTGTCGGTACCAACGCCGGCTTGGAGTTTGGAGTCGGGACTGTCCGCTCTCCAATCCAAGCCCTTTGAACCAATGGCCACAGCGGACTTGAGACTATTGACTTGGAAAACCGCTTTCCTTGTGGCCATCACCTCGCCCGCCGTGCGGGCGAACTCTGTGCCTTACGGGGGACCAACCATCCTGAGGTTCCTAAGCAAGGTGGTCCTCCGTGGACATTACCTTCTTGCCAAAGGTTGTGTCTGCTTTCCACATGTGCCAGGACATTGTGTTGCCAACTCTCGCGTCAACCCGACGTCGGATGCTGAATGACGCCTGCACTCTCTTGATGTCAGGAGAGCGCTGGCCTTCTACCTGGACAGAACTGCTGCCTCCAGTCGGTCCGAGGACTTTTCCAATGCTACTCGGAACTGAAGAAGGGCTTACCCGTTGTCTGTACAGAGGTTTCCCAGTGGGTGGCTGGAACCATCCACCTCTGCTATGAATGTTGGGCAAGCCTCCCCTGGCCGGGTTCGTCCCACTCCCCGAGGGCTATGGCAGCATCCTCTGCCTTCTTGTCTGGGATCCCTTTGGAGGATGTCTGTAAGGCTGTGTCTGGCCAAACCTCGACTTTTATTAAGCACTATAGGTTGGACACCAGGGCCATCCGAGACGCAGCTTTCGGGAGAGCTGTGTTGGTTTCAGGGTTGCATTGATTGCATTACCGAGTTTTTGTGTTTTATACAGTTTGCACTGTTTACATTGTTGAATTTGATTGCACAGGTCTTAGGGATCGGTCTTGCATGACCTCTGTCCCCTTCTCAGGTCTAGCAATGTTTGCTATTTGATATGTGCATGAACAAAAGGACGACTTTTTATGGTTCAAGGTGTTTTTGTAATAAATATTCCTTTGGTTTACCATAGCTATGGTATCAGGAAACTCCCTCTGCCAATACCTTAGTTTGGCAGTCTAACACTTTGTATGATTCGCACGAGACCACGACCGAAAGAAGACAGGTTGCTTACCTGTAACAGTATTTCTTCGAGTGGTCATCTGCGATACATACAAATCCCACCCGTCCGTCCCCTCCGTGTCCTGCTCTCATTGGCTCTTTCCATCGCCTGCTTGGCGAAAAATTGCGGAACTGGGAAAAAGCGGGAAGGCAGGGGCCTTTATAACGGGTGGGCGGAGTTACCGCCAAAATTTCTATATGTTGCAAAGTAAACTTTGCCCAGTGATTCCAGTAGGTTCCGAGCCCGCACTGCGCAGGCGCAGTGAAACCCATTTGTTGTATTCGCAGATGACCACTCGACAGAAATACGTTACAGGTAAGCAACCTGTCCATACAGGTCTGACCCCCGCTTTAGTTACCCAAAGTTCTCTCACACATCCATTGTTCAAGCTAATGAAATTTCCCTTTTGTATATTGATTGTGAGTGCCCTCTCAGACCCTTGCATTTGGGTAACATATATATTGGCATCATCTCCATACATACTGGATGAACAGCTCTTGTGAGTTAATCGACCACATCCAACCCCTACCAACCTCTATCCCTAAGCAGCCACTCTACTTGAAGATAAATTTGCAGCAACCTGATATATTGGATTTGTTGTCTGATAACATCTGAGTGGTTGCATTGTCAGGGACTTGCTCTATGTGGAAAATACAATGTCCTTACCATATGAAAAAAAGTTACAATATTTGACTGGATTGGTGCATAGTAGAAATGTAGCCAACATGTAACGGGTAGGCAACCTTTTTGAAGCCGGGGGGGGTTGCTGTCCCTCAGACAACTGGGGGGCCAAAGCCGGGGTGGGAGCTTCCACCCCCGGGGGCGGGGCCGCGTGCCGGGGCAGAGCCTCCACCATCCGGGGGCCGAGCTTCCACCCCTGGGGGGGAACTTCCACCCCTGGGGCGGCGGTTCCACCCCCAGGGCCAGGCCACCTCCTCTTTGCCGGCCCCAGACGGGGCCCCAGGCCTGTCAGAGGCGGGAAAGAGCCGGCGGGGACCCGCAGAGCTGGAGGCCTCCCTGTCTTGCCGGCCCTGACGCCAGAGGCCCGCTGCCTCTGCCGGAGCCCTCCTGGAGGACCCCAGCACTGGCAACTGGTCCCAGGGGCCCATGCTGCCGTCGGAGCCCTCCTGGAGGACCCCAGCGAAGGCACGGGCCTCTGGGAGGGCCACTGCCGCCACAGTAGCCCTCTGGAGGCCCCCCAGCGACGGCAAACTGGCCTCCCGGGGCCCACTGCCGCCGTCGGAGCCCTCCTGGAGGGCCCCACGATGGCAACTGGCCTCCAGCGGCCTGCTGCACGCCATTGGAGTCCCTCCTGGGGGCCCCAGCAAAGGCAATGGGCCTCTGGGGGCCTGCTGCCATCGCAGGAGCCCTCCTGGAGGGCCCCAGCACACGCAAATGGCCTCCGGGCCCGCTGCCGCCGTCGGACCTCCTGAGGCCCTAGCGACAGCAACTGCCTCCCAGGGGCCCGCTGCCGCCGTCAGATCCCTCCTGGAGGGCCCCAGCGATGGCAACGGGCCTCCCAGGGCCCGCTGCTGCCCGTCAGAGCCCTGGCGCCACATTTTGGGGGGGGGGAAATGGTGGCGAAATCTCATGCGACCTTCCCTGAGGTCGGCAGATTTCGCTGCCATTTTTTGCCCCAAAATGGCGACGCCCAGAGCGGGGGGAAAAGCCGCAACCGACCATGATGATAATGAGCTTAATTGTAAGTAGACATTTCATTTCAATCTCTTAAAAACTATATTTGATCTCAGTATGTTGCCATCCATTTAACTTAAGATTTCCAGCCATAGTACCCCTTCTTGGTGTGAAATCCACTTTCTAAGCTCAATCTGCTACATGGTAGAAGGCCAATGGAAAATTGTCAGTTTGACGAAATATACACTTGGCAATTCCTTCCCTATTTATTCTAAACCCAATTTGGGCCAGGTTGGTATAATGGTTTGGTTGTTGAACTAGACCAATGGGAGATTTGAATCTCTGTTCAGCCATGGAAACCACCTTGGTGACCTTGGGCAAGCACATTCTCTCAGCCTTGGAGGAAAGTAATGGCAAACTGCCTTTGATCAAATCTTGCCAAGAAAACCCCCTGATAGGTTATTATTATTATTATTATTAACCTTTATTTATAGGCTCACCATATGTCAGAAACTTGAAGGCACACAACAACAATTTGGGCCAGATTCCTTGACATCGCTGAGAGTGAATCATGGTACCACTTACCCATTCATTTGTAATGCACTCTTAAACCCTTGTGGTGAACTTTCACTGAGCAGATCTGTGCAGTGAATCTGAACAAAGATGGGTTGAGTGCTTCAGTGGGAATAATGCAAGGAGCCATTAAAAAAAAAAAAACATGGCTTGGCTAGTACAGTAACTCTTTAGCACTGGGATAGGAATTGTGTGATGGATGTAAAGAAACTGTAAATTCCAGAATTTTTCACAATTGATTTTGCTGGCCACTGCTCTGGGACATGAACTGTTATATTAGTTTTAATATATGAATGAAAGATAGTGATGAGAGGGAAAATCAGCACTTTAAATATGGAATGAAATGAGATACTATGGGAATACTAAGTGGAAAGGAGTTGTGTCCAAGGAAAATAAGAGAAGTGGTTAAAGTAGTGGATGCAGTGATAATACTAGTATTTTTAGAAGAAGAAAAGAGGGAATGAAGCATAACCATAATAATTGTCAGGCTTCAAAGTAAGGGAGAGCTGAATGAGATCACTTCCTAGGTGTCATAAAAAAATATTTTGGGAACAGGTTACGCTCAGATCTAGTTTTTATTATATTCACTCCAAAATGGAACAAAAAAAAAAAATGAAAGCTGCTTATGTGTGTAATGTGCCTTCAAGTTAACAGTCGATTTATGGTGACTCCATGAATTTTATAGGGTTTTCTTAGCCGAGGAATACACAGAGGTGGTTTTGCATTCCATTCTCTGAAATATAACCTTTGAGACCTGGGATTTGCTGGTAGTCTTGCATCCAAGCAGTAGCATCACTGGGGAGGTGCAGGGGGTGCGGACCACAACAGTTGACATCCCAGAAGGGAGTGATACCCAGTTGGTCCCTGCCCCCGCGAGTGCTGCCTAGGCCCACACAGGTGTTCCTCAGGGGTTGCGCAGGTGCCCCTTAGGCCTATACGGCAGTGGGTCTGCCCATGTGAGTGCACTTTAAGCTCTGCAGCCACACCTCAGGCCTGCACAGCCGCTCCCATGCGCCCCCTGCCCCCATAAGTCCCATCCTCCTGACCAGGATCGCCACTGCAGCCTAGTGCTAGTCATGACTAACCTTGCTTAGCTTCCAAGATCTGATGGGATCGCTGCTTTCAGGGTATTTAGGCCAGTGCTTAGACATGTTGTTGTTGCTGTGTTCCTTCAAGTCATTTCCAATTTACGGTGACCCTAAGATGAATCTATCATACAGTTTTCTTAGAAAGATTTCTTCAGAAGAGGTTTGCCATTACCTTCCCATGACGCTGAGAGTTTGGGACGTGCCCAAGGTCACCCGGTGGGCTTCATGGCCAAGCTGGGAATTGAACCTTGGTCTCCAGAGTCATAGTCCAGCACTCAAACCACTACGCCACACTGGCTCTATCAGGCACAAAATTATCACAAGCAGCCAGGTGTATGATCTATCCAGATGTTTATGTTTGTTCATCTTGTGCATATATGCCTATACTGGGTTTAGTGGTTATGTCAACCTATTTCCCCCACTCTCTTCTGCTCAGTGATTCCTGGGAATTAAAGTATTGGCCAAATCTGGCATTTCTAGCCCAAAACTTTGACATACGTGTAATAGAAGAAAGAAGCCAAAAGGTCTAAAAGAATACTTGCCTTTTACATGAACCTCTGCAAAAATAATGGTATGGTTTGGTTGCTGGGGGGGGGGGGGGGTGAGCTGTTTTCCAGCCAGTTGCAAAAAAAGCATCCTGGTTGGGGCCGTTATTAATGGGAGGGATCACAAAAAGGCTGTATATAAGAAGCTGGAAACCGAAATTCTTATATTTTTCTGGCTCTCAAATAGCTGGCTTTGGGGAGTATTATTTATTATAACTCGCCATGTGTTTTCAGTGTGGGTTTTTACATTGCTGTTAAGGAAAACCACATGACATCCTACTTAAAGGGATATTTTCAAGAGTGTCATTTTTAATACACATTCACACACATACATACATTTTTCCTCTGTTAGTCTAATATACAATCAAGATCAAAAGGATATACATTCAGAAAATACATAATCTGATGCCGAAGGAATCGATTATTAAGGTTACTGGGTTTGCCTAAATGGTCAAATTGACATGAGCTTTAAAAGATATGTCAGTTGCAGATTTTTTGAAAGATTGAAACCTGTTTATGGACTTTGTCAGCAACAAGAAATCTAACACTGTAATAATGTGGTTACAGTTATTAGTAATTCTAGCAGGATTATTTAGTTGGCTCTATAATGGTAGAACAATTTTTTCTATTTTTTAATTTAATTTTTTATTTTCATTGCAATCAGAGCCATCTTGCGTTTTAGCTATATGTTATTTTCTGGTGTGTGTCAATCTTGAACAGGTTACCAGGTGAAAAGTAGGTAGTGAAAAATAGGCTGAAGGTACATCTTGTGTGTAGTATATGTGTCACGGTCTTGGCAGTTTCCAGAGGGAATATAATGTATTATTAAGGCAGCTGCATGCTCAGCTTTCCAGAAGACAGTCCTCTCCTTAAGGGATACTCTTTGGATCCTTTTTTAAAATCCAAGTCCATTGTAAAGATGAATAACCCTTAGAAAGGGAGAAGAAGGGGCCTTGAAGTTGCTCATCAACAGTGAACATTTCAACTGAGTTATGCCCTAATTTATGAACTAATTTCTCCTAAATTCTTCCTCCTAAATTATATACTAATTTAAATTAAAAAGATTATTTCTGCATTTGCATCTGTGTATATGAATTGGCACATGCCACTATATCAACCAGTATCCTTTGGATGTCCTGTTTCAGGCAATGCGCAAGTGGCCACCCTATGTGTCAAATGAAGAAGAGGCAAGAGAAGACAAATCTGGGGGGGGGGGGGACACCCTTAGCCAAGAAACCATTTAAGATCCTTTGAAGGTGAATCGAAAATTCCTATACCCAAGATTTCACAGATAAGAAGAAATTTCATGCCATTTCTAAGAAAGCTAGCTCAGAATAAAATAAAGTTAGGTGTTATTCCAGGAAACATCCTACTGTTAAAGAATATTTTAAACTTTTTTCAGGACATTGGAAAGACATTAAACAGGGTTGGGGGGAGTCAATGGGCTCTTAACAAGATACAGTGGACCCTTGTTATACTGGGGCTTGGTTCCAATATCCCTTGTGGATAACAAAATCCGTGGATGCTCAAGTCCCATTAAATATAATGACAAAATGGTGTCCCTTATAAAAAATGGAAAAACAAGGTTTGATATTTGAAATTTATACTTTTTTTAACACTTTCAAACCGTGGATGCTTGAATCCGTGTATAAGAAATCCATGTATACAAAAGGCCGACTGTACATGAAGTACAGTCGGCCCTCCATAGCCACAGATTTTGCATACACAGATTCAACCAACCACGGCTTCAAAAAAAATTTTTTTAATCCAAAAAACTAACCCTGGTTTTGCCATTTTATATAAGGGACACTATTTGACTACACCATTGTATATAATGAGACTTGAACATCCACAGATATTAATATCCACAGGGGGATCCTGGAACCAAAACCCAGTGGATATCATGCAATGATGTGAAAGTAATGAAGTGAAACATTATTATTTCCCCTATTTGTGGCTGGATGATAATTTTTCTCTCTCATTGGCCAAGCTATTCACATTGGGTAAAAGAAATGAGAAAGTTAGGTGTTGACATTCCAGTAGTTGGTGGCCCAGAGAGGAGATAAAGCAGGTTGGTTGTATGTATGGCATGGTTGAGAGAAATTATCGTTCTGACTGCAACTCCTGGAATCTATGTATCAACCGACATAACAGTAGCCATACTGACTGGGGGATTCTGGGAGATTCAGTCTCCCCAAAAAATTTTCTTTCCCAAGCTCTCAGTGACAGCAGGGTCACAGAATCTGTAAAGAAAAACTACCCAAATGTGGCTTTTGAATCAGTGCAACTGTGAACCCGCTCTGGGATTTTATTTGCATTTTAAATGAGCCCTCCAATATGTCAAACCTATATCTTATCCTCAGCACCTTGGACAGCTCCTTTTAAATTTGGACTGCAACCCAGAGCAGATTCAATGCCCCCACTCTGATGGGAGCCACCAGCTGCCAATGACCCAAACCAGTGAGGAGACTTTAAGCATCTCAGACCATCCTCCCCAATGCAGATTAGGGGAAGGACTATGGTAACAAGGCAGCACCATCTGTTTAATCTCCTTAGTAGTTAAAAAAGGGACTCACACAGTTAGAACCTTCTCAGTTTGCTCTGAGCCTAAGAATCAGTTTTCACCACAGCCATGTAGCACATCTCCAAAGATATCTGGTCTTGGTTTTATGAGTTGAAAAATATCAGCCCCCCCCCCCCCAAAAAAATGGGAGGGTGCATCCATTGGGTCATGTGTGGATAGCAGAAGAGATGGGACTGGTGGGAGGATTTATTTCAGCATCTGAGTGGATAGTTAGTCTCTGCTATCGTACCAAAAGAAAATTGTCATAAAATCACTCTTTTCATGAGACAATTTCCTTAATTTTGACCAGTGCTTGTGGGGTTCTCTTCATAAAATAGTAGCATCACAGTAGAATTTAGGAGCAAATATTCCTTAACAGATTTTCCCTCTATTCCATGTTTGACATAGTTAGTTTCTATAAATAATATGTGTAATGATGTTTGTTTTCCTGGACTATATAAATTCAGGTTGCAGCCAAGTAAGTGAAAGAACTGCATGTTCTGAATGTTTAGAAGAAAACATATTTTAAAAAGTAACATTCTGAGCTTCTCTTTTTTTCTGCAGGGATTTTTTTAAGGTAGGGACCATTCAACCACACAACCTTATTCCATGTCACTGCAATCTACAATGGTATAGCTGCCCAGAGTTTTATTTTAGAAGAGTAAAGTCAGTTCTAAAGTATCTCCAAGATTCCAGAGGTGCAAATCCTCATAATGTAAATCTGCACTTGTATAGTTATATGGTGGTTGTGCTATACTACTTTGTGCTGCTATTGTGCAACCAACTGAGCTGTGTTCTCTGTCAGTGTACAGGGGTACCCCGGGTTACGAAATTAATTCGTTCCGCCGCCGCTTTCGTAACCCGGAATAATTCGTAAGCCGAAAAAGCCATAGGCGCTAATGGGGAAAAGCCGCGATTTCGTGTGAAATAGCGCCGAAAAGCACCAAAAAATTTTTCGTAACCCGAAATAACCTTTGTAACCCGGAACACTTTTTTTGAATGGATTTTTTTCGTAACCCGGAAATTTCGTAAGGCGGCGCATTCGTATCCCGGGGTACCAGTGTACCTGCTTATTGTCTCATTGTGCCATGGGAAATGTACAGTGACTGCTTCCCAGTGGCATATTGTGCCACTAAATGGCATATAGAAGAGCCTGACAAATAGTTACACACCAACCAAGAATGTCCATCTGCATGGCTTGAATCTTGTTGGTTAGTCACAATTAGAGTAGACCAACTAAATCAATTGTTAAAGGGTGAGTCAACACATAGGTAAATCCAATTGATTCAGTGGCTCTACTCAAATTGGGACTAAGAATAGGATTTAGACCCATATGAAATTATTACACTTGTGAAATTCTCCTTACACAACTATGAACTGAATGTGTCCATTACCCTATGTGCACAAAAAGTACAGATGCATATGACACCAGCAGGGTTCCAGCCAGACTGTCCAGCTTTGTCCCGTCTTTTTCAGAATTTGCTACTGAGGTTTTCAATGGTACCTTCCTAGAACTTGGAAAAGTTACATGATGGGTGGGCTTCAGAGAGTTGTAGTCCAAAAAGCAAACTTTCTACGTCTTGAGTGCTTCCCTTTGCTTCATGAGCACATACCCTCTTCCAGCCTAGTGGTCTCATGTGCATATCAGCTGGCTGCTTCAACAGGTCATATCAAGCAAGCCATCAGTTTCTCTCTAAGGAGACACACAAAACAGAGTTGCAGTGAGTCATAGTAGTAACATTCAAGAATTTTCATACCAGATGAGTACAAAAGTAACCCTCAAGAACGTGCTATCCCATGATGAGTGAACTAAGTTCACTTCACTCAGCCATTTACAACCGTAGGATAGTTATTTGCTTCCCACGTCAAAAGGGGGTGCAGATGTAACCACAAACGTTACTGTCACTCAAGGCCCATTTGGTTTGGTGGGACATAAATGAAACCCAAAAGAAGCCATCAAGCCAAAATCCCCATCAGTAGTGGCCATGGAACTTTTACAATGACAGCTTACTTTCAGATAGTTAGTACTGTACTGTGGTTTAAACTGTGCATGCTTGTCTATATTCAACCAACCATTCAAAAGCAGAATCCCTACTTATGGCAACCCTCCCATGAGATTTTTGCGGCAAGATTTGTTCAGAGGTAGTTTGGCTTTGTGGCTGAGTGAGTGTGACTTGTCCAAGGTTTCCATGGCCAAGCAGGGGGTTCAAACCCTAGTCTCTAAAGTCATAGTCCAAACAGTCAAACCACTGAACCACGCTGGCTACTAGATCCCAAACAATACTAATACATAAATATAATCTTAAAAAGCATACCTATAAATATAACATCAAAATAATCCAAGTCAAACAGATTAATGTAAGTTTAAATGCCTGGTAAAATGAAAAGCTCCTGATTTAGAACCAACAGAAGTCATCAGTCAGTACCAAGAAAACGTCTCTAATGAGAGCATTCCAAAGTATGGGTGCCAACACTGAAAAGGCACTCTTCTGTGTTTGTGGCAATTTTATCATACTGTTTCATAGGATAAGATCAAAGGCAAATTTAACATCTGCATAAAAGGATCCTCCTATTATACAGTAAATGCATATGTTTCCACAAAATGTTGAGGCACCAGCCCTTGACCAATAGTTTACCACTCAGTCCTAAATCCTGCATGTACTTCAACTAAAATGTGTTCCTGATTCAACCATCTGTTGGTTTGTAACACAGTTGGGTAGCATATAATGTACTACTAACACTTAAAAGAGTAACAGATCTTTTCTCCTTCTTATATAATGGCATAATGGCTCTTAGTCCCCAGTCATCAGACATGACTGTGGAACAAACTACTGATCAACAAGGCTGCTAACCATGAGACCCACCAAATCAAGTCCCTTTAGAGGAATATTATCTTCACCTGGAACTTTGCCCTGTTTAAGAGAATATTTTCAAGGAGAAAAAATTCTTTCATGCAGTGAATTATGTCATTGAGCTCCAGTTCCCCTCTCTCCCAATCTGTTTTGCAGTGCCACCAACACCTCCATCAGCAAAACAACATTAATTGGATTTCAACTATCCATACCTTCCAATATTCACAGATGAATACCAGGACACATGGCCAAGGAATAACAGAGTGTGGTCAAGATGGCAAAAGTTATTAATGAGGAAGAACAAACATGCTAACCTGCAGCAGTTTACTTTTGCCCGAGCCTATTCAGAAGGGCAATACTTGCCTTGTCCTTTTCTCCCTGCTGAGTTAATTGAATCCAAACTACTTTTGCACCTTGAACTCAGTTTTCACCAAGCCAAGGACAAAGGTTGATATTGGGAAGAGGAGAGAGAGACCGGGATATTTTGAAAGCACTGAAAAAGTAGGACAACAGAGGATTAACAGAAGAGTCCCTCTGGGCACCAGAATAAGCGGACAGGCACATAGGTCACCTGATCACAGTAATCTTCACTACAACAAGATGTAGCATATTTCTATTTAAGTAATAGCAATTATTTCTCGATTTGCATCTGTTAATAAATCTACAAGAGCACATTATACACTAATCAATTCCTTTTTTATTGGCAGCGCTTAAGTAACCAATCTAATGAACATGCTACACTAGTTTGTTTGGTTTTTTTTAAAAAAATTCAATGCATCTAGCGATGGGTGACCTCTTCCAGGTTTAGTGCTAAAATAATAAATTTGGTTCAGTTGATTTCTGAACACAGTTCAGAGCACAGTTCCATTAGAACACAAGTATGACTCAAGCAGCTCCCTCTGATGTTGTTGAACTGCAACTCCCAGCAGCCCTAGGCAGAATGGACAATAAGGAACACTGGGAGCTACAATCCAACAACACCTGGAGGACTCCATGATTTCTATCTCTATATTAGAAGGATCCAGCAGTGCTGTATGGGAGATTTGGTTTCTTTTCAGCAGGTGCTCCTAGACTCTGGAACGACCATCAGAATACCACCTTGGAAACCTTTAAGAAGGCTATTAAGACAGATCTCTTCTGGCAGGCCTTTCCAGACTAGGTCCACCTCTATTTACCTGCCTCCCCCCCCTCTTTTCTCCATCCCCTTTTCCATCCTATCTGGACCCTGCTATAAATTTCTTACAAATCTTCTATTGATTTTAATTGTTATTTTACGCTATTGTTTTAATGTCTTTCTGGTTTAATCTATTTTAGTATTACTAAAAAGGGGGAGGGATAGCAGTTTTTAGAATTTTTAACTGTATCTGGTTTTATTGTTGCAATCCTCTTGGATTCCTAGTGATTAAGTGGAATATAAATTATTATTATTATGGGCTGGATTTTTAAAAATCCCTAAATTTTCAGAGTGCTGACTCTGAGGCCCAGCACTGCACAGTCAACATGTTGGCGATTTTGGGGGGCATTTTCTACAATGTTCCACAGACTGGAGAATATGAAAGATGGTTTGAATGATCTCTGCTAGAATCTGCTCTTTAAAAAAAACCCAATTCTACCATGGCTACACATGGTTCTGAATGGAGCAATGTTAGAAATAACTAAACTCAAGCAAGGCTAACAAATAAAATGACCTTTTGACTTAGACTGGAAAAACAGACATCACAAGTCAAGGACCCAAAGAATTCAAAAGAACTGGGTAGTCAGACCTATTTCATCCTATAAACTGTCTAAACCAGCCTTGTGTCAGTTATCAGCTAGTGGGCTGTGGGTGACACGTCAGTCTTATTTCCTCTGAAGTCCTAGTGCCAGGACATCATATGTTGGTTTTGCTGATTTGTGGTTTTGTCATGCTTACTTTTCCAAGAGGCTTAAACTATAGTAGAAGCTGACTGCAGTAAGAGTAAACCTAGTGTTAAAGACAATGAAAAGAAGGTATCTCCTGACTACCTATCCTCTCTTAGTACCCCAGGAAACTGAAGGTGGAGAATAAAGTGATCTCATTTAAACTACAGAGAAGAGTCATACATTGAATCTTCATGGTCACCTAAAATGTCACAGTTTAAAATGTCATGCCTTTCTCTGCAATTCCACAGCATTTGTGCAAAGGCATAGAACAGAAATCTCCAGGTAGACCAACATAGAGATCCACATATGAAACAAAAGGCCAGGGCTATCCACCTAGTGACTGTCTACACCACAAACCAGACCACAGTGCGTGCCACAGTCAAGAGAGCAGCTTATAACAGGAAGGTTCCTGTGAAGCCAAAGACTTAAGCAACAAAGGTAACCAACCTGTGAAGCAGAAGATGGGCAAAACCTGACTCTCATAAGGCTGTTATTATTCATGTTGTTCATTTAAAAATTCCATTTTTCTAAGGGCTGAGCCTCTGAAACGCTTTATTTAGGGGGCAATAGCACTTAATTTCAAAAATGGCTGGCTGTTCTTTTATCTTGCTCCCAAGTTGCCCTTAGTTCTTAACCAGTATTTAACTCATTAAGTACATGAAACAGAAAACATGCCCCATATCCAGTAAGATTCTTTTAAAAAATCAAAACCAGCACTTTATCTTGAAAGATTAAAACCTCAACTCAGTAGCTACAAGACCCATTATAAGAATCCAAAAATACCTGATGCCCCCAAGACAGCAAAGATGGCAGCAAGTGACTAAAGCTGGAGACGGAGTTCCAAGTTTAGGTTTTAACCTAGAAAAGGATTTCTCTTCAATAGATACCACACTGGCTTCAGATGGAAGGAGAACCTGGGAAAAGGCCTCTGATAAACATTTTAACTAGAGGGCAGGTTCATCTCACCTTCTTCTGAGAGAATATTTATTTTATATGTGTTTGTCTTCTTCGGTTCTTTAGCATCTCTTTTATAGGTTGCCTTGGGATGCACTGGTCATGCCAGGGGTAACCACCTTTTTCAGTGCTGGGAACAGAGCTTGGAACAGTTAGGGGTTTTTTCGAATATGGCTCATGAAATCCCCCAGCCAGCGTGAGGGATTCTCAGAGCTGTATTCCAAACAACTAACACTAATAAAGAGGTACTTTTCAAACTCATTTGTTATTGTTCCAAAAGCCATAATTAGTTAGTTGACATTCTGGTTATGATTTTTTTTTTTTAAATGCACTCTCCTGTTGCTAAAAACTAACTAGAAAAGCCATCTCCCAGCTTGTGGCAGAAAAGACACACTCTTGCCCCAAACCTCATTGGAATTATCAGGTGGGAGGTAATGGCAGAAGAAAGATGGGAGCAAAGTGTGATACTTCCGTTGTTATTGTGCAATTGCATGAAGGTTATCAGACAACATCACGATTATCCCGTCAATGAAGAGGAATAGTCCCATCATTTACCTCCATTTCTTAATAATGGGATAACCTATTAATAGTGAAGTGACGGGACAATTCCTCTTTTCCTCTTCATTGATGGGATAACCACGAGGGGATAATCACGAGGTAAGCACCATGTGTATGACCAGCAAAAGGGCCCAAGCTCGACTCAGGCTTGCATCCTTCCGAGGTCGCTAAAATGAGTACCCAGACTGTTGGGGGCAAATTAGCTTACTTGCTAATTAGCTTACTTGCTGTTCACCACTATGATCTTTGGAATAGCGGTATATAAATAAAACAAATTATTATTATTATTATTATTATTATTATTATTATCTTCATGCAATCCACAATAAGGACGGGAACATGACACTTCGCTCCTGTCCTTCTCCTGTCATTACCTCCCCTCATCTGATAATCTCCATTGATTCCTTAACATCCACACCACAGCACATCGCATAGTATAAGCCAGCATTTTTTTTTTTAAAATGAATATTTTGCAAACATTTACATAATGATTAGTTTTTATTTTGCTCCCCCATAAGCCAGCTCTTGAACCATGTTATTTTCCTCCTCTTCCTCTATTTAGTAAGACCATCCTATGTCACTATGAAAGTTATTGATATAATTTATGGAATGATATCAGTTAAACTATAACCATAATACAACATAGTTCTATCTTACTGGGAAAGGAATTGATTTCATGGTGCCAGTTATTTGTAACTCTGGAAATAGGCTGCCAT
The DNA here is from genome assembly GCF_019175285.1 of Sceloporus undulatus. Lineage (NCBI taxonomy): Eukaryota > Metazoa > Chordata > Lepidosauria > Squamata > Phrynosomatidae > Sceloporus > Sceloporus undulatus. The sequence continues at coordinate 166,146,105 of NC_056525.1, forward strand.
GTATCATAAAATGAGCCTCATTTGACCACTCCCCTTGAAAGTCTGGTTTGATGAGTCAAAATCTCAGCGAAGACCATGCACCAGATCCCTGTGTATCAGGTCAGAAAACTGAACACTTGAAATCATTTCAAGTATGACACAGTGTTTCCAGACATGCTGCTGTCAGAAGGAAGAGGATGAGGTCTCTATGCAAAACACCCAAAACACATTTTCTAACACAGGCCGGTTACAAACCGGCACTTGGGACGTCCGCAGGACATCCCATTTTAAAAAAGGGGAGTCTCTTCTAGACGCCCCTGGGTCTAATACGGACTCTGTCCGTACAATATGGCGCCAGCCATTCCACACGGCCGGCGCCATCTTTACGTATCGGACGCTGTGCGTCCGAACGTGTCGCGGCACCTGTGACATCGTGAATGCGCCCCTGGCGCCTCGTGATGTCACAGAGGCGCCGCAGAAAGAAGCTCCATTTTGGAGCTTCTTTTTTGCTCCGTAAGGGGAGCCGCACGGTGTGGTTGCGACGGCTCCCTTATGGAGCAAACAGCGGCGGCGGCAAACCGCCTCAAAGCAGCGGTCTATAACCCGCCCTCGTGTCATCTAAAAGGACCTGATCTTGCCTTACTTCTTTTTGGGGGAGGGGGAGGGGGGAATACTGCCTTTTATAGGGGAACTTGTAAATAGCTCCTTTAAACATGGTGAGCAAAAGCTAGTTGCGATGCTAAACTAATACCTTCATCCTCTGGTACTTATGCAAATTATGGGAACCCTAAGATGAACCTATCACCTTTTGCTTTTTTTTGCATTCATCTGGTTTCTCACTGGGTGAATTAATAATCATTAATAAATATAATAGTTGGGTTTTTTTTATCTATATTCATTAATAATTTGCTTAGTGCAAATCACATATGTGTCTACCTGAAAGCTGGTGTGTGGTTTTAGAACTGTTGTTGTGTGCCTTAAAAACATTTCCAATTTGATGATCTTAAGGAGAACCTATCACAGGGTTTTCTGGGGCAGACTCACCCAAGGTCACCCAGTGGGTTTCCATTGTCAAGTAGGCATTTGAACCCTAGTCTCTAGAGTCATAGTCCAATGCTCAAGCCACTACACCACACTGACTCTTGTGATTTTAGAATACTGTGGGTCACATCGCTATAACAAACTTGGGGCAAAGTTTGCTCACAACAAAAGCCTCTTCCAAAAACAATTAATTTTTCAGAACCAGGAAAGTAGCATTATTTTTAAAGTATTGTAACTATAACAGTAACAAACTACTTTGTGGGAATGGGAGTTTCTAAGTGTAACTTACTACTTTTTAAAATAACTCCCCAGTTACCTGATTATGTGCACTCATGATGCTCTACAGCTTTTGCGCATTACCTTCAGTCTGCATTTTGTCATCATCCAGATGTTATCTACTCTCCTCACTGGTTTTATTTTATCTTCATAATAATTTGTGATCTCAATGCTGGACTTTCAATCACATGTTTTGGGGGTAAAACGGATGAACTGGAGAAAACTAGTTTTCAACAGAAACTGCATATTTTATAAAGTGGAAGTTACATTTAGTGAAATTTTCTACAATCCCCCCCCCAAAAAAAAAACCCAGAGGGATTCCCCTTGATTGTAAACCAACCCACCCCAGCTACTGTTTTCAGAGACAGATTTGTTAGGGTTTTTTGAAATGAACTTAACAAGAAATCCAGATAAAATATATCTTGGCATAATTAACAAAAATGCATTAATTCAGGCAGAGGCAACACGTGTCCCTCAAAATGTGATGGGACTGTAGATCTTATCAGCCCTAACCAGGAGAGCTAATGGTGAGACATTCTGAGAGAAGTCAAATGAATTAGCCTCCTGAGCAGCGTTGCCAATTTCCGGGGAATTCCCTGGAATCCCGGGAATTTAATCCATTTCTTTCTGGAGATTTTGACTGAATATTCCTGTAAATACTGGGGAATTCCGAGGATTTTGGTAAAACATTACGGAGAATATCTTCGAGGCTTGTTGGCAACACTGCTCCTGAGTTGGAATGTTTGTCTTGATGGTTAACAGAACAATCGTGTGTCTTTCCACCCAAGAGTTAAGTACTACTTTGTTTGGTGGGGTTTATTCACAAGTGAGTATAGAACTGTAATCTGAGGCCTAAATGCATTCACTAGGCTCAGCTCATGTGGATTCACTGGATAAAGTGCTGAATAGTAAAATAGTATTTACGAAAATCACCTTGCTTCAATGGATCTTCTCTGTTTGGGCCTGGCGACTTATTTTAGGCTTAAACAGCCAGTGCAGCTAAGCAGCTTTGTTTTATGTGTGTTTATTGAAAAGAATGCCCCACTAAAATGCAAGTAGAGTCTGTCCTCCATGTCCATAGATTCTTTATCCATGGATTCAACCATCCATGGTTTGAAAATATTCAAAACGATATAAATTCGAAAAAGCAAATCTTCATTTTGCCATTTTATATAAGGGACACCATTTTACTATAACATTGTTTTTGTTTGTTTGTTTGTTTTTTTTAATTTTAATATATATATATATATATATATATATATATATATATATATATAAGCATAGATATCCATATACATGTGTACAACATGACAAAAGTATAACACAAAATAACACGCTTATGTACAATCTATTATACACTAATATAAAAAAAAACCTTCCAAGTCATCCTTTGTAAACCTGGTAACTTATCTTATACTTTAGGCTCCTTCAGTTCTCATAAAAGTACCTATAATACTCTGCTTCATAACCTAGCCCAAGCCGTTTTAGTTTTTAATGGTACTTGAGCACCCACTGATTTTAGTATCCACAAGGGGTCCTGGAACCCAACCCCAGTGGATACCAAGGGACCACTGTATGTATCAGAGTGAGGTGACTGCATAAATGGGCATGTAATGCCACAACGGGTAAGACTCTTCTCTTGATCCCACCACCATCACAGGCACACTTGGTGAGGTGTGAGACAGGGCCTTCTCAGGAGATTATCACACTCAGAAATCCTGCCAGAATAGATGCAGGATTGAAAAGTCAAAACCGGGTGTTATTGCACGCAGCCATGGCCAGGCAAGTGAAACCTGTATGCAGCCCAGACCCTAGCCATGCTGATCCAGTGGCTTTTCAAAAACGGGAGCTTGCTATTTTTGAAAAGCAGCTGGATATTTTTGAAAAGTGGCTGGGATCCAGGCTGCATACAGGTTGCATTCGCTCGGCTGCAGCAGCATGCAATAACACCGAGTTTTGACTTTTCAATCCTGCATCTATCCCAGGTGTGGGTGTGATAATCTCCCTATGGTCTGTTCCCAGATGATGGGGGGAATAGGATATAACCCAAATAAATAAATAAACAAACAAACAAACAACCTAGTTGCATCTTTTCCCTAGTAAAGGGAGAGGGCACCTTGTGCTCCTCAGGATGTTGTTAGACAATACTAACTATATCCCTCCATTGACTGTGCTGGCTAGACCTGATGGAAGTGTCATCACAATCTGGTGATGTTGGCCTGCCTTGCACTACTTGGATGAAAAGCCCACAGGTTGTTTGGAACTTGTTTTTACTTCTTTGAAAATGAAATATTCAAGGCAATTATTTCAATCAGGTTTCAAACTATTTAACATAGCTGGACCTGACTGTCCATTGTATGTCCTCTCTGTTCCCACACACTTGTGTAATCATTGTAACAGTTAACTTCAGAGTGTCATTTTAAGATTATTTTCTTTAAACTTTTTTTTTAACTTTTAAGGTTTTTTTTTAGCTTCCATGGAGCTCTCAGTGGGTGGGGAAAATCAAAACCCGTGATCAACATCTTGATCAAGCATGAAAAGGGGAAATATAAACTGATGTAATAAAAAGGGCTATTCTAGGCTTGGACCTGGATCTTGGTTTCTCAGCAATTAGGCCAAAAAATGTGCTTCATATATATTAATGTCCAGTGGTCTCATTAGGGGGTTTCGAGGGGTACGAACCACACGAGGTGACATCTGGGGGGGGGTTGACACCAATGTTCCTCAAATACTTGCCTTTGGGCAGAAATAGTCTGTGGCATTCACCTGTGTCTCTGAAATGCTGAAGAGATGGAGTGAAGCTCAGTGGGAAGAGAATGGAGAGACCCCAGATTCTTTGTTGTTGTTGAAGTTAAAGTTTAAAATTTCAACATTCATTTTTTTTTAAAAAAATGCATTTTAAAAAAAATGCATTTTTTAAAAAAAAACCTTTAAAAGCTTCACATTTTATCCAATTTTCACTTTAACCACATGAAACTATGTATATGTGAACACATTTATCCTGTGCTAAGATAATGCAATTTAAACTATACTTTTAATTTTGCATGTTGTTTATGTCATAACTATCACCATTCCATTCAGTGATTTATGGGAATTATAAGTAAATTAGTGCAAAAACATTGCTAAGGATTCTGTTTGGTGTGGTATGGAAGGAGGTCAATGCAAGGGTTGCACCATGAGTTACTGCAAGGAGTGATGGCAACCCTAGTGACACCATTGTTAATGTCCACTGTAGCTAAATCCTTGATGCTCTCATTTCTCCCTCTTAAATAAAATGAACACCTACAGACACTTTTGGGGAGGAACTGATATTATTTAACTTAGAAACTAACACTGATACACTAAACTAAACAAACTTTTGTTTTTAAAAAACTGAATGAAAGTTTCCCCCACCCTTTCTGTTATCCTCACCACTTTGTTTGTTTTGGAGTAATTACTCTTTAAATCTGGATTTCGATTCTGCATTTTACAAGCAATATACAATTTTTAAAATAAGCATGCTAAATGAGCAAGAAGCAGTGAGTTGCCTGTTAATAGTAATACATTGGGAGAAGGTGAGGAAGCTGCAGGAAGTAGCCTTGACTAAGACGTGATGAACACTGTGGGATTTGAACTGCCTTAGGTTTGCCTTTTTGGAGTGAAGACAGGGTGATACTAAAAATGGAAGAAAACCGAAAGGCATAGGCAACCAGATGTGTATTTTTAACACGTAGTCACAAGGAAAATTGAGCTGATTTGCCTCTTATTTTAAAGGACATTTACAGTACATAAAGGCTGGGGCTGTAACTCGTAATCTGTAGGCAGTGGTTTTCTCTTTCCTGAAATCTGTCTGATGAGACACAATGGTGTTTCCCCACCTCCGTGCCAGTGACAAATGCTGAGGTAAACAGCCTGTGACTGCTCCTTTGAAAGGCCAAATGAATTCTCCTTGTTCTTTCTATAAATCTGTTAACTTAAAATGGGGAGAGTAATAACCTGGGTAGGCTAAAGCCCCTAAGAGGGACTGCTCACAAGAGGTACAATAAGCTAGACAGAATTGACGTTTGTAGCCCATGTACATACCCTTCTGCATTTCACTGATGAAAACCGAGACATGTGCGGCCATGCAGGGCCTACAAGAGGAATGTCCTGCCAGTATATAGATCTGGGACCAAGAAAGCCAAGTAGGGACCTGTGAATTTCTGTGAATTTCTGATGCCTGCCCACCCACCCCAAAAAAACCCCAAACCCTCCCAGCCTCTTTCAGTTGCCTTATTTTACTTAAGATTAGCAAATATGTAGCCCTTCATGTATTTTCTTGGCTTTTTACCAGGGCCTGTCTATTTTCCCTATGAAATGAATGGATCATTTCACCCTGTGAAATGGGATATACAGTAATCACTGATAGGTCTGAATTCTAGTTGTTGACCTTAGCCTTAAATACCCAATTTTGAAAGGCGTTCTTCCCCCAGGGACCCAAAGGCAGTCTTGTTCCACCTTGCAAATATTTTCTTTGAGTCCCTCTGGCCAAGTAACATCAAAATGTGGTGAAGGTATTACCAAGAAAAAACACACAAGTTAGGAGAGGATACAGCCATTTGCTTTTACCTGAGCCTACTGGGAAGGGCAAGATTCTGTTTTTCCAACACCCCCCACCAAATTAACTGAGTGCAAACTACTTTCATGTGCTGAAATCAGTTTGCAGCAATTGAAGCAATGTGAGGATAAAGGGAAAATAGGGGGAAGGGAGAGAAACGTTTTAAAAGCAACAGAAAAAGAAAGGAAAAGGAGGGTTAACAGGGACTGTCCCTGTCAAATTGGGACAGTTGGACACCATGCGTATATTTGTGTGGGAGTACTTGGTCCTAAATGAGGGTAGGCAAAATATTTCCCATCAGGTATCTTTGGACTGCAAGTCCCAGTAGCTACATCCAGTTAACCTAATGGTGGAGAATGCTGAGACTTGCAATCCAGCAACATAAAGCATAATCATCATCATCAACAACAACAACATCTGGAGTATTGAACAATTTCCACTTCTGCTGCTTGTCCCCTTTTAACTTACTGACTCAATGGAATGTAAGTGCTGATTTACCATTCAGCAATTAAATGGATCTGCTCTAGTTGAAACTAGCAGTTCAATGTAGGCCTCTGACCTCAGTGGCATAACATTAAGTTGGGCTGGATATTGTGCAAGGTTTTCAGTAATGACTACAACACAGACCCACACAGATCCATGCAGTTTGTTTTGGTCTTACAGGAGACTTTAACAAAAAAATATTTATCTGTGTGCATTAAGTCAGAAAGTGACTTTAATGTTGCTACAGATACTACCTGGAGAGGAAATCCTATTAATTTTCATTATTAGAGTATTTAAAAGTAAAACATCTGAGATAAGAATTTAATAAGAGGGAGAAAGTAGACCCCAGAGTTACCCATGAATATAAGATAAAAGCAGGAAATTGTTCAAAAATGTATATGGCTAATAAAATTATTAAGGTGAGGTGAGAACATTAGATTCTTTTTTTTTAAAAAAAGCACTTTATTTATGAATGATATGTTTCAAACAATAAAAACAACTCATCTAGTTTTAGAAAAACTTTACAATTTATGGCACATTTCAGTTTTGTTGTTGTCGTCATCGTTGATGTTTTTAAAATGTCCAGCTTTCTTTCCATTTGTTCATGGTAAACAAAGAGCAACCAAAGAAGGCATCCAAGTAGTTTACACCACAATACTGACCTACTAGTTGGAATGCTAGCCCAATTTGTTATGAATTTTATCCACAGACCAGGGTCAGTATTCTGACCATTCATAGATACTGACTATAGTCCACCCACCTTCTACTCAGCGCTGTTCTTCCTATATGACTGCTTGTGTGCCTTTTGCTACTGATGGGTACATTTGAAGACAATTTTTCTACCAAAGTCAAGTATTTTTTGAAGTGGATGCTATGTAAAGATGCCCCATTTTCCGTTTATATGAATTTTATAACATCCCAAGCCATCTTAAGTGTTCACACACACCACTCAACAAAGAAAATCTTAATATATAACAATTGTGTATCCACAGACTGCTCTTCAAACACCATCCATATTCATTTTTGAAGCATCTGTTACATATAATCATACCTATGGCAATCTGTGCAATGTTAAGCATTCTTAAATTCTGTTGAAATCAATATAGCACATGACTTAATTTTTCCCATCTTAAATCACTGGCTATTAAAAATCCTTGATCCTGGCTGGATTATGTCCTTGTCAGTTGTTAATCAAATTCAGAGCAGCTCTCAAGAGAACTTGAGACATTCATTTACAATGTAGGCTGACCTTCTACAACTTGTCAAAGCAAGCAAAGCATAATCAGCATGACAATTGCAAAGCATCTGAGGGCTTTCTAACATATTACAGGGTTGGGGGGAAACCAGTAAAATGGATCCTTCCCCAACCTAGTTCATATATGTATTTTCCAGACTTGTTGAAACTCTGGCATACCAACACAGCCTTGCTCAGGTTTTCTGAGCACAGACTCTATATCCAGTTGATTGGCCAGTTCTAGAGTTCAGATGAGAGAAATCCTTATAAAAGCTGCCGTATCAATTATATCTTACAGCAAAATCCCTGAATAAAGGATCTCATTGCAAAGGCCATCAGGATCTCTGCAATGAAGGATCTTGGGGCTGTTTCACACATTTAAAAGCACCCTTCTTTACAACAATTGACTTTTGAAACACTGTTTTTTATTGAGTATTATACACAAAGCTTAAGACAATTCCCTTATTTGACCAGAGCTTTGCCTTGATCTCTGGTGTAAAGAGAAATTTTGGGCACAGATTATGAGTCAGAGCAGAATTAGAATGTAGTACAACTACTAAGTTTTCTCAAAACTAAGTACACCTGTATTACTATGCATATTTGCTTTGAAGAGAATTTCACCAAATAAAGTGAATTTATTTCCAAGTATGTTTAGCACATGTGTGTTTGTAAACACAATTAATCCAAATTAAGTTTTAGTGAGAATTTATTGAATTTTCTTCAAAGAAAATGACCTCAGAAAAACTTGTAAATACTAATATCAAAATAATACTAAAAACATAATCCAATCAAGATGAAATAATCTGAAATCCAGTGTAGCAATTTTAGATTGTGTTTAAAGTCAAAGTCATGTCACAGGGACATGTCTGAGGCTGCAACCAAGTTCTGGCAGGGGTTTTGTAATTGATAAGGAAGCTATGGTATTGATTTTTCCCCAATCAGTTCTACCATTAGCAACTCTTCTAGCTCAGAGTTACAAATGCGACCCTCATGGACACACATGTGGAAGTGCGCAAGTGGTCGCAGCTAGTGGATTATTGTTTTTGAATGGAAATGGCCAGAAGTAAAAGGCTCCAGAAAATTCCTCATTCCCACTCAGAACCACACCTTCTTAAGGTTGCTTTGCATTAAAAAAATACAAATATATTTTGGGACTTTGTTTCACGTTACATTTCAATGTAACACACTATGCTCCTGAATTCTCCCATTAAAAATAATAAATGATTTGCTTTGACTGGATTGATATACAAGTAAGGTGCATTTATTCTTGCATTATGTTAAAAATGCATGAGCTTATGTCACACAAAGTAATGTTTATCACACGATGCTCTTAAAGAAGCTCTACTTTTCCAAGTGTGACTCCTCTAGCAGCCTCCGTTGCATCTGGGTTGGCAGTTTTAAGGATGAACTTCTCTGCCTGAGAATTCTAAATACTCTCCTTAAACGCCAATCCAGCAGCAACAGGAGGCAGCTAGAGGAGTCAAATGGAAATACCCTTTAAGAGCTCGTCTATAAAACATTGGACTGTTATAACTTGCTTTCTCTGAAATGCAAAAGCAGCTTGCTTTGAAAAAATAAAGATAAGAATATACATTGGAATTCTGTAGACAGTTAACAAATGCATAAACTGGAGTTACATATTAATGTCTGTTACATATTCACAGACCCTACGTCACCCCTACTTTGTTGTTGTTAACTGCCCTTGATCAATCCTGCCTCATGGTGACCCTGTGATGGAACTCTGCTTAGGTTTCATAACTTTTATAATGTGACCTCCCTAATAGAGTCTTCCATCTAGCCGTCTCTTCCTCTTTCTACAGCCCTTGCCTTCTGCATTTTCTTTATCTTTTAATGAGTCATGCCTCTCATGATGTGGCCAGAGTAAGACAGCTTCAGCTTGACTTCTTGACTTCCAGCGCATATTCAGGCTTGATCTGCTCAAGGACCCATTTGTTTGTCTTTTTGGCCAGCACCAGATCCTTAGCGCTCTCCTCCAGCACTGCTTCAGTTGGATTGGATTTTCTTTTTATCTGTTTTTTCATATTTCAGCTGTCACATCCCTGAGACAGCAGCAAGAAAAATACTATGGCTTGACGACAATTCTTTAGGATCTTCTCTAGCTCTTTCATGACTGCCCTTCCTGTTTCTAGTCTTTTTGCTTGACTGCAGTCTCCATTCTGAACTATGTTTGATCCAAGGTACAAGAAGTCTTAACTATTTCAATTTCCTTATGTAAATTTGAATTATGTAGGTCCTCCAAGGTCATTATTTTATGTTCAGCAGCAAGCCTGCCTTTGCACTCTTCCTTGACCCTCCTTAGTCATTGTTCCAAGTCTAGAGGTTTTCCACTAGTAATATTGTGTCATCCACATATCTAGATGGTTGATCCTTCTTCTTCTGTCTTCACTCTTCCTCAATCACTCTGCTTTGTATTATGTTTTCTGCATACAGGTTGAACAAGATGGTGACAATATGCAGCCTTGCCCGACTCCTTTGCTAACTGGGAACCATTCTATTTCTCTGTATCTGTTCGATCAGGCTCGTGTCCCGATTACAACTTTCTCCAGCAGAACTATCAAGTGTATTGGCAGTCCCATGTCTTTGAGAGTATTCTATATTTTTCATGATTGATGGAGTCAAAGGCTTGTTTATAGTCTATTAAACAAATACTGATTTTCATTGGAATTCCTTAGCATTGTATGTATACAAGGTAGTCCTTGTGTCTCTGCCTTTCCTGAATCTGCTTGCCACCACTGAGATTTCTCTCTTTTAGGTTGTTGAGATTCCTCCCTCCTATTTTACCCTACTTTTTCTCAGTCTAACCTGCTCTTCATATATATTTTCTGCATACAAAATAAACAAATGCGGTGATAGAATACAACCTTGCCTGACACATTTGCCAATTGGGAACCATTTTTTCCTCCAATTTTCTTCTAAAAATAGCCTCTTGTCCTAGTACAAATTTCTCATCAGAACTATCAGATATGGTGGCACTCCCATGACTTAAGATCATTTCATAGCTTTCCTGATCTATGCAGTCAAAGACTTTGCCCCTAGTTTAATTTAAACTCTAGTTTATGGACCATGAAGTCCCCAACTCCTTACTTTCCAGCAGCAGCGGAGTCAACAATGGGTGTGTTGCTCAGGAAGCAGCTGGCTGCTTTTCCCACCCACCCTCATGTGATTGATCTCAGGTGTAAGGGGGAATTGCAATAGGGGCCCTATTTCTGCCTATCACGTAGGGATCACTCATGGGAGTGAGCAGAAATGGCAGCCCACTGCTCCTGAGAAACAGGAAAAACAAAAACACATTGATTGCAGCAGCAGCATAAATGACAACTGGGGAAGTTGCACTGGAATTCACTGTGCAGCACCCTATTTATGGCCATTGCACATATGTAGACTATACAGGATCCAAGCCACCATTATTTCCAAAAACTAAATTAGCATATTGAAATTAGTGAGGAAGTGCACTTCCTTCTGTGTTACAGTATTCCACATCATTGTTAACAAAAACTTGCTATTGTCTCCAGTATATATTAGGCTATATATGTTAAAAATGAATGTTGTGGCTATTTTTCCTCCCTTGCCTCAAGATGGATTTCCTGTTGCCTTCAGAGGCCATTTGAGATATGTACTACTTGCCACTGCATTGCATACAATGTTTTGTTCTCTGTATGCCTTCCCTCCTACCATGGGTGGAAAGGCCACCTTTATGTCAGGGAAAGAAATACACAAATACATATTCACTTGAACATTGTCCAGTTCCTTACATAACCTTCAACTGTCCAGATTTGGCAGGGATGGTCCGAGTTAACCCTCTGTCATTCTACTTTTTCAGCTGTTTCTCTAAATGCCCCAGTCTCGCTCATCCCCTCCCACTTTCCTCCTTTATAAACTCAGCTTACAAGTTGCTGCAAACTGAGTTCAAAGTGCAGGAGTAGTTTGCACTCAGTTAACTCAGCAGGGTGGAGAGGTGAAGCCTTGGTAAAGCAAACGATAAACCTCTCAAGCTTGTGTGACTTAATAACTTTTCCATTTTGACCACATCCTGAGTCCCAAGTGTTGGAGTTTATGAGACCTTACCTGTAAACTTTATCATTATTAAGGTTGAATATAGAGTTATATACCTCTGTATTCAACTAATATTAAAAAGATTAAAACCCCATAGATGATTGCAAAGCATCTTATTCCCATATTAACCAATTCTATGTACATATATCTCAGAATACTGTCTGGGATACTATTTGCTAACAGCTAACACCCTGATACTGCAAACACTGCTTGAAATAATTCTACTGAACCAGTAGGTGATTTGGACCAGTGTGGGATCACATAACTGACACTCTTCTTACATGAATAGGTACTGATTTTAAGAACTAAAAACAAGCTGAATTTCCCATTCAGCAATAAAAACATTATCTGATGTAATATATACTGTTACAGGCAACAAAAGGAAAGGAGATGCACAAGAATACCAAACAACTGCAAAGAAATTATACATGGAGCCTAAAGGAATCACTAATATAAACATACATACTTGAAAATCAAACATGAAGAATACAGAATAGCAATGTAGGTCATACTCTTCCCCCCCTTCAGTTTCTGAAGATTAATATTATTTACTCAGGAGTACGTCTTATTGTATCAATAGCAACTCACTTCTTAGTAATGTATTAAAAGGTATGACAGCAAAATGTTCCAGATATGAAGAAATTCATATAACTGTTTCATGGAAGGAAAAGAGGATGGATATTATATCCCAAAACTCATGCATCTTTAAGATGTATAAATTCAGGAGCCTATGCCATTGTATAAGTATTATATATACAATTTGTCCCTGATCAGAAATTCAAGTACAATACAATTTTAATGACGATAAGAAATACCTAAAACATTGTTCTGTCGTTGTGTCTTTCAATTCATTTCTGACTTATGGCATCCCTAAGGGGGAACAATCATGGGGTTTTTCTGGGGCTGAGAGTGTGACTCTCCAAAGTCACTCAGTGGGTTTTATGCCCAAACGTGAAGCAAACTCTGATGTCTAGAATCAGTTCAGCATTCAACCACTATATCACAGTGCTCTCCACCTGTAACTCATTTGTAAATAAGATGGAACCTGATGGCTTTTCTTCTCTACATCAGAAACTCTGCTTCAGTATTTCAGCTTTCCAATTTCAGCTTTCCAACATCCTGAATCAGTGAGTCAAAGCAGCCCACAGGATGATTGGACTGTGATGCTCAGCATCCTTAGTATTGGCTTAATTGACCGGGGCTGCTGGGAGTTGTAACCACATCTGGGGCTACACTTTGCTCACCCTTGATGCATCCTACTATAACATAAATTACAGTGCTTCTTTACTTTTTATTAATAAAATAGTAACAGATAACTATCATGGTCACAATCCACACAGATTTACCTAAGTGCACTTAATTCTGTCTAGGTTAGAGCCCATGTCTGTCAATACCACCATCCAAAATGTATTAATTCTTTCAATAAAATCAATATAACCAGTTTAAACTAGTCCAGACCTTTTTCTGAGTTCTCAGGTTAAATTGCTGTATACTGTAAAGGGGTTCGTAATTATAACCGTATAGTTTCACCAGAGGCTTTGTGTGTCCTATCGAAATCTGTGTCTCAGTCTTTGGTTACATTTTTAATATGCCTATAAATCTTATAAATGTATGCCTAGAATCACGTCCCACTGAGTCCATAGGCTTACTCCCAATAAGGATTGGGGTAAAGGTGTAAAGGATTGCAAGTGTTATGGAGTGCTTTGCTACTTATTTTAAAAGGATAAATGGTATATAATGGTAATAATATTATATGAAAATATTTATCCTACAAAATTATCTTGCTGGATCCTGAAGATTCACATCTGGTTTTCTAAACAGTAGCAATAGCAACACAATAGCAACAACATATATTTTAAAAATGAGGAAAATATCAAGTGTTATACTTCCTATTTTTTTTTTAAAAAAAACACACACATCTGTACACTGCAACATTAACTGAAGACTACTGAGACATTAAAATAGCAATGTTATAAAACTTTCAAAATAATTAAATTTCAATGAATTTTATGTATTTTTGAGTGCCATATATTATAATAAACTGCTGCCTCAATCTAGCAGTTTGTACCCTGAGATTTTTCATCAAATAAATAACTAGGAATCTGAAACAAGCTCAGATTGTCTACAAAACACTGTCCTCATTTAAGAACATGTAAACATATCAGATATTTTGTCAGTTTTCACACCTAAACTTGCGATCCAGCAATCCTCCAAAAATGCAGGGGTGGTGCAACCCATATCTATTGTACTGCATTCTCAGTTTGTCTGTATCCAGTCCTTGTGGATTTTCCATCATTCACTTCCTAGGGGAAAAACAACTATTGATTTACATCCTTTAGTTGTGATCAAATAACTCCTCCAACATGCCAAACGTTCACAATGACACGTCAAGTACCAGTGTTCATCGTGTGCTTATTCTTGAACAGCTGAATGGTGAATAGATCGGTGATAGTCTTCTGAACTGGTGACTTGTTCTGGGATATCATAGCCTCTTAGAAAAGGTCCAGTGTTTTGCTGTGCAAAATAATATAGGTGCCTCGCAAACATTGGTTCAACCTTAGTAACAAATAGAAAAGTTAGACATCTGGAAAAAAATTCTAATTCATTCATATCAAGAGATGAGATGTTAGGAACAGTAAAACACATCATTACCTACCCAAACAGAAAGTAATAAAAATATTTTTCTATTCAAAGGAACTTGCTTAGAATTTTTAAACTGACTAGCACTTTCTTCTTTGAAGCATCAGTCCTATTTACTATGGACATAATCCCCACTGAAGTCCACAGGACCTACTTCTGAGTAAACATGCACAGGATTATCTGTAGCATATATATTTAAATTAAATTAAATTAAATTAAATATATTTCTAATCATACAGCAGCCTAATGCATCTCCAAGTACTTGGAAATCTTTACACATGTGCAATTAAATGCATCAGAATGTACATATAAACATAAACATGGATGAAAGCTTGTATACATCTGGGCACAATGTTTCTCTGAAATGCACAGGACTTTATGTATTGTTAGCCATGAATGCTATCTAAAACATCTCTCAGTTTTAGATGGCCTTTCAACATACAAGGAGTTGCTGCATCAGGATTGCAAAGCCTTGCAGCCAGCTAATACTAGCACCAGAGAAAGAGAGAAAGAACGCAATTATAACAGCAGTATTGCAGTGTCACCTCTCTGTATGAATTGCTCATTTGAGAAAAATGTTCTCAGTGGCAAGCATAAGTAAAAACTAACTTCTAAACAATCAGTGGAGAAAGAGCAGCTTGCGTACCACATGTAGATACACTAACTGCCTTTTTACAGATCCTTGGTTCTTCCAGATCCCAAACCATCACTCCAAAATTAATTTTGTGGGTTCAAAATTGCCCCTCAAACAGCCACAAATACCCTTTGGAGTGGTGGTATAGGTTCAAACACACACACAGCCCACCCTGACTCCAAATTCCCCTCAAACCACAAAACTCAGTTGAAAACTGTCTGAAAAATCTGGCTACTTCCAGGAATGATTTTCAGGCAATTTGGGGGCAGAGATCAGGAGGTGATGAAATTCTGTCCCCACCAATGACCAATGTCTAATTATTGCATATATTATACATTTACGATTTTATAAAAGTAAAGAGTGAGGATTTTGCCATTAGCTTAAAACATGCCACAGAAATATGGAGCCATCATGGTGTAGTGGTTGCAGTGTTAGACTAGAACTCTGGGAGACAAGGGTTCAAACCCTCACTGTTCGTTTTTTAATAGCATTACTACTGCTAAGGATAAGGATGAGAAGAGCTGCCTGCAAGTTTTTCTGCCTCATGTGCCTAATTAACATAGTTGACTCTGAGAGCTATGGGTTTTCACTTGTGGTGGGGATACAATTTGCTGCTCTGCCCCAGGTAGCAAAATACGTTGGATCAGCACTGTCCTAATATAGGTATGTTATGTGACAAGCTACGAAGTCCCATATACAAATAATTCATATTTGACTTATTAGCAGTATTGAAATGAACTTTGATATCTGGTTTTATAAAATTTGAACTGTAAACTAAATATGAAGTCACAAACATAATTGTCTTAGATGTAGATACTGTAGATTTTCAGACAATTTAATTATTCCAGTTCCAGTTTTATTTGTCTACAGTGTGAATGATTCATATCTATTACTGTGTTGTTGTTATATTCTTTTCCATATTATGGCAATCCTAAGGTGACCTCTATCACAGAGTTTTATTGGCAAGATTTATTTGGTGGGAGATTTGCCATTGCCTTCTTCTGAGGATGAGATAGTGCCCAAAGTCACTCAGTGAGCTTCCATGTTAATCGGAGATTTCAGCACTCCAAGAATCCTAGTCTAAGACTCAAATCTCTTTGCCACACTGGCTCTCCTGGTTAAAGTTCACAGTTCATTTCAGTTCTGTAAATTAGTCTGCATCCAGAAATAATGCCATTTGACAATCCCTTAACTGGCATGGGTCAATGGAATTCTGGAATTTGTAGTTTTGTCAGACATTTAGACAGCTCTGGTTCCACAACAAACTACAGTTCCCAGAATTCCATAGCATTGAGCCATGGCAGTTAAAGCATTACTTCTGAAATGCACATGCAGCCTTAGTCAACATTTCAAACTTTAAAAAATGTATTCTACTAAGTAGTCACCCAAGATTTATATTTTCCTACAACCCCCTTATTATTTATTCTATATTCAATAAAACAAACAATCTATACTTACATGGGCAGTAATTTGTTTTCTCTGCCTTTGTGGATCTGGAAACTCCTCTCCAAAACATAAGACGATCTGGAATCGAGGCAATGGCCGCCCATGGTGAGCAAATGCTTGTAGTTCTGGAAATCCAACAGAAAATTATCAGGCTATCCTCAAATTTTACACACACACACACACACACACACACACCCTGCCTTTCTCCTAGGATAGTATCCAATAGTTAGCATGGAGAATCAGCCTAGATTACTGGGGCAGAAATTCCATGATAATGGGATGTTTACAAAAAGAAAATCTGCCAAAGGGCTAGAAACATTGAGACACTGATCAAAACAATAGCTTTATGTCTTACTAGTTTGTTCTGTTCAGTTTATATACTATAATCTTTATATACTTCATCAGATCAGATTCCACTATGGTGAACAACAATTTAAGAGTTAAAAGTATTTAAGATCTAATGTCAACAGACAAAAACCCCTCTAGTATCAAACAACCATAATAAAAAAGTACTTTTTTAAAAAATTGAATTAGGATAAAGTGGAGCTGGCATTCCAGCAAGATCCAGTGCAGTAGCCTGATGGGAATCTCTTATAGCATGTATGAAGAAACAATTTATTGCTCCTCTCCTCCACACTTTTTTTTGAGGGGAGGGTGGTAAAATATATTGAAAATGTAAAGATTTATACAATTTTATTTTGAGAACTGAAGGATCTCAAATATCCAGTTTTCAAAATGAAGTGGGGAACAAAACCACCAAAACATTTATTTGAAATATTCAACTCCAGCATTTGATGTCTGTTGTTTAGGATTGATCATTTTAGCCCCACTGAAATCAGCCCTAAAGTTGAAAAGTCTTAATAATAAAGTTATCTTCATAGCGAACAATCAGTTATGATCATTTATTTATGCCAAAAGTGCATATATAGTGCATGGAACTAGAAACATAAGGGAGATGTGAGAATACAGATTAAATAATCTGTTACTAGGAGGACCATGTTAGCCCACAGTGTGACAACAGGTGATACACCATAAGTGTCACTCAAGAGAACTGTTAAAAATAAATTAGGTTACTCATTATCTACTTTGGTATCTCCAGTTGCTTTGGACTTCCAGAAGTTCCAGCCAGTAAGGCCAATAGCTAGGATTGTGGGAGTTAAAATACAAAACATTTAGCAGCCACTTGTTTAGCTTATATTCCATTGTATTTTATGGCAAAATAAACAGACTTGCTTGTACATCCGTCTCCCACTAACTTTCCCCTGACATTATTGCACACATTAAAGCTTTAACCACAAACTTTAGAAATAACAAAAATGAAATAATAACTCATCTTGGAAAAACATTACCTGATAAAAATTGCTGTGTATCAAAAAGTTTGCATGTTTGTTCTCTTTCTAGTTTGTTAGGCCTGTCACTGCAAAGAGCAAGAGGCCCATCCCAATAGATCCTGCTCTGACAGAGTCTCTTAGCATAAAGTCCATCAGGTGTCATCCAGAGTATTACTCCCCTTTCCAGGTGATTTAGCATTTTTTCAGTTGTTTTTCTCTGGCTATGATCTTCTGGGTAAGGGAACAGAACTTGATCTAGGCCACTGACTTCATAACTTTGGCCGTGGGATATCCTACAGCCCTCAGGACTTGTAGTTGTGACTTCTTTCACAAGCGTTTCATGGTAATATAAACAGATGTGCAATCGAAAATCTGAAAAAAACATTTTTGCAAAATTATGGTAATATTTGGCATTACACAGTTACACTTCATATAACATCTACAAACAGAGTGAGATGCATTGTGTTTTAATAGTGTGCAATCTATTATTTCACAGCAGATTTAACAAGTACAGTGGACCCTTGTTATACACTGGGGTTGGGTTCCAAAATCCCCCGTGGATAACAAAATCCATGAATGCTCCCATTAAATATAATGACATAGTAAAATGGTATCCCTTATAAAAAATGGAAAATCAGGGTTTGATATTTGAAATTTATACTTTTTTTGAACATTTTCAAACCATGGATGCTTGAATCCGTGTATAAAAAATCCATGTATAAGAAGAGCCGACTGTAAATGTGAGTCAGTTATTAATAGTATAATTCAATCCACATTTCTTGGATGTTTCTTCATGTCCAATAAATAGTATTCACAAATAAGTAAGCATAAAATTGCATCTCAGCCACAGTTCCTCATCGAACATAATCTACCCATCATGCAAATACACATAATAAAATGAATGATGTCACATAATAAGGTTAACTATTATTATGTCCTCCTATATCATAATGTCATAGGAGCAATATATTGCAATGTGTTTTATCAGATTATAAATCCCCCAATATTATTTATGTTGCTTTAAGGAACATGCTTCAGATTCACTTATTATGAATGTAACAGCACTTGGCACAGACATGGCTTGTAATTTTAGACCGTGTTGCAGTAGTTTATCAGGTGAGAGTTGCTACAAGAGTGGCCACATGATCTGGGAATTGTTACAGCCATAAATACTGCTACAGGGAACATGCTCTAAAATCCATGGAAGTTCTAAAACAATTTTTAATTATATTTTATTATATTACATTTTATTATCCAGCAACAGTCACCTTTTCCTTGATAAATGCCTGGTATGTGGAACAGTGCTGTTCAGGACTGGATAGTAGGTCATTTGAAAAGATTCACTGGGAGAAATATCTCTGTCACAATTAATATCTGGCATAGCAGATACTGCTAGATACAATGTTTAGTTATGGAGTAGCTGTCTTAGTTGACTGAAACACATATTGCCAAAGCAGCTGCTCCATGTCTTTAGAAGCAAAGAACAAACATTGACCACAATTTTGTTGGTGGACTACACTAGTTTTCATACTTTTTTCCAGGGCCATGCCACAAAAATAAGGGAAAGCAGCTGGCTCTAAGCAGCCTGTTTCTCCAGCATTTCACTTTTGTCACAGCATCCCTCCTGCAACCACTGCCTCCATCATCATAATTACACCTGTAGCCACATGAACAATTTTAAAGCAAAAAAACAAAACACATACTTCAAAAACATGCTACTAAAAGTAAACATCTGTTGTTGTTATGTGCCTTAATTGACTCCAAGTTGTGGCAACACCTATCATAGTTTCCTTGGCAAGATATCTGCAGAGGATGTTCGCCGTTCCTCCAAGGCAAAAGAGTGATTTGCCCAAGGTCACCAAAAGGATTTCCAGGGCCAAGTGAGGATTTGAACCCTGGGATCCTGGAATCTTAGTCTAACACTTAGATCATTACATCACACTGGCTCAAATAAATAAATAAATAAATAAATAAACTTAACCCTATGTTTCATGAGTATATAGCTATAATTCACTATCATTGTGCATTTGCTGTGGTGAATGGAAGCTGACAAGTAAGCACCAGTGATTATGCCCATTTATACAAGGCATAAGAAATGTGCTCAGACTGTGAACAGGTTTATTCAATACATTGACTGTTCAGTGCAGACAATCATCAAGTGATATTAGACAAGGTAAATTGGTCAGAAGTATTTAATATGCTGGCTAATTGAAACATTTTGCACAGTGTCTTAATAGTCTCCCAACTAGAACATTTCTATGATCTTCCAGGTCAGATTGCAGAAGAGGAGAAGGAAGGAAGGAAGGAAGGAAGGAAGGAAGGAAGGAAGGAAGGAAGTTCAAAATATCTAATCATCACTCATTTTATCTCAGATACCTATATTGATTTGTCAATATATTCCTACCTAGTTGAGCCTGGGCATTATGCAAAATTCTTTATTCATGATGTCAGTTTATACATAACCTCTATAACTCATATAAATGCTCATGCTCTGAGATCAAGGACATTCTCCATTCAATTCATATTTCCTAAACCAAAACACATATATGGGTGGGTGGGGGATGGGGGATGGACCACAATGTTAACAGAGTTTCAAAGTTATTCTCTCATTTGAGACTATGGAGTCTGAAGATTTCTTTGAAAAGTTATGAGATAATTCCCAAATGTTCATTGTTGATCAACCAAATACTGAATGGTTTACACACCTGACAATGGAAGAGCTTCACCAGACCTTATGCTTGGCTCTATTGGGATCCCAGGAACCTGAGACTCAGGTGGTGCACAAGCATAAAAGGTTCCAGTCACCTGACAACCTGTTTTTAACAAATAAAACTATTATTTTCACAATGCTGCAAAGCAGTCCAAAAACCCTAGATTTCCCTCCCCCTTCACACTGTAAACCATTTACCCAGTTTGATAAACTTGCTGTCCCTTTTCACCTTAATACCTTTTAATTATTTGTGGGAAAGATTACAGATTCAAAACAAGAGAACTGGAAAAAGGAGGTTCATGAGCTCAAAGGGTTGTGCAGAGTTGTGTCCTTTGCTAAAATTAATGAGGAAATCCATTATCCATAAATACATGCACAAACAACATTGGATAAGGAGCCATCCATGATTTTTCCCCATGGTTTAATTATGCTGGACTTACCATTCTGACATGCTGGACTTTGCCAGTGATGATTACGAGCTGCGAAAGGCACAGTTGCACACTGGTACGAAATATCCGAGTGTGATTGCTCTGGAACATATTCTCTCCAATTACGGTCATGAGTCATCATGTAGCCTGGCATCTGTACATTTTATCAAAGTGTTGTAGTACATTACAGACAGAATCAATGCACATGTATCTTTCTCCAACTAGATGTCATTCTCAGGCTTTCTAAATGCAGAGATCTCAAATAGTTCTACCTCTCTTTGGGTTTACTTCCCATCACTATCAATGAAGGCACATCAAATGTGTGATCTTATGCATACATACTGAATGCATAATAGGTCCCACTAATTCAGGAAATTGACTGCCAAGCAGATAGATGTTAGTTCTTGTCCTGATACTCCCATATTACAATACCATCAGACTTAAGAGAAAAGAAGTTATTCTTTCATAAAATGAGCGTGGAAACTGAGGCCCTTTGATGCCATGTGCTCTAACAGAAACAAGGACTTTGGACTCCTGAAATTCACCATTTGGCTTTGAGAACTGAAGCCCACCTTTTCCAGATACTGAAGTTTCATGTCTCTCTCAAAGGCTGGATCTGGATTAACTTTGTCAAATGCTCATGAACTTGTGAAACTACATTGCATTAAGCAGGTGGCTCTCCAAAGTATTAGCTACATTGCATTACCTACCTTGCATTTGCAGTGGCTCTCCAGAGTCTCATGACCCCACAACTATAGACTCTTAAAGATGCCAGTGAAGCTATGCACACACCAAAACCCAAAGTGGCACTGGTGCTACATGATAGGATGTACCATATATACTTGACTATAAGTTGACCTCATGTATAAGTTGAGGGCAGGTTTGGGGGCCAAAATTATGGATTTTGATATGACCCATGGATAAGTCGAGGGTCATGTAATGAAGGATGTAAAGGACAAAGCAAAGGAAAACAATGCCAAAAAACTTACATAGTTTCAGCAGGGATAACTACTTGTGCTCGTACTAAAGGCTGGCTGGCTGGATGGATGAGAGAGTAGAGGGGGACCAGAGCTTCCAGGGAAGATTATACTCTTGCCTTTCACCAGGGGATGGTTGTGTGTGTGTGTGTGTGTGTGTGTGTGTGATTTAAAGTACGGTACTTATATTGACCTGTAGATAAGTCAATTTAGGTTTTTGGGGTCAATTTTTTAACCTAAATTTCTAGACTTATACATGAGTATATACAGTACTTTCATTCACCTTACCCCAACTACACCCTAGAGCTCCCTGAAAGCCAGCCCCAGAGACGTGACCCGCTGATAAGGATAGGGGGAGTAAATCTCCCTCCTGGTTCTACTGGATTTTGCTGTTCTACCAGCAGAGGTCAAATATTGGATCCTGCCCACAAAGCATTTGATTTTACCACTGAACTACAGACTTCTCCCTAAATATTTTGGAGCTATGTAGCATAGGATTGCTTTGGTGATGGCTGTGTATATGCAACTGATAAAATTATACCAATCTGATGCTCTTTTTTAAATAAAATTCAAATATCTAGTTACAAGAGATTATCAAAGAAATATGCTTTGGGTTATAGTATTGGGTTATAACATGCTACTTCTCAATATCAGCATGGATGCTTCCTGCAAAATTTCTGATCACAGGAGCATTGATGAACTCTTTGAGGAACATTCCCTAATTTGTGTTTGTACTTTCTTTGCTATTGGCCTTTAAATCTTGCTGTGAATCAAGGCATGAAGGAACTGCAACATCTATAAATTTCCAGCCTTTGGTACATAAAACAAATGAATGGCCTTTACCTGAGGCTGCAGTGCAGAGTATGATGAATTCATGGTGTAGGCATTGTTCATAATCATCTGTGGCTCTTCCATACTAAGCTGCTTTGTTCCTGTTCACAGGTAGACAAACCAGGATAATTTTTAAAAATCATGGGGAAAGGAGTAGCATGTGTATAAAAACGTCATCCTTAAGTGTTAACTCCTACTTATAAAATGTTACAAACTATTTCACAACCATGAAACCCATCTGCATATTTTACAGAGAAGAAACTTAAAATTTCCTCATTTGAAAAGAATCTGTAAACAGAATTTTATATAAAATACACTTCCAAATCACATAATTTGTTTACAAAATTGTTCTAATAAGATAGTTTAGTTACAAAATTTGGCAAATCCTCCTCATTTAAAAAAAAATCTAGAAATCCTATTTGCCTGTGAGGAGGGAGTGAGGTGCTTGCTAACTCCACCTGAACCACAGAAACTGAGGGGTTCTCAATTGCATGGGGATCCTGCAGGCTCCATTTGGAAATATTCATCTTAAATACATGGAGATTTGGTGTGGGTTAGGGTAGGAATGCTTTAGGAATCAGCCCCCAGGAACCAGACAGAGGGAGCAGAGAGAGCAGGTATATCTGTCATCTTCCTCTTATGCAACTGGAACATTAGGGGAACAACAGAATAAGGTTGTAAGTGTTTACTTTTATTGTGGCACCAGAGCTCTTTGACAGAGAAGGCTAAATGTCTCACAAAACTACAGTTCCTGGAATCCCCTAGCATTGAGCCAGGGCAGTTAAAGCAGTCTCAAACTGGATTATTTCTGCAGTGTGTTTTGGATCTGTGTCATTATAGCCTTGTATAAATGAAAGGTGATTTTAAAAAAAACCTACAAAGTGCAATTTTTTGGGGGGGGGGAATTATTCTTTCTTTTATCCTCCTTCTTTTCCTGCACTATCATAATAAATGGTATTGTTCTGCATAATTGGGATAAACCTACCCTTTTTTGCTCCTTCTGGTACTATTCTGTACACTTTATATGGATCTGATATATCCAGCTGGCTTCTTTCAACCAGTTCTTCAAAGTCATTGCTCTTGTTCAAAGCACACCGTAGCCGTGTCTTCCAAGTCGGAGGATCTGGTTTATCGATGCCTTCTCTGAACTTTCCTTTAAACAGAGCCCAAGCCTGAAAGTATTGGTAGCGGTTAAGCAAAGACAAACAAAAAACTCTAAATACAAACAGATTTTGGAACATATTTACAGCAATGTAATAAATGATGCAATAGTAAGTATATTTATTATAGACAGCTCTTTTTGCTGAAAAATCGCTGGATTTTCTACTAGCACTATAGGATTTACACTTTCTAATAATAGTTCAGCTTGAAAACTAATTACAGCACAACAGTATGCAACAGAAATAAAAGGTAGATACAGCTCCAAGATTTATAATAGCTACTTCCATTCCACAAGAAATATACAGCTAGGTGGTGTGTTCTTTTAAAAAGCTGCATGCTCTCTCATTCACTTCGTTACAATACAGAGTAGCCACAATATGTTTTAAATCAAGTTGTCAGGTCCCAACCTTTTTATTTTTAAACAGGGTTACAGATTTCATGCGGTCACTAGTACCTCTTCTATCTATCTTGGACGCTTGTTGAGGATGGCAATGGAAAGTGGCATCACTACAGTTGGCATTACCGGGTATGGTAACTCATGGTGTCACCCGCCCCCATTGACTTCCTTCCATACCACATCCTACAAACCCCTTAGGAATGTTTTTTGTACTCATAAATCATAATTCCCGTATGTCACTGAATGTAATGGCCATAGTTGTGACATAAACAACTAGCAAAATTAAGCTTATATTTTAAAATTACAATTACAGCCTAAATGTACATTGTTTCATGTGGTTAAAATGAAAGTTGGCAAGATGTGATTTTTAAAAAGAAGAATTAAAAATAATTCATTTTAAAAAGAAACCTAAGGGCTCTCCTTTCTCTTCCCACGGAGCATCACCCTCCTCACACCATCAATTCCACTGAGCTCCAGCATTTCAAAGGGATGCAGGCAAACACCACAGCCAGTTTCTAACAAAAGGCGCATGTTTGGGAAGCAGTGGTATCTCACACACACACCCACACCCACACACCTCCATTACGAAGCCACTGCATCCTTCCTATCTGATACTGCATTTTGGTAACAAAATGATACCAGCTAACAAAAACAGAGTCCAGTCAAGTCACTGGAATGTCCAGTTACTGTTTTAATGGCAAAAAAATAGGCGTTCACTATAAAATAAATGGTGCAATATGGACTCTGCATGAAAGGTTCACTTGTTTTGAATGTTATTTAATGTTCTTCCTGTAGTCAAAAACTGAGGGCTGATCTACATCATAGAAATAATGCCGTTTGGCACCACTTTAAATTTTGTAGCATCATACTATGGGATTTTGGGATTTGTAGTTTTACAAGGCCTTTAGCCTTCTGTGCCAAAACATGCGTCTGCCTCATAAAATTACAGACCTTGAGGATGGAGCCTTGGCAGTTAAAGTGCTGTCAAAGTGCATTATTTCTATACTACAGATGTATCCCAAGAGGGGGAGGAATGTGCCGTACGGATTTCGCCAGCAATGTAAGCAGTTCCTTTTTTCAAAAAACAAAGTTACTGTTAAAGTAATTAGCTTTGCTCATTCTAGCAGAAACTGAACAGTGTTGCTCTAGGAAATGTTTCTTCTTAGCAACAAATAAAGGAGTTATGGTACTTGCAAAAGCTAATGATGAAGCCTGCAATTTTGTTCAAAATTAAACGTAAGTACCACCGATATCTATTGGATGTAAGCAGGGGTGTAACTATGAGCAGGGCTGCCGTCCTAATGAACCAAGCCTTGGGGCAGTTAATAAAATAAGGAAAAGGAAATTATTCAACATGGAAGAAGTCTTCCAAGTGTGACAGGAAAGCAACTTGGATGGTGTTTTAATTCAAGATACCAGTTGGGTAGAGAAGGCAGGAGTGTTTCTCCAGTAATTTAAGTGATCCTTCACTTAAGGAAGAGGTGCCCTGGGATAAAACAACAACAGCAGCACTTCTTAATCTCATTCTCCAACAAGTCAGAAGGATATATGTTTAATGAGGTTCACTTTTGCTCCAAGCCACCTCTTGAGGATCTTCCATCTTTTTCTACCAACGAATGCATTGTTAAGCATGATTGTTTGAACCCTTCATAGTTTTGCTATAGTTATCCCATTAAGAATGGAGCATATATATGAATTGTTTGGAAATATATATCAATTTGTCCTCACTTCAGACAGAAGGAAAAAGAAGAGAATGGAGAGAGTGGGTGAAAAGGTGAGACTCTCTCACGAGATTCAAATACTAGAATACTCATTGGCATCCTCTATTTCTCAGTACTACCTTCCTTCAGATCATTATAAAAACAACAACAACAACAACTCTGTGTACATGCAGTTCACCCTGGGACATGATTAAGTGCATGAACAATGAAATGGGTTCTGTTTCAGATTACAAGTCACCATGCAAAGAACAGGCGCATGTAATTCAGACCTTGTGCCTGAAGATTATAGTTGGATTATGGAATCGTAGAGTTGGAAGAGACCGCAAGGGCCATCCAGTCCAATCCCCTGCCATGCAGGAACTCTCAGTCAAAGCATCCCTGACAGATGGCCATCCAGCCTCTGTTTAAAAACGTCTAAGGAAGGAGATTCAACTCCCTCGGAGCGTAGTGGAGTCTACTTCCTTGGAGGCTGGATGGCCATCTGTCGGGGATGCTTTGATTTGGATTTCCTGCATGGCAGAATGGGGCTGGACTGGATGGCCCTTGCGGTCTCTTCCAATGTTATGATTCTATAACCCAACCATAATTTTCAGGCACAAGGTCTGAACTTTTGCTACTATCATGAACAATAGCTGTGTGAAAAGTACATGAGACTTGCCTCTCCCTTTTGCCATGCCAGCTGTTAGGACACAGGAAACACACATACAAAAGGAAAAGAGCCACAGGTACCTTGAAGAGCGCGGCGTCCTCCTCGCGGTTGTAGTCCTGCTTGCCGGCATGCTTCCAAGGGATGCGGAAGATGCTCTTCTCCTCGTTCTCCCAGACCAGCCCCGGGTACTTGTTGCTGTCGATCTGCTCGATCAGCCACTGGCGGAGCTTCCCGTTGCCGCAGCTGGCGGAGCTCATGCCGAGGAGGGTCCGGGGGGGCGGCGGAGGGGCTCCCGCTTTCCAAGCTCATGCCACTCGCCCTGCAGAAAGAAAGAAGCAAGGAAGGAAGGAGGGAGGGAGGGAGGGAGGGAGGAATGAAGGAGGGAGGAAGAAGGAAGGAAGAGAGGGAGGGAGGGAGGGAGGGAGGGAGGGAAAGAGGAAGGAAGGAGGGAGGGAGAGAGATAGGGGACACCGTGAGCTTCCCACGTGTAAGGCAGCATCCTCACGCGCAACAGCACCCGTGTCAGGCAGACTCCCCTCTCTTCGGAGCATCCTTTTCCAGGTCCAGTCCCAGACCAAAAAAAAGGCGAGAGACCCCAATGCCCCGGTTGGCGGGCCTTATCCCCCTCCTTCCCACATACACCCCCCTTGGTCGACTTCAAAGCTATAGCCCTGTTAAGTCTGTGGGCTCAGTAGCTAGAGAGATCCCTGAGAGTACACTGCAGAAATCATCCCCCTCGAGACTGCTGTAACTGCCCTGGCTCAGTGCTACTATCAGGGAATCCTAGGAGTTGCAGTTGGTTTTGGGACCAGAATCCTCTGACAGAGAAGGCAATATCTGTCTCACTAACGCTCCAGTTCCCAGGACTCCCTAGCACTCAGCCAGGGCAGTTAAACTGCTCCCAAACGGGATTATTTCTGCAGTGTGTTTCGGACCTTACTTACCACCCTGCTCTTGATCTCCTTCATTCACCTAAATCTTCCTTCCCGCCTCCTCTTGGCCCAGCTCCTCCTCCCAAACTGGGAAGGAAGGAAGCCTCTTTCCACCTTCGACACACAACACACACGTTACACACACACACACACGGAGCCTTCCTCCTCCCATTCGGGTCCTTACGAGTTATACAGTTCTCAACCTCCTCCGGCCCCAAGACCTGGAGACTTCCGAGAGTTGTAGTCCGGAACTTTTCCTCACCCTCTGGTTTCAGCATTATAGTCTCTGGAGACCAGGTTCGCATCCCGGCTCAGAACCCAATGGGTGACCCTCTCTCAGCCTCAGAGGATGGCCATGGCAAACCCCTTCTGGAGAAAGCGTGCCAAGAAAACCCCAGGAGCCTTAGGGTCGCCCTCAGTCGGAAACGACTTGAAGTCACACAAAGGACAGTACTTGGGGAATACTTGTCCAGAGGGGAACATTGGGGAATACTTAGAATCTTAGAATCATAGAGTTGGAAGAGACCCCAAGGGCCATCCAGTCCAACCCCATTTTGCCATGCAGGAAATCACAATCAAAGCATCCCTGACAGATGGCCATCCAGCCTCTGTTTGAAGATCTCCAAGGAGGGAGACTCCACTACACTCCTAGGAAGTGTGTTCCACTGTCGAACAGCCCTTATTGTCAGGAAGTTCCTCTTAATGTTGAGGTGGAATCTCTTTTCCTGCAGTTTGCATCCATTGTTCTGGGTCTTGTTCTCTGGAGCAGCAGAAAACAAGCTCGCTCCCTCCTCAATATGACATCCCTTCAAGTATTTAAATAGGGCTATCATATCACCTCTTAACCTTCTCTTCTCCAGGCTAAACATCCCCAGCTCCCTGAGTTGTTCCTCATAGGACAAGGTTTCCAAACCCTTCACCATTTTAGTCGCCCTCCTTTGCACACGCTCCAGTTTCTCAATGTCCTTTTTAAATTGTGGCACCCAGAATTGGACACAATATTCCAGGTGGGGCCTGACCAGGGCAGAATAGAGTGGCACTATTACTTCTCTTGATCTAGACACTATACTCTGATTGATGCAGCCTAAAATCGCATTGGCCTTGTTAGCTGCCGCATCACAGTGTTAATGATTGGAGACTATTTGCCCATATGGAGCCATTGGTGAATACTTGCCTCAGAGAAACCATATACTCGTCCATAGGGAACCACTGAGGAACACATGCTATGGGCAAGGCTTGTGCAATGATTCTCTATGGGCAAGTCTGGTGTCTCTATGGGCGAGGATTGTCCCTTGTCCCTCCCTGTGCTTCCCCCAGGTGCTGCTGAGCCTGGCCCCTCTTGCTCCCTTAGCCACCCCCTGGAACCACCATGACCCCGCGGGAAACCCCTCACCCCTCCGCCCTGGGCCCTTAGTTCTTCCCCAGCCTCCCCTCCCACAGATACTCTAGAGGAGAAGGGACGTGCTGAGGACTCCGGCCTCCCACACACAGCTCCACACAGATACACACAAGTGTCTGCATGGGAGGTGGGCCCGCGTTTCCCAGCCGTATAAAGCCACTCTTGGGCTGCCCCTACTTTTCAAGCCCTGATGACATCTTTCGGAAGGAAGCCCCAAAGGCGGGAAAGGGAGGCGGTGGGGGACTCTCCTCCACCACAACTTATTTAACAACAAGTTAAAGCGGTGCCAAACCGGGCTATTTCTCCAGTGTGGATGTAGCCATATATACATGGGCAGGCTCGGATTATCAGAGCACACTTTCCTCACGTACCTTGCTCAGAAGTTAAGTCCTATAATGTCTTCAGAATAGGTTTATTGGGGTGTGCCTTCCTTCAAGTCGTTTCCGACGTATGGCGACCCCATCACAGGGTTTTCTCTCTTGGCAGGTTTCTTCAGAGGGGGTTGCCATTGCCACCTTCTGAGGCTGAGAGAGTGTGACTTGCACAAGGGGGGGGGGGTCTATGGTCAAGTGGGGATCCGAACCTTGGTTTCCAGAGTCGTAGCCCCACACTCAAACTACTCCCTGGTAAATGCATTTAAGATTGCTCTTTAAGGAGCCTAAAGAGGCAATAGGACTTGAGAGTAGTAAGACTAAGGAGGCAATGAGAGTATAAAGACTGAGGAGGCAATAAGACTTGAGAGGAGTAAGACTAAAGAGGCAAGAAGAGTAATAAGACTGAGGAGACTAAGGAGGCAGTAAGACTTGAGAGTAGTAAGACTAAAGAAGCAATGAGACTTGAGAGTAGTAACACCAAAGAGGCAAGAAGAGTAGTAAGACTGAGACTGAGGAGGCAATAAGACCTGAGAGTAATAAGAGACCAAGAAGGCAAGAAGACTTGTAACTTGAATCTCACTGAAGACCAGGAGACTGACTTCCCTGTAGACCCTGAAACACCTCCTCTAGACCTTGGAGAGCTTTTTCTGTAGGACTGCAGCTCCCAGAATCCCCCTGAAATCGATGCCACTTGCTGTTCTACATTGAGAGATGCACCATCCCAAGGCAATCTCTGGTGTGCAATGGGAGCCCAGGAGAGACGCCTGGCTACACAGTGGGAGATCCTCACCCTTTCACGGATATGAATAGCCAACGCACCTGCACCCATTTATTTATACAGTAACAAACACGGAAAGGGGGTGTGTGGATTTCAAAACAGAGCAAATCCCTTTCAGGGGGCGATCCGAGACTTTGCGAAGCTCTCTCCCATGCTTTTAGATCCTCTGCACATAGATAAAGCAGTGTTGAGACACCCAGACCAAAAGGAGGAGGTTGCACAGTGTAGATCAGAAGAGAGGAAAGACTGGGAGACCCTTGGGCCTAAATAAGTCTTAAACCGTTGAAGGAATATTGTGAGAGGAATTCAGTGAGAGGCTGCTGGAGTCTGAAAGTTTGAAATTCTGCTAGGCAAAAGGCCTTGTAAGGAAAGCCATGCTCTGAGTGGGAATAAATGGACTCTCTCCTTAAAGGTTGTGAATTCCACTTGCTCTTGCTACTCATATCTTTCCCTCTCCTCTTTCTCCAATTCTCACCCTATTTCTCATTGCCAAAAACGTTGACTGTTAAGCCCTGGGGCAAAGAGTGGGGAGGATGAAGGTGTTCTGGAAAGTATCTTCAACACAGAGGGCAAAGAAATATAATTTATATTAGCAATCTGTCCAGCTGTGCACACTATATGTGCATCTCCAACGTTTCCAGGACCCTTCAGCCTCCATATCTTTCCCCTCCCCAGTCTTGGGGTATATATAGCTCTCCCAAACTGGAGAATCAAAGCAGTTTGACACTACGTTGACTGCAACGACTCTATTCTACAGAATCCTGGGACGTGTAGTTTGGTGAGGAAGACCAGGCTGAATACCTCACCAATCTACAAATCCCAGGATCCCACAGGATGGAGCCATGGCAGTTAAAGTGGCGTCAAGCTGCTTTAATTCTGCAATGTGCAAGAGCAGTAGGAAGGGAACTGGCTGTGCCTGGTAATGGCCACCCAGTTGGAAATGGTAGTGAAGAGTGAGTTCTTGCCTTATAGTATATTTCCTTTCCTTTTCTTCTTTTAAAGTGACAATTTCAGTTCCATAGGTTTTTGTGGGTTTTTCGGGCTATGTGGCCATGTTCTAGAAGAGTTTGTTCCTAATGTTTCGACAGCATGTTCTCTGAAGATGCCAGCCACAGATGCTGGTGAAATGTCAGGAATAAACTCTTCTAGAACATGGCCACATAGCCCAAAACACCCACAAAAACCTATGGATGCCGGCCATGAAAGCCTTCGACTTCAGAATGCCAGTTCCCTTGAGAGGACAACCTACAAGACAGTGACGTGTTTTCTCCCTGTGTCACATTTATGAACCCCATGCAACCCAGTCTCCTGTCAGATAACAATACCTGAATTGACAGTTCAAGATTTTCTCTCTATATATACTGTATATACTCATGTATAAGTCTAGAAATTTTAGTCAAAAAATTGGCCCCCTAAAACAAAGTCAGTTTATCCATGGGTCAATGTAAGTACTGTACTTTAAATCATATATATATATGGATCCATCCTCTGTGAAAGGCAAGAATATAATTTGTCCTGGAAGCATTAACCCTCCTCTACTCTCTCATCCATCCAACCTTTACTGTGAGCAGAAACAGTTATACCTTTTTGTATACGTTTTTTGGCATTGTTTTCCTTTTCCTTTAAATCCTTTATTTCATGCCCCTACATGTTACCCTCGATTTATTCGTGGGTCGTATCAAAATCCCTAATTTTGGCCCCAAAATCTTCCCCCGACTTTTACATGAAGTTGACTTATAGTTGAGTATATACGGATATAACTTTGCTGGGCCAGGAGGAAGGTCCCACAGGCGCCATGCTCCCATTCTCCACCATAGTTGGCAAGCAAGCAGGATGTGAAGACAACTGTCCTCTCAAGTGACTGATATGGATATGGTTTGTCTAAAACCTCTTGTAAAGCCACCAGCCATCTTAATGGAATCGTGAGGGAAACCAATAAATGGCTTTAAAAGATGCCCCCCCCCCCCAGTTAATTAGCATCCTGCCTTCATATAATAAGAAGGTAAATTGCCTAAAAGATATAGAGATTCTCCTCCTTTTTTGGCTCTCCTCAAAGTCTTCCCACCCAAGGCAGAACAGGGAATCCAATGCTCAAACCAAGTTGGGCCCCATTTACGTATCCATTTACTGCTATTAACAGTAGTAGTAGTAATAATGCTAGCAGTACTTACTAATAGTCACAGTAGTACTTACTCGTAGTAAATGCTAGCACTCATAGTACTTACTCTGTGTGTGTGTTGTGTGCCTTCAAATCACTTCTGATGTATGGCGACCCTATCGTGGGGTTTTCTTTGCACGATTTGCCCAGGGGAGGTGTGCCATTGCTTTCCCCTGAGGCTGAGAGAGTGTGACTTGCCCAAGGTATACGACTTACTACAGCTGCTTATTCTCTGCAGCAGCCAGTAAAGACTTTAAGCCATCGGTCTGTCTTTTCAAGGAGTGTGTGGGCTTCCACTGGATTTTTCCTGGAGTTGGGGCAGCCCTATTAATGTCTATAGGATCAGAAAGAGAAGGCCAGTGGCGCTTCAGAGAGGAACAGATTTTACTGTCTCATGGTGGTGAGTTTTCATGGGCCAAAGCACCTGACGAAATAAATGCCTGCCCCACAGAGTCGCATGACACAGCCAAATCTGTTCCTCTCCCTGGTGCCACGAGAATGTCCCTTCCTTTTGCAGGTCTAAAAAGGAGAAGAAGAAGAGATGGGGAGAAAATCTAGCATTAACTTCAAGACTAACTAGTTTATGAGCAAGTTCATCTTCATGACTGTTTCATCAACTACTGGATTCCTTCTCTCCTTTCTTTGTTATGGGATGACAGACTAACCTCTGGAAACTTTTGCAAGTCTAAAGTTACTTCCCCAGCAGGAAAAGATCACAGCCAGTTCCTGATCAGGATCCTTTTGATTCCAACTCAAGGGATCCCTTACTGAAAAGATAACCTTGCATTGGTCCAAACCTATTGAGCAAAACAGCAGACTTTGGGGATCACACAGAACAAGTTCTCTGAGGAACTAAAAATACAACTCTGACTATATTTACCATGAATTCAGTACATTCCATTGAGCTGAACGGGGCTCATTGGGGAATAAATTCCTCCAAGGGCAAGTGCTGCACATCACTCCTCCATGGTGAAAATATGACACCCGAAGTGGGGATCTAGTAGAGGGGTCTCTTTTCTGGGGCGAGCTCTACAAGATCAGAAAGATCCTGCCGAGCTCCTGCGCTATTCTTTCCAAAACTTTGCCCGGAGAAGAAGAAGGCAACGCAAGCATCCCAAGCATCCCAAGGCCAGCATCTCTGAGCATCCTTCCTCTTCCCGCCCGAACCAGGACCGGCAAAGAAGGACTGTGCAAAGGCGGAGGAGGAGAAAGAAGGATCGTGGCACTGCATGGGATCTCCCCCTTTCCCCCACCGTAAGGACCCCCAGCAGCAGCTCTTTTGCCACTGGCCTCTCTGCTGGGCAGCTCCGATCCCGGACATGCTGCCACCTTCATTCATAAAATGCAGCACATGCGGCGCGGCTCGCAAAGGAAGGAAGGAAGGAAGGAAGGAAGGAAGGAAAGAAAAGAAAAGAGTCGATCAAGGGGTCCCGGGGGAAGATGTTGTGCCATGCTCTCATGACCCACATGTCAGGGTTGGGATGCTCCCAACTCGATCTGAAGCTTTGAAACCCATGGGCCTTTTTTGGCCTTAGACACCTGGCATGCGCTCTTCCTCTCTTTCTCCTCCCTCCACCTTTCCGCGCCTTCTTGTCTTTTCTAATGACTCCTGCCTTACAAAGCACGAAGCAAACGCGTAGTAAAAGAAATAGAGATGTTCTCCCTAACCCCACATGTTCAACCTAACATTGCCCCCAAAACAGAGCCGCTGAACTCTCTTAGGCATGATGGACATACTTGACCATCTTGGCTTCCAGGGAGTTTTCAGGCTTCATATGTTCGAGGACCCATTTGTTTGGTCTTTGGGGCCCTCTTCCCCAGCACCGCATCTCTCTCCAAGGGCTTGGTTCGTCTTCCTGACAGCATTCTTCACTAACTCTCCAGTTGTATGTCTCCTAGTGCTTTCATGGGGAGCCAAGGTGGCCGCAGTGGTTTCAGGGTCAGGGTCACACTCTCTCAGCCTCAGGGGAAGGCCAGGGCAAACCCCCTCTGAACAAACCTCGCCACAAGGATAGGGTCGCCATATGTCGGGAACGACAACAACATCAACAGCTAGTCCTTTCCTCCTTTCCTTATGGGTTTACTCAGAAGAAAAGGCTTTGCAGCGGTGCCTTGCCTGGGGTTCCTCTGGGGCCAGGCGACGGAGCCACTTACCTCTCCGGGCGATCGAGGGAAGAAGAAGGGCAGCCAGGGATCGGAGCTCCAGAGTCGGACTCCGGCAACTGAAGCGGAGCGAGAGCGAGAGAGAAAGAGGAACTTTCTTTTATGACCCAGGCAAGGGGCGGAGCCTAAGCGATGGAGGGGGGCCGGAGGGGGAGGGGCTTGAGTGATGGAGTGCCCCCCCTTGAGAGGAGGTGGATGCTATCTGAGGAGGGAAAGTCCCCCGCATCCGCACTGGAGCATTACTCCGGTTCTACACCACTTTAACTGCCATGACTCAATGCTATGGAATTCAGGGAACCGAAAGTGCCACAACAAACTACAGTTCCCTGAATTCCATAGCACTGAGCCATGGCAGTTAAAGTAGTGTGGAACCGGATTATTACTCCAGTGCGGATGCAGCCTTTGACCAGACAGAGCCTTTTTCAAACTTTTCTGGCCCCCAAGAGTGAGGAGAGGGATGCCTCCCAGGTTCCTTCCCTCGCAGGCTTTCCCTCTCCAGGCCCCTCTTTTTTGGCTTGATCTCTCCCCTCCGATTCCTCTTTTTGCCCCCCTGGCATCAAGGAAGAGCGGGGTTACCTCTCCCGGGCGGCATCCGCACTGCGGAAATCATCCCGTCCGACATCGCTTTAACTGCATACATAATATGCAGCCCTGGGATTTGTAGTTCCTTGTGGCACCAGAGCTCTCTGACAAAGGCCGCTAAAGGTGTCACAAAACTACCAACGCAGCAGTCCGTAGCGTAGCAGGATTCCGAGGGAGCCGTGGCAGCCAAAGCCTTGTCCCCCTGAAGTAGCCACTTTCCGGCACTTCCAGCCCCTTCCTCTGGAAGCCTCCCGGGGCTCAGTCCCTGGAAGAGGAAGGCCCCCTCTTCACATGAGCCCTACCTCCTCGGCCACAGGCCCCTCCATGGCATCGAGTCTGGAGCTTTGACCCAACCCTCCAATGTCTCCCCTGGCTAGTAGGAAGGCACTCTGCACAGGGGCAGGGGGCGGCTCTCCTCGGACTAAAGAAAAACTCTGGTCTCTTCTGTGGGTCTCTCTGAGGGAGAAACTCCCCATTAATCTTATTCAAAATCTTCCCTTTTAGAAATGCTTGTTATTTGCGGCCTTTTTAAATTCCAGTCCAGATTTTCCCCTTAGCGATCCCTTTCTCCTTCCTTTCCCTTCCTTTCCCTTCTCTCTCGCTCTTCCTTCCTTCCCTCCCTCCCTCCCTCCCGCTCTTTCTGTCTTCCTTCCTCCCTTCCCCTCTCTCATTCTCTCTCTCTCTCTTTCTTTCTTTCCCTTCCTCTCTCTCTCTCTCTCATTCTCTCCTTCCTTCCTTCCTTCCTTTTCTTCCTTCCTTTCTTTCTTCCTTCCCTCCTTTCCTTCCTTCCTCTCTTCCTTCCTTCATTCTTTTATTTCTTTTCCTTCCTTCCTTCCTCCCTTTTCGCGCCCCTCCGCAGCCTGGTCTAATCATCGGAGGAAATCTTCCTCTGTCCCTGGAACAGTGATTGCATCTACACTGTAGAAATGATCCAGTCTGACATCACTTTAACTGTCATGGCTCGGTGCTATGGAATTCTGGGAATTGTAGCACCGCAGCTCTCTGACAGAGAAGGCGCTAGGTCTCACAAAACTACAATTCCCAGATTTCTATAGCATGGAGATAAAAGTGGTGTCAAACTGGATTATTCCTGTAGTGAGGATGCAGGCAGTGTCTGCAGCGCCATTAACTCTGATTTTATTCCAAGCTGAGAAAGTGAGTTGGAACCTGGAAGGCCAACTGTGCCACACCATTGTATATAACGGAACTTGGACGTCCATAGATTTTGATATTCGCGGGGGTCCTGGAACCAAACCCTAGTAGTGGATACCGAGTATTTGGATCCACAGGCAAAAGGAGAAACAAGTATTCACATACTTGTTGGTGGCTGTATTTCATACTTTAAGGCTTTGTAATTATCCTGTTTTGTAAAAAGCCCAATGTGTTTCAGCCGTTTTATTATTCTTTGGCCTTCTGCAATTTACCAATCTATCAGAGATTTCTGGAGCAGGCTAAAAAATTATCTCCATATAACTTGGTGGTTACACAATAAACCAGAGCTTGCAGGGTTAAAGCAGGGATGGTGAGGGCAGCTGTTGTTACTCTGCCACATTGGTGAGCTATTGGAAGCAGAGACCTAGGCTCTTGTGTGTTGTAGGCTGTAGTGTGCCTTAATGGAAAAACTGGTGTAGAATCCAGTAGCCAGGAAAGATCTGTGCTGGTTGCCCATTAGATACTGAGTCAGGTTGAAAGTTGCTATTACTTTTGGCTTACAAAGTCTGCTTGGTGTACCATGGCCTAGTAAGCCTCATTGGGTTGCTGTTTGTGAGGAGGGCCTTCTCTGTAGTAGTAGTAATAATAATAATAATAATAATAATATATTTATACCCTGCTCTTCAGCCAAAAGGCTATCAGAATGGCTTACACATTGTTAATTAGACATTTCCCTGCCCTCAGGCTTACAATCTAAAGGGACAAGACACAAAAGGAGAAGAGAATGGCAGTGGGGAAGGGGAAAGTCCAGCAGATCTTCTCTCCCTCTAGGCCTGGACCAGGGCAGATGGACTGGAGGGAGGGCCCTTCTTCTTCCTCTGATTAAGCTTGCCTTTCTCTCCCTCTGGATGGTGGATGGAGGGAGGGCTTTCTTCTTTTCACCATATGAAATAGTCTCATAGAAATCAATAAGGCTGCCATTGTTGGCTGTTTCCACCATCCATTAAAAATCCATTCTCTTTGTGTGCGTGTGTGTGCCTTCAAGTCACCCTGTGCATTTCATTGGGTTTTCTTCAGGAAGGAATACTTGGGTGGTTTTGCCAGTTCCTTCCTCTGAAATCTAGCCTACAGCGCCTGGTGTTCATTAGGAATCTCCCATTCTAGGACTAGCCAGAGCTGACCCTGCTTAGCTTCCAAGGTCAAACCAGATCTGGTGCCTTTAGGGTATTTAGACCATCCATTCTGTTTACCCATGCATTTTCCTGATCGTTTTCTTAATAGTTAACTCTATAATTAGCCCAGTTTTAAATGAATGGTTTTTATTACTTTTATCATTTTTATTCATTTTATTTTATTCTTTTAGATACTGTTTTATTGTGTCTGTTTTTATTGTAACTTTCAGGCTTTAATGCTTTTTAAAAATGAAAAGCAGAATAGAGCTTTTTAAAACAGACAGATAAATATTCAGTCAGTCAATGCCCTCACATTACATTTATATCCTTCCATTCTACCATCATAGTACTTATCAATAAGGCTTTAGTAGAGCTAAAGCAATAATGATTCAGTAGAGCTAAAATGCCAGCACTCATTTTTACTAGCAAGGATGATAGCATCATCTGCAGTCCTCCTCAGGCTCCTCTGCTCCTTCTGAGTTTAACTGTAATCCTCACAGTTATTGCAAAATGGAAAGGGATTTTTCCTTCTAGCAGACATATATTGTTGTCAGGTCTTGCTGTAATAGAAAGTATTTTGGTGCCTAGAAAGTGCAATTAAGATCCATTGGTTTTACAAAGGCCTGGTCCTGGTGGAGATGAAAACTGCTAGAAATTACTCATTGATATGTATCAGAGGAGCTGCCTTTACTAGATTCTCCTTGAAGCCATAGCTATGGGATCTGAGTAAACATGTGTACTTCCACATTAATTAGTACACAACTAGCCACAAAACAATATAAATATAAGATAAGGATAGTTAATACAAAGGACACAGTCTAACTGGAGCCTACAGGCAATACTATGTAGCTAAATACCACACAGTGTAATACAGTACAAAGTAGTACCACGCAGAATCAGTTGTATACGTAAAAGCTGCATTGGAGAAAAATAATTCAAACTCCATTATGGACTCAAAAGTCTATAATGGGGCTCGCATCAACATCAAGGTCCATTTCAAGCTGTCATATGAGTAAGACAACAAAATATAGTCCACAAGGCATGTACCACTGCAAGAGCTGTAAACATCTACTTTTGGAAATGTGGAGCTGTTTCAATCAATCTTCAATGAATCTTCATCAGAGGTTAGAAGTAAACAGAGTTTTCCATAATAATCCAGTGGTCACATATGAAATATACCAGACTCCAAAGATAATAAATAGTATAGAAATTAATCATATTAACATTCTTGTTGTTGTTAACTGCTGTCCAGTCAATTTTGATTTATGGCAACTCTATGAATGAGAGAATTCCAAGTCGCCGTATCAACAACAGCCCTGCTCAGGTCTTGTAGACTATCATCAACAGCCTGTCATCTTATTATCATCAGCCCTGCTCAGGTCTTGGAGATTCAGGTCCATGACTTTCTTGACTGAGTATATCCATCTGTAATGTGGTTCTCCTCTTTTCTACCTTCCACCTTACCAAGCATTATTGCCTTTTGTAGTGAGTCATGTCTTCTCATAATGTGCATTACAAATGAAAAACTAAATATGAAGCAAAAATGAAGCAAATAGTATCAACACATGTACGCTCATTTATACATGAATGTGAGTTACCAAATCAAACCGAGTCAATGAGCAGAACTAACAGGTGGCTTGATAACAGAGCTGCTGAACTTGTAAAGACATTAATTAAGGAAACAAATCAGATAAGAAAGCTTGCATAGTGCTAAGTACCAAAACCCACAATTAAAAGTGTAGGAGCAACCTTCTACAAAAAGTGGCAAAAAGCAGAACTGGCCTATACAAAAAGATCCTTCATGCGTAAGAGCCATTATAAGGAAAAGGGTTTTTTTAATATATATATAAATCAAACAATAAATCCAAGTGCCCATTTAAACCACAGGGTGGAGTGGATTTTAATTCATGTATCCAAAGGGACTCTTTTGAAAGAGCTTATTCTGTAGGCCCAAGGACAGAAAATAGCTGCTTGGACTTGTCAGGGTTGCCCACCCCTGTTATAAACCATTAACAAGGCCTAAGTCATATGGTTTTTCAGAATAAAAATAGTTTCCGCTGGAGCTTGAGTTCCCCACCTTTTTTTCTTTTGGTTGTCACCTCTGAAGCAGGAAAGCCCATTTTGCTTTCTTGTAATCACTGTGTTAACCACTAACATTCATACGTCTTTTAAGGTCAGTCCCAGTGCTTGCGAGAAATAGTTATTATTTCTTCTAACTGTCCTTGCAACAAAGTGAGGTGCTGGGGAAAGGGGAGGTGTGATCTGCCTCCTTAGCCTTTTTATCCTGGCAAAACTACAGGCAGGAATTCAACAGGTTTCACTCTCCCTTTTACTCCAAGGGAGAACCACACTGCTTTGTTCTCTCTCATCTTCTTAAAGGCACAGCCTAGAACAAAGCAGCAAACTTGACTCTTAACTTAACCATTCTTTAAATAGTGACTAGAACTAGAGAACCAAAATGTAAGGCTTCATTTTATCATTGTCTCTCTTGGAGGTTTAATAAGTACAGAAAATAGATAGGTACATGTATCCTATGATCTGATTTGGATCTCACATTAGTGCCTCAGAAAACGGGCTGCTGCTTCTTGGACCAGTTCAGACCAATATATTTTGATACAGTTCCTGAACCTGCATTGAGATGATGAAATGCAAAGGTTCATATTTTCCATAGCTTGGAAATTCAAAAAGAACTTCAGTTTCCATCCCCTTTTGTCAAATATGAATAAAATTTGCTGGTGTAAACTCTTACAAGGGGGTTACGCCTACCAAAATGTAGACAAATAGGTGCAGGGAGTCATTGCACATTTCAATTTAAAAAAAAAATAGGGAAAATTCTAGGGCGATAAATACAGATGTAGATGGAATTGGAAGAAATTTAACAGGCATAGATGCTGCTTCAGTGGCAAGCAAGACTGCCATGCTGCAGGTGGAAAAGGTGTTGTGCAAGAGCATCCTTTCTATTCAAAGACTACAGAAGAAAAAAGAACAAGAAAAGATGCATTTCTCCTTTTAAGTTCCATTTGGATCATTTTTCTAAAAATGACCAATGATTTAGGTGTGGCTTCAGTAAAGAAGCTCATAAAGCTTTAGAAGGATAAGTGGAGTCAAGGGGCAATATGCAAATAGGAAAGTGATTAATTTCCCTTTCCTTCCGAATTTTTTAGGGGGCAATTTCTATAACATAGGGGTATCCCCAGGCAATAATGCAGCCTTTGTGGACTGCAGCCCACTTCAACAGTTACATCAGATCTATGAAACCTTTTGCCACATAAAAATTAAGGAGCACAATATCCTTGGTTGTCCAAATATGCTCAGCACTGTAAACAGAATCTTAATGTTATTTACAGATTTATTTATTTTTTAAATGACAGCTCCCAACCATATACAGTCAGCCCTTCTTATACACTGACTTCTTATACACAGTTTGAAAATGTTCAAAAAAAAGTATAAAGTTCAAATATCAAACCTTGATTTTCCATTTTTTTTATAAGGGATGCTATTTTGTTACGTCATTATATTTAATGGGACTTGAGCATCCACAGATTTTGTTATCCACAGGGGATCTTGGAACCCAACCCCAGTGTATAACAAGGATCCACTGTACTTCAAAATGAAGTGAAGGGAGGAGAAAACAAGCAAACCCAGCTACCAATCCTCTAGGCAAAATAGCAGAAAGAGCATATTTCATCTATGTAAACTCAGACAGAGAGAAGAACTGGCAGTACCTGCTGGACGTGATCACCACTCCGACTGCCATTCCCTTCTTGTGTATCCTGCCTTATTTAGATTGTAAGCCTAAGGGTGCAGAATTGTCAAATGATTTGTAAGCCACAGTCTTTGTGGCTGAAGAGTGAGATATAAGTACAGTACCCACAATATGAAGCCCTGGTGGCAGTGTGGTTAAATGCTGGTACTGCAGCCACAATATTGTAAGTCCTATCCTAGAGGAGGGATCCAAGGTCCACTCAGCCTTCCATCCTTTCGTAGGTCTGTAAAATGAATACCCAGCTTGTTGGAGGCAATTGGCTTACACATTGTAAACCACTTAAGGAGTGCTAGTTCACTGCTAAGTAGTATAGAAATGCACTTGCTATTGCTATAAATAAATAAATTAACCTA
This sequence comes from Sceloporus undulatus, assembly GCF_019175285.1. Taxonomy (NCBI): domain Eukaryota; kingdom Metazoa; phylum Chordata; class Lepidosauria; order Squamata; family Phrynosomatidae; genus Sceloporus; species Sceloporus undulatus. The sequence continues at coordinate 166,187,522 of NC_056525.1, forward strand.
CTGTATATACTCATGTAGAAGTCTAGAAATTTTGGTTTAAAAATGGCCCCAAAAACAGAGTCAGTATATCCACAGGTCAATGCAAGTACTCTACTTTAACTCTCATAAAGAAAAGGAACCATCCTCTGTGGGAAGCGAGAATATAATCTATCCTTGAAGTACTGACCCCACTCTGTCTCTCATCCATCCAACCCTTAGAATGTGTTATTGGCACATTATGTCTGCTGGAATTTCATACGTTGTTTTGCATCATTTCCCTTTGCTTCCTCCTTTAGATACTTTGTTTTATGCCCTTACATTTTACCTTTGACTTATGAATGTGTCACATTAAAATCCATAATTTTGGCCCCAAAACCTGCCCTCGACTTATACATGAAATCAATTTATAATCAAGTATATACGGTACTTTCTGTGGCTTGCTGCACTGAATCGTTTTCTCTAGTTTTGTCTTGGGGTCTGTCTATACACAGCATTATCCAAATTAAACTGCAACAAAATCACTTTAAATATTCAGCACAACAAGCCAACCTAAATAATAATTATCCATTGTCATCTGCATCAGCATCATCAATCATGGAAAATTATTGCCTACACATCATGTTACTTACTAACATGTTCATGAGGGCTTTATCAACTTCCTGTTTTTGTCACCTGCATAGAATGGCAAAAACAGGAAGATGGTACAGCATCTGGTAGGTTGACCATGTATGGCTGGTAGACTCCATTTTGTTTGGCGGGTCCAAACCTTGCACAGTCCTTGCTAAGGATTATATAAGAAAGATGTGAAACCTCCAGGACCAGTTGCAGCTTCCGAACAAGGAACGAGGGTTGCCCCATGTAGAGCGCATTGCAGAAATTGAGACGAGAGGTTACCAGTGAATGTACAACCGTTTCTATGTTTTCCCATTCCAGGAAGAGTCGTAGCTGGCGTATCAGCCGAAGCTGATAACAGGCGCTCCTGGCCGTTGCGTACACCTGAGTTGACAGCTGAAGTGGCGAGTCCAGGAGTACCCCCAAGCTACGAACACAGTCCTTTAGGGGAAGTGTGACCCCGTCCAGAACTGGAGAGCTTATCACCATTCCTGGATTAGAATTGCCTATAGCGAGTACTTCCATTTTATTTGGATTCAGTTTAAGTATATTTTCCCTCATCCAATCCATTACTGACCTCAGACAGTCATTCAGAGAGGAGATGCCATCCTTGGTCACCGAAGCGGTCCGAGACATGGAGAAGCAAATTTTGGTGTCATCAGCATACTGATAATACCCCGCCCAATGTCTACAGATGATCTCACCCAGCAGCTTCATGTAAATGTTAAATAGCATTGGAGACAGCATCACACTTTGAGGGACACCTGATTTGAGCTCCCTCTTGACCAAACAACTATCCCCAAGTGACACCATCTGGAACCTACCCGCAAGATAAGACCAGAACCACTGCAAAGCAGTGCCCCCGATTCCTAACCCTCTCAGGCGTTCCAGAAGGATACCATGGTCGATGGTATCGAAGGCCGCTGAGAGCTCCACAGATGGAGATCAGCGACCATGGCGGTCTCGACTCCGTATCCTGACCTGAGGCCAGTTTGAAATGGATCAAGATAATCGGTGTCATCCAAGACTGCTTGGAGTTGGTTGGCAACTATTATTCCACTTTAACTACCATCACTGTTACCTACAGAACCCTGGGATTTGTAATTTGGTGAGACACTAGAACCCTCTAGCAGAAAATTCTAAATAACCCTGCTTAAATTCCAAACCCCAGGTTTCTACAGGTTATTGCCATGATAGTATGGTAAAGCCAGTATTTTCATACCCATATAATAGCTGAAGAGGATGATGCTAAGCCACCTCTTAGGCTATGGATGCTCAGCCTCACTCCCACTAACTTTTAAACTGGATCGTGAATCAGTTTGAACCGGTTCAAACAACCCTGGTTCCCATTTAATCTGAATTGTTGAAGCGATTCCGAGAGGGGGGCCATGCACTAGACCTATTTAACCTGCACCTTTTTGACACTGATTTGTTCTGCTTCTTTGTCGATAAATCAAATCTGCGCAAATGTGAACCACATACGGATCAGAATTGATTCAAATTTCCCCTTCAGCCAGCTGGAACCAAATCATTTTGAATTGATTCTTTGGTGAATGGGAACCACAAGTGGATTATTTTGGAGGGAAAAAATGCGATTGGGGCACATGTAGTGGGACCCACTCTCAGATGTCGAATCGATCCATCAATTCAAATCGCACACCGGTTTACTGTATCTATTAAGTGGGAATGGGGCAGAGGTGTAGTTTGAACTGAGAATCTTCCCCACAGCCTCAGCCACTGTGCAACTGAGGCCTTCCCAATCTAGCTTTGAGACACCTACAAAATCTGTAGGTGGTTAAGGGAAGTTCTTGAATTTCGGAAGGTTAACCTACAGGCTTTTTGTTTGCTTATGCTCTTACTGTAAAGGTTTTGGGGTTGTGGGATATATATATATATATATATATATATATATATATATATATATATATTTGCTGCTTTATTCTTTGTTTGCTGATCTACTTGTTATTTATTATTTTTATGGGTTGCTGCTTTACTGTTCATTGTAATTTTGATAGCCACCTTAAGATGTACATGGAAAGCAGACTTAATTTTTAAAAATTGCATTTAAAAAATAAGTACATAAATAAAAATGGTTAATTTTGCTACCCACCTTGAGCTGTATATGGAAATCAGTTTTAAAAATATAATTGCATTTACAGTAAATACATACGTAAATAAATATAAATAAAAATGAGTAATTTTGCTAGCCATCTTGAGCTGTACATAGAAGGCAGGTTTAATAATATAATAAAATTGTTTAATAATAAAACTACATTTAAATAAATAAGTACATAAATAAATATAAATCTAAATATATGGCTCATCATGCCACGACCTTATTTGTGCCAAACTTTGATCTTGTTGAGCAGCTGCTTCCCATCATGATGCCGCTTTTCTTTTCCTGTTCTGAATTCTGAGAAGAAAGGTGCACTAATAAGTAAGTTCTGAAAGTACCATCTACCTGAAATACTTGAAACCAGAAGCATTTTGGAATTTGGATTTTTTCCCCAGAATTTAGAATATTTGCATATATATATATTGAGATATCTTAGAGATAGGACCCAAGCTTAAACATGAACTTCATTTATGTTTCATATACACCAGTGGTTCTCAAACCTTTTACTCTTGTGACCCCCTTTATATCTTCATACAGATGTCACACATACCGCTCAACATAGTACATGAATATAAATATTTTGTTTGCTTAGCATGCTTATTTTTGTTCACACATTCGCATATATTCATATTTTAACATTTTATGAGGAAATAGTTCTCCTCTTCCTCCTCCTTCCTCAGGCAGAAGTTCCAAGATGTAGTTCCTTGCCTTTGTCTTCCTATTGAGGACAAAAAGTTTGGGAAGCAGAAGAGGAGGAGGATGGATCAGGACCTCCAAGTCTTTTGCCCTCCCTTGAACAACTCTCATGCTCTCCCTCCGGGGTTTCAACCCACAGTTTGTGAACCACTGGTATACACCTTTTCTACATAACCTGAAAATAATTTTATTACACAATATTTTTAATAATTTTGTCCATGAAAAAAAGTTCCTGTATCTTGAACCAAATGTGTCACTATCTCAGCCATCCATATGAACAATTTTTTATTTTGGATATTTCCAGTGTCAGGATTCCAAATAAAAGAGACTCAACTTATATTACTTTACTCATTTGTAACTTACTTTTCCCCCAAAGAATTTACAGAATGTTAAAAGCAATCCAGATTAAAATTATACAAAAACATTAATAAACTGATAAACATATAAGTTACTTAAGGTATAATGAAACAAGTTATGTTGTTTAAAATCATTAAAATGTATTAAAATGCTATACACAATATAGTACAAGACTAGAGCACAAAATAGCACAGCACACCATTAAAAGCCCATCTCAGACAGTTTCTAAAAGCCTGAGGGCATGAAAATATTTTAACTTGCCAGAGGAAGGACAGCAAGAATAGAGCCATATTGACCTCTCTAGGGAGGGAGTTCCAAAATCTGGGAGCAGCCACCAAGAAGGCTCTCTCTCTTGTTCCTACTAAATAAGCCTGAGAAGATGGTAGAACAGAGAGAAGGGCCTTTCCTGAAGATCTTAGAGCCCTAATTTACTCATAAAGGGAGAAAGAGTCCTTCAAATAGCCTTCAAGGAGCTTTTCAAAAGGAGCAAGAGCTGATTCCTTCAGGTGTGGCAAGTGTTGCTGGAAGCCACAGCATTTGTTGATACAGTGCTTGTGGGTGGTTTTTGAATGCCAAAATGATATTTCTGTTGTCCTGGAACTTTAGCGCACCCGTTTTTCCCCCCGTTACAGGTACGGAAAGAGGATGCTCGTGTGAGTGCACAACCAGCCAAAAACGGATTTTCTCGCACGCCAAAACTTCCTCCAAAAGGCCCTGTTCCGTCATCCCCTGGTGCCAAGCCATCCCTGTTCTGTGCTGAGGGGCGTTGAATGTTCAGGCATCCTCTTCCCGTACCCGTAACGGGGGGGGGGGGGAACGGGTGCGATAAAGTTCCTAGACTATCTTGTGGCAATTCCTGGTACCACCTGCACCATTTTATTTGTTCCTTCAAGTGGATTTCTTTTCAGTTCCAGGACATATTCAAACAAAATGTAACCTCTCTCTCTCTCTCTCTCTCATTTAAATAGAGTTACAGTGCTCTGTGATATCAGTGCATCAGTGGAATGACAGTATTGCACTATAATGCTAAGACAAAAATTCTAGAAAGTTCAGAGTGGGAAAACTATTCTCATAAAATGATGGGAAATCAAATCAAGCCCTGGTTTTAAAAATAGTTTGGAATTGATGCTGTCAGCCTTCAAAAAGAATGGAATGAGAGGACAAGATTGCAAATACCAGAAAACCTAGCAAAATCCAAGGAGCTACTGTATATTATAAGAGCGCATACTTCTTAAAATGAACCTGGAAGAGTCCAGTGATAACAAAAGTGAAAGTTTGCTGAAAGCAAACAATCCAAGCAAAACAGGGCCAAATTCTGTTCATAAGTTCTGGAAAACCAAAAGTGTGAGGATCTGGCACAAAACTGCATCTGTTACCTGAATCCCAGCTGGACTAGACCTACTGAATCAGTGGGGTTCACCTATATATTGACTCATTGTTGGAACTAATTCAATGGGTCTGTCTCTAGCTGGAACAACCCATAGGATTCAGGTACAAATATTAACTGTGAGTTATTTTATTATTAAATTTGATCACACTTTTCCTCCAAGGAGCTCAGGATATACACTCTTCTTTCATGTCATCCTCACAAAAAGCTTTCAGAAGAAGTTAGATTCTGAGATAGTGACCACACATACATATACACACATGCACAATATCTGGCTTTCTGAAAGGGTTTGGTATCTCTGTCTGTCTGTCTGTCTATCTTAAAAGAAAGGATTTTCAACACCTATAAGGTAGGCAGACACAACACTGCACTAAGAACAGCTATACCTATTGAATTTGGTCACTGGAAATGGAAAATAATTCCATTTCATTACATTTTGAAATAATAAATAAACATATCTGGGACCAAAAGAACTTGAGCTTTAAAAAAGGCAAACATATGAAGAGGAGAAAACAATCTCTCTTTATTGGTAAGAAATTAAGACTGAATATAAATCGATATAATCCCTGTAAAGTGGTACAAATTAGATCATTTTATTAAAAAAAATAGCTCTTTGTAAAACAAATTTCTACATTTTGTGAAACTGATTAAAACATTTAACAAATGTGAAAATGAACGTTTTTTTCTTTTTTTAAAAAAAAATCCTAGTTTTGCTGCTAGCCACTTCACTGAAAAAAGAAAAAGAAATCAAATATAGATATATTTTTAAAAAGCTAATGTAATGTAATATCGTTTATTCGGTCTTTGACCAGTATAAAAAATAAAAAAGAAAAGAAAAACAGCATCAGTATAATTTAAAATATACATTGTACATACCTGGGCATGAATAGTACTTAAACAATTACAGTTAGAAATTTTAAAAAAGCTAATATTCATTATGATACAAAGTTTGTACAAATAGGGAACATCTCATGTTGCCACTTTTGCATGATCTTGTTGTTTCCCAAATAGCTGTTGGTGAGTCACCATTTTCTGTAAGCTATTAGACTACGTGTGGTGGACCCTCATGGACATTTTTACATGGGGAGTACGTTATACAGTTGCTTTTCTAAGAATGCAACGCCACCCACTCCTACCAGCACTGGGCTAATTACTCTTTTCTAAGTGATTCCTCATCTTCCTTCTGAGGATTGTTCTCACCCATACAAGAGACTGTAGCTTAGACAAGCACGAGATTGAAGCCAACAGGCAAGGTGATAAAACCACCACTGAATGGTGATGCTTCACAGCCATTCATAATAGAGCAAATATGTTTTCATATTTGGACTGGAAATTCCAGATGGTCGTACCACTATCCCAGTGGCAGCTATGCTTAACAACCATTCCCCTCAACTTTATATATAAGAAAAGAATTACAATATTAACATTAATAATTTGTCCCATTAACTTTGTTTTATGGGAATGTTGGATTGTTGTTATTATTTGCCACCAAGTAGACTTTGCTTTATGGTGGCACTATGAATGGGAGACCTCAAAGATCCCTGCTCATCAACTGGTCCTGCAAACTCAGAGCCATGGCTTCCTTGATGGAATCAATCCACCTATAGTGTGAGCTTGCTCTTTTTCAACTGCCTTCCACTTTACCAAGGTTTATTGTGATTTCCAATGAGAGGATGGATAACAATATATAAAAAGAAATGAACATCTTAATATTTATGACAGCTTTCCCTGTCAACAGCAAACAAGATTTTCTGTTAAACTCTCTCAGACACTTTCTATCTGCTTTATCACACTAGGGGGCAAACAGGATTTAAACGAGAGTTAAACTAGACAAACCCAGGAAATGTTGTGTGATAAACATCTGGCATTTCCTGGTTTTGTCTAGTTTAACTCTCGTTTAAATCCTGTTTGCCTCCTAGTGCGATAAAACAGATACTATCTCAGCTCTAATCATGAACCCCCTTTATGGTTTTCTTTAGCCTGGACATGAGATGAATGGCATGGTTCAAGGCAGCAAGTTGTGACAAGTGTCCAAAGATGGCAGCCTTGTGTTAAACATGCCTTCCTTTATCATGTGTAGCTTAGTTTGCTGTGGGTTGTAGTGCTATCACATTGTGTAGTTTCTTGCTCCTTTTCAATGTTTGGTTGATTTTGGTGGTTCCACCCTGGTCAGGAGCTTTGCAAAACCTAACTCCAAAAATTAATTTCCCATGCCTTGATGGCTTTGATCACATCTTTTCATCTCAAATTGAAACTTTTCTTTCTTTCTTTTACTTTTTTAAAGGCTGCAATCCTATATATATTTTACCTAGGCATAGAAAAAAAGGATATATTTGCCTCTGATCAAATAAGCAAGTATTTGAGAAAACATTTTACTATCTTTCTCAAGTCTATTTATTTGAGGTCTGAATGCAAGAAAAAGATTTCAGAACTCACAATAGGAACTCTAACAGATGGAGTTTGTTCTTTTAAAAAATGTTGTGAGAAACAAAGGAAAATGAGATGAAGAAATTTGTGGCCAGTACATACTGAGGTAGGAGATTGCAGATAAATGTAGTTCCATGTCACTTTTTACCTCTTGTATAAAGTAATCTCTTTTTAAAAACCCTCTTTTTGTGGTTTCCATATTCAAACCAACTGATTTTTGCAGCTGTACCACAGATATGACTAGAGATGCCACTGGTAATCAGCACATATCATTTGCTGGACAAATAAACCAGGAAAAGCTTTTACAATCCATGTTATCACCATGCCAGGAAAGGCTTTGTGCTCCCCCCCCCCAAAAAAAATTTGCCTCTTTTTAAGTAGGACTGGCCCTATCACTAGGCAAAATGTATCAGGAGACAAATGCAGAGGGAGGGGTGATAGGGAGCCTCTTAAACACTGCAAGTCTCTCCTTGCAGTGTTTAAGGACAGGACTGCAACTTCTGCACGTGAGATACATGGGAAAGTTGCAGTCCTGTCCTATTATTATTCCCAGTTAGAGCCAACCCATTGAATAAAGGGATTTACCTACCTGTTGATTTGTGTGTGTTTGGGCACATGCCTTCAAATCACCTGTTGACTTATCATGACCCCATTAATTCAATTGGATTTTCTTAGACCAGGAATACCCAGAGGTGGTTTTGCCAGTTCCTTCCTCTAAAATATAGCCTACAGCACCTGTTATTAACTGGCAGTCTCCCATCCAAGTACTAACCAGAGCTTACCTAGGGTTACCATAATTGTCCACTTTTACCAGGGAGAAAATGTAGGACAAATTCGAGACCAAACTGTAGGACAACTTCAGGACAAAACTCAGCCCAAAATGTAGGACATTTAAGGTCCTCCCTTTTTCTTACCCATATATACTTGTATATAAGTCGACCTCATGTATATGTCGAGAGAAGGTTTGGGGGGCAAAATCGTGGATTTTGATATGCCCCGTGGCTAAATTCAGGGTCAAACTCAGGGGCATGTAACAAAGGATCTAAATGGAGGGGGGAACACCACTTCACTCCCTTGTCCCTCTCTGGAGCTCTCCTAAGGGTCACAGTCTGGGCATGCAAAATGTGGACACAAATCTCCAATTTCCCTCCTTTCCCCACAACTTTCCCCAAGGCTTCTGGCTTGCAAAAAAGGGGACAGAGACCTCCTATTTCCCTCCCTTCCCCACAACTTTCTCCAAGGCTGATGGTTTGCAAAAAGAGGGACAGATACCTCCCATTTCCCTCCTCTCTCTCTTTTCCACAGCTTTCTGAATGCTCACGGAGAAGTATTACCACACTGACCCATATATAGGTCTACCTAGGGTTTTGGAGCCCATTTTGAGGCTTAAATTTTTTGACATATAGATGAGTATATATGGTAACTTCCAAGATCAGACAGGATCTGCTTCCTTTATGTATTTAGGTCAAGGGACATGTCGATTTACCATCAAACAATTGAGTGAATCAGTTTGCTCAAATTGGGAGTAACCAACAGGATTCTACCCCGAGTGTGGCAATGTTAGTAGCAGAATTCAACTCCCAGTGTCCCCCAGCCAGCATGATCATGGGCCATGTTGACTAGTGCATTCTGAGAGTTGTAGTCCAAAATAAGTTCTAATGACCTGAGCTGGCCTGTGGCCTCTTCAGTTTGCTTAGTGCCTTCTATTGTGGTGGAAGAAGCTGATCTTCACCAGTGCTGAAGAGAGTTGTTCCAGTTGGTTTAGGCAGTGGCATCACTATGTGGTGCGTTTGCGTTTGGGTAGAAACAGGCTGTAGCATTCACCTGTGTCCTTTTAAAATGCTGAAAAGATGGTGTGAGTGGGGTGAAGCTAAATGGGAGGAGAAATTGGAGGGGAAAGGAGAAGCCCCAGTTTTTAAATGTTTAATTTTTTAAAAAATTCTTTTAAAACATCAAATTTCCCCAAATTTTCACTTCAGCCACATGAAAGTATGTATCTGTATATGTAAATGCATTTAGGCTGTGCATATGTAATTTAAAGGTATAATTTTCATTTTGTTAGTTATTTATGTCACAACTGTTACCATTATATTCAGTAACATCCAGGAAAAACAATTAAAGTAATCTCTCTCTCTCTCTCATACACACATAACCCTCGGAAATTATGGCCTCCATGTTGCTGTCAAGGTCCTTTTGAAATGGATAAACAGTTGTAAGATTAGTAACCTGTCCCATTATTTTAGCATTCAAGAAGGAAATACATGAGTAGGTTCTGAATATCTTGGTAGATGTGTCTGACAGTTAACGTTGATCCAGTTTTGCTCCTCCAACTACCAGCTGCAACGACTGTTGACAGCTGATAGAGTCATAACTGCATTTCATTAGCTCCAACAGCAAATCGTCTGTCTTCTCTTGAACAAAAATTCTACTGCATGCCTGGTTGCTCCCATGAACAGGAAGGACACCCAAAAGGTTCAGCATGGCTGAGCACTTCCCTTTTATAATGATTTTTTTTTAAAAAAACCTATGTTTTTCTTCTTATTCTTTACAAAATGAAGATACTAGACATACAGAAGACATATGCAAATGGTCAAAATGCAGTAAGAAGGGCTGAAAAGGATTATTTCATCAGATTAATGGCCAAGAAGAAACAGTGTAATCAAACATTTGATCAAATGATAGTGAGCTTATCCTTTAGCACCCAGGTAAACTTGGCCATTCTTGTCAACCTGACCATACTCTGATGATGCTTGGCCACACATGTCCCAGTTTTCAACTGTGAAATGTTGAAGGACATGCCATTTTTAGTATGTTGATATTCTACCTTTCTTCCACTACGGACCTCAACATGGCCAAGATGAGACAGGCCTGGACCCAAGACATTCTTCTGTATGAGACAAAATAGAAAATGGACACCTCCCATACATCCACAAGCAGTTTTTGACTCGTTGCTATATTAAACTCCACTGTTAACTGCATTCCTTTTAAATATATATATTTCTGAAAGTTCTTGACCCAAATTCTCATGTAGGCAGGAATACTGGATGTGAACTAGTAAACAGAAAATGCCCCTTCTCATTGCTAGTGGTTGCTGTGCAAATAAGCTGCATTTTTACAGAAGGGATATAAAGAAGGGTGAGTCTGATACATTGTACTGTAAACCAATTCTTGAATGCATGCATTAATAGAATTCATCATCCTATTCTTGACCACTGTGCTTGACAGTTTATATTCCCTTAAATTTTCCTAGAGACTGTTACACGCATGCACATATACGCATATATAGATAGATTTTCAAACACTCAATGAAGCCCTGATCTGAAAGTAATAAAATGCTGCATTTGCAAATACTGGTATCATATTACTTTGCAGTTCATCCTGCTATAGCTCTAAGTAGATGTACTTCCCCTCACAGACAACACCTTTAGGAGTCGAATTTATATTTCCCCCCCCAAAAAATCAACTTTATCAGAATTAGTCAGTTTTTCACCTCTCAGAAAACAAGGTCATTAAATCTCTTTTCGAAAGGATAAAAGTTTTCAACATTGGTAATAATGCAAACATATACTGCATGTTTTCAGTGAAATATAACAGATGTGTCACACATGAATAAGAACTTCCACTTCATGTCCTGTATTGCATTTATGTCAAATTAAGTAATGTTGTCTCATTTTCCAAAAAAGAAATCTTGTCTGCAGGTGAAGCTTATCATAGATTGGCGATAAAAATTATCACCTCTCACACAACAATGATCTACATGTCAGGCTGCTATTAAAAGTTTGCTTACAAGAACTGGTTCAGTATTTGGCATGCCCCTATGATCAGATGTGAAATGGAGTAGGGTTCATGTATTTTTACAGTTGTGTAGAAGGGGGAATTTCCTCAGGTACAGCGTTTTCCCCCCACCCCTGCATGACAAATGGTACCTGACACAGTTTTTCCACATATCACTACTGAAGCTACAGAGCAACGTAGCATCTGATCACATAATGTAGATGTTTATATGAAAGCTGAAATAGCTTTGCCATTTCATTTCAGGGCCAATACTTAGACCTGGAGATGAACTCATATGATGTCACAGGAGGTGGGCTCTGCTGATGCTACAGGATAAATTATGCATTAACCACATTTATACATAGTGGTTACACAACAACAACACCTAGTCTGTGTAATACTGTGTGATACTGACACATAGAATCATAGAGTTGCAAGAGCCCGCAAGGGCCATCCAGTCCAACCCCCGCCATGCAAGAACTCTCAATCAAAACATCCCCAACAGATGGCCATCCAGCCTCTGAAGACTTTTGAAGATAGCACTCTCATCCTGAGGTTCCTTCACTTCACCCTGAATATTGGAGAAAAAGGTTGAGACTCTGAGATCTGAGAACCCTATCTATAGCTCATAGTACTGCTTGTTGCATTTGATCCATTTGTGGGCTACTGTTAGAAAAAAAAGAATGTGTCAGTATCAAAGTTATCAATGCTAATAGTTTATAACAGGATAGGCAAAGTGTGACTCTGTGACTTCATGCCATCCCTCCCAACACTGGTTTTATGGCCTTGATCCCCTACATATTCTTCTGAAGAGGAAGAGTTCACTGCCTCTTCTGGAACCTCCAGGAGTGGCATTTCACTTTTTAACTAGCTTGCCATGTCCCTTTCACTGTTAACTTATTTTTAAAACCTGAAATGTATTTCCAACTGCTTCTGGATTTTTCTTTTTTGGGAGTCCATGCAGTGGGGGTATCTACCTTCCACAATTATAGCAGTTTGATGCCACTTTAATTGCCATAACTCTAAAATATGGAATCTTGGGGTTTGTAAACTAATGAGGTACATAGACTGAGAGCCAGTGTGGTGTGGTGGTTTGAGTGTTGGGCTATGACTCTGGTGGACAGGGTTCAAATCCCTGCTCTGCTATGGAAACCCATCGTCTGACCTTGAGCAAGTCATACTCTCTCAGATGCCTCAGAAGAAGGCAAAGGCATACCCCTTTTGAATAAATTCTTCCAAGAAAACACTATGATAAATTTGATTTAGGCTTGCAATAAGTCAAAATGACTTGAAGGCAAGCAACAACAACCTAGCTACCCTCAACTACAGCACTAGAGATCTATCTCAAAGAATATTAAGTACATCAGGATCCCCCCCACACACACACACACACAACTGAACAGGGCTTTTAAATCAAAGAGGAAGAAATGATGCCTGGCTAGCAATTCAAAGAACCTTTTTACTTTAGCAAATATTTAGGCTGGCTGGCCTCTTTTCAAAAAGATCTCAAGCTGTTTGCACCTTAAACCAGGCCCTTTTCTATAACTTTGCTTGTGACACATTATTGTTGTGTGCTTTCACATAATCTCTGATTTATGGTGACCCCAAGATAAACCTATCATGGGGTTTTCTTGGTAGAATTTATTCAGAAGGGGTTTGCCCTTGCCTTCCCCTGAGGCTGAGAGAGAGTGGCTTGTCCAGGGTCATCCTGTATTGTTTCCATGACTGAAACAACCCTGATCTCCAGAGTCATAGTCCAGTGCTCAAACCACTATACCACATTGATTTCACATACATGGCAGATATGTGGTGGGAAATTTTAATGTGCCCTTGGGGGGTGACTCAATTTGCCTTTGAACCTGTGTTTGATAATGTTAGTAATCTACAGTTAACAGATCCCCAAATCAGTCCAATATGAAGCTTCCTGGGTCCCCTTTATGATCCACAATAGCTACTGTCCCACAGTAAATCCAGGATTGTTGGATGCCAAGGATTATTTATGATTTCCCTTCTGAATCTATCCACATCTTAATGTACAGCTTAGTTATACCCGATGATGAGGAACAAAGGCATCGAAGCCACTGGTTGAAGGACCTGAGTATTACTATCATTGACTGCAAGCTGAAGTTTCAGGCAATGGGATTTTCAGTCCTCTCTAGTAGAGATCATACTATAATTATTCTGATTTGGCAGGGATAATTCTGGTCAATTCCCTGCTGTCCCACTTTCTCAGCTGCTCTCAGGCATGTTACAGAGCGCCCAAAAGTGGGTGGTCTGCCACTGCCGTCATTAGCTGTGCCGAGAAGCCCCAGCGGCCAGACCATGAGGCTTCCCGGCACAGCTAAAAAGAAGCGCCAAAATGGTGCTTCTTCTTGGTACCTGGAAGTGCCGCTGCAAGGCGTGAGGCACACACTCGCAGCGTCACTTCTGCCATGCAACGTCCGGACGCTGTGCGTCCGAGACGTAAAAATGGTGGCACCCGTGTGGATGGGCGCTGCCATTTACTACGCGCTCCGCGCGTACTAGAGACAGAGCCAGTTAAGAAGGTAAGATCCTTCCTAACCCTAGCATGCCCCTTTCTAACCCTAGTACACGCGGAGCGCATACTAAATGGTGGTCTGTAATGCGCCTCAGAATGTCCTGGTTTCTCTCCCCCTCCTCCTTTTCTCTTTCATCTTCAGTTTACTTCAGTTGCTGCAAACTGACTTCAAAGTGCAAAAGTAGTGTGCTCAGTTAAGGAAGGTAAGCAGCCCTGGTTAGTACTTGGTTGGGAGACTGCCAATGAATACCAAGGACTGTAGGCTGTATTTCAGAGAAAGGTATTGATACAACCACCTCTGAATATTCCTTGCCTAAGAAAACCCTATGAAATTCATGGGGTCACCATAAGTCGACAGGCACATATGTCAACAGGTATTTTACACACTCACTCACATACACACATCTCAACATGAGGAAGAAGAGAGGAAGGAGTAGAGTCTTGCCCCTCCCAGTAGTCTCATTTGATATGTTTCTTTTTAAATTTTTCAGGTTTTCCTGAATTCAGTACATACATTCCAGGATGTCTCTGCTTAAAAGCTTTGTGTGTTATTTCCTATTAAAAACTTTTGCCCTTTTGTTGCCTATGTTGTTATGATCACATCGATGTTGCTCTGACACACACGTCCCAGTTTTCATCCGTGAAATGTTAGACTGCATGGGAAATTGGGGGATTGCAGGGCAACGGTAGCTTCAGCCTTGGCAATCATCTATAGCAGAGCTTGGCAAGCTTACCTTTTTTGGCTGACAACCCTGGTCCATGGTTTTGGATGACAACCATGGTTGGGGGATTAAGGGACTTGTAATAATAATAAAAAATGGTGCCACGCTCTGAGCCTTTATCTTCTCAATCTGGTCCTGAGAGTGAACTTTCACAAGGGAGCACAGGTGCAAAGGGCAAGGCCCTTGCACCTTGGCTAGTTATGCAGAAGGGGAAATTCACAGCAGCTGCAGCTCCCCTCTTCACCCCACCCATAAATGCCAACCAGCACTGGCTTAGTTTTCCCCTTCTGCCCAACTGCTCTAAAGCTTCAAGTCAAGCTGCACTGCACCTGGTTACCTATTTTTTCCACCACCCATTTTCCCCCATATCAAGTCTAAGGTTGCCAACTTTTTTGCTCCTCCTGTGCCATCCTAAATAGCAAGTGAGATTACGAAGTCCAGCTAGTGATTTGGCAACCCTAATTCAGCCACACTCATACTCAGATCCTATAAAGATTTGGAAGTAAATCCTACTGATTTTTTTTTTCTGGCTGCCCTCTGAAGTGGGTTGAGGATTATATTCTGAACTCTCCTGTTGTAAATATGAAATGGGTCATTTTTAAAAAATAAAATAAAAACCAGCTTTGAAGATAATTTTTAAAAATCACATTTCTTAAAAGGGTTCAGAAGCCTATATAAGATGTAACAACAGTGAGTCTTGGTGTGGTCTCTTAAATTATTATGCCATAATAAAGCTGTTTGACTACAATGCACCACATGACTATTTGTTGTTCTTACTACATGAGGTTAACATTTTAAACACAAGCACTCCAGAAGATATATAAGGTATGTGCTTTATTTTAAACCATATACAGGTTTATAATATCTTCTAAATTAAGAAAATAAACTTGCACACACAAACATGCATATACTTGCATAGAAAGTAAAAGAGGGAGAGGAAAGAAGGAATGCATAGCTCCTTTAAATTAACTGATTTATTTAAGGATGGGCTTTCGTTGAGTTCAATTCTCTAACAGATCTATATGTGCAGATAATTAAGTTAACTACATCGCATGCTTACTGGCAGAGATACCCATAGGCTCATAGTTCAGTATGTATTGATTTGGCAGCAATAAAATACAAAATATAAACATTCTCCTTGTGGCACCTCCCTTTATTAGAGAACTTACTATTCTCCTCTCTTGTACAGTCCTACAGAAAAGGCTGCTGGGGGAAAACACCAAGACTGCCACTGGGGGGCTGTCATAAGCTTTCACTGAAAAAGATAATTCATCACCTCAATGTACTACTTCTAGGGTTTGTGAAAATTACACTACAGCTTACAATAATAACTTAGGGCCAAGCAATGCTGTGCAACTGTGGTATATATAACAAAGGCACAAATGTATCTTGGCAACATGGAAATATAATGCCAACTCCTTGGAGGCACTAACATAACAGTTGAAAGAGTTGCATGAAGCAATTAATTCTGAAAGCAATTTGAAAGAGTAGGTGCAATGTTCCTTAGATGAAAGGATATAGTGTGGCTGGGAATAAGAATGGTGAAATTGCTATTAATAGCATTTATTCATTTATACAAAGCTTGGGAAAGTTATTTTCTTGGGCTTCAGTTTTCAGAATTCCACAACACATTGCACTGACTAGAGGATTCTGGGAACTGTCATCCAAAGGGGTAACTTTCCAGTCTCTCTCTCTCTCTCTCTCTCTCTCTCTCTCTCTCTCTCTCATTCCAGGTCTTGCCAAAATATATGAATACAGGTTGAGGGAAAGGTTGCTCTAACCACTATACCACACAATTTCCCTCAATGGGCACCTTCTTTTCATTCCAATTTAATCAAATTAAAATCCTTGTGTTTGTTCCATAATCTGGAACAAACACATCTCTGATTTCAAAACAAACAAAACCCATAGATTACTTTTTCCATTCCTATACCACTTGGGTTTGAAAGGAGCCCTATGTCATCAAAATAAACTGCAGAAAAGCAACTGAAATTATCATAGTCTAATAAAACAATCATAAAATGACTATTAAGGTAGATGCAAGCTCAACAGTACAAGTGAGTAATTTGAAAGGCCGGCCTCAGTCATCCTATATGGATTATAGAGGCATAAAACCTAGTAGAACAAAATCTTTCAACCCACTCTCTCAACAACTATTAAAGGCATGCCAGGGAGAGAGACACAACTGGAAACATATGTTGTACAGTGATATCCACCCTGCCTATGATGGTGGCAAGAGGCAGTGAAAGATCTCTGTAGATCACAATGCAAGTTTAGCACCAGAAGTGATAGTACTGCCTTAGGCCAACCTTCCCCATCTGCCACCCTCCACTTGAGTTGAACTATGACCCCCATCATCCCCTATCAATCCAAGAGAGGACCACAGTGGTTGAGGATAAGGTTGAGGTTAGGTTACAAAGGCTCATTTTAATAAAACAAGAAACACTCCAGACTACAATAGTGAATCGCTTTAAGGTCCCTTGGTTTCTCTGGCAGATTTACAGTGTAGTCTTGTCAATGGCAACACAGAACTCAGCCCCACTGACATCAGTGTAGCTATTCCCAATTTCCCAAGGTATACATCTACTGTACTCTACCTAAGCAGAGTGTAGTAAAGATAACACATTCCCAGCTGGAAGCAGGGAACATCATTCCATTTACCTTGCATCTGGTCCAACATGATTCTTCTTCATTCTATGGAGCAGAGATATCCCATAGTCTAGTTTAAGCCTCACTAGCAGGAGCTATTCATTTCTTTAAGCCACTAGCCTGAACCCTGTCAGAAGCTGAGAGAGCTGATGATGAGATAACTCAGAATGTGGAATTTTTGACTGTAGGCTTTAAGTACCCAATGTGATCTTTCTTTCTCCATCATGTTCCCTGTCAATGATGACAACCATGGTCATCTACATATCTGGAATTTACTCATTGATCTGACTCCTGATTGAATCATCAACTTGTTTTCCCCCACCTTATATTATGGTTGGTTTCTCACACAGGGACATTAACCTTCATTTTGAATGGAAATGTGGACTTATGGATTGCTCATCTTTTGGACATGTATGTACATACACACACATGCACACTTGGTATTTCCCCCTACTTGTGAAGAATGAAGGCCAACATTTCCAAGTCAGAGCACTGTATTTATATATAGCTACCTTGACTCCAGATGCATACCAGTTCTGATCCCAGTGGACCAAAGAATGAGTTGGCTCTAGATATACCCATGCTTTGAGTAGATTGAAATAAATGGGACATGTTGTAGGCTGAGAACTAATTTGATACATATTTTGCAAAGTTTAAACCTCTGAAGCCTGAGTTTTAATGAAAGAAGTGTGAGAGTGTGGAATAAGAAATCAAATGGCTGTCCCAGTTTACCAGCTAGTTCTAGGCAGGAAGCCATCTAATTTAAGACAAAGGAGATAAAGTAAAAATACTAAAAAAAAAAGAAGAAGAAGAGGAAGAAAGAAAAGTCCAATAGAGAAATATTAAATCAATAACCAGCATATAAGAAAACAAACAAAAAAGGTGTACAGCATTGATACAAAAGGGTTATTCATATCTGCTGGCTGATGCAACCTGAAACAATCATCTGATGGCAGTCAGTTAGAATGACTGCCATCAGTCTGTAGAAATCTCACTTCCAATTAAATGGGGAAGTTATTGTTGACATTAATGGGGGTTAGATCCATTTCAGATAGTTGGAGATGAGATCAAAGAAGGCGCAAGGAGGGTATAAAAGCTACTACCTAAGATAAAAGAACTAGACTGTTAGCTTCTACTGAACCTTGCTGTGTCTGACAACTTTTCTAGTACTGATCCTAGCTAATAACTAATTACCCTGCCACAGGGAGCAAGAATCTTTGATGTCAATATTAAATGGGATAATATATATATATCCCATTTAATGTATGTATACACACACACACACACTTATCTATTATAAAAATATATAATAGACACAACAATGTATTGTAATGTCTGTGTTTCATCCACTGATGATATGAGTGATGCCTTACATGAGATATAAACCATGGTCAGGTGATTTAAACCAGATTTGTTTAAATGGAATAATTAACTGATCATTCATTTTAAAAAAAAGTTTAGATGTTATTACTACAGTCCAACCCTCTTAGTAGAACAACAATGACTGTTTGAATTTAAACATTTTAGCTTTAACAGTTTATTGGCAGTTGTTCATTGTTAGACTTCTATCCCATGTCAGCTACTTCTTTATTTTATAGTGCAAGAAACGCCATTCAAAAACAAATTCTTCAGTCAACATAAGTTCAGCCAAAACAACCTACTTTAAAAGTGCACTTTTTAAAAAGCAATTATTATGTAAGCTACTGGTCATAACATCTGAACTGCGTTTTGCTATTTAATTTTCTGATTTAGTCTTATGTTGGTATAGTCCTATACTCTCATATAGGCACCAACTTGTCAACATAATTCCCAACATTTTATTGAGAGATGTAAATCATATCAAAGCCAAATAACTTTTTATTGTTAATGTTAGAAAGCATTAAAACATGATTGATCAAGCTTTCTAATAATTGATATCCATGGACTCTGAATTTCCTGGACTTTGAAAATCTCTCTATTGCCACATGGCCAGAAGGAGGAGGAGCCTGCCTGCACAAAATATATCCTCCCCATCATAACATCCTTACTAAGGACTGAAACAACATGCAGGCCTCTGACTAACATCTCCAATTGTTTTTTCTTTCTCCTGTTTGGTTTGTAACATCTTGCCTGATGAAGAAGCCCATGGAGTGTCAAAAGCTTGCAACAAGTATACTGTGCATTCCAGTTGGCCAATAAATAGATTTTTGTTTGTATTTGTTAAATGGCCAACACAGCTACCCCTGCAGCTACCCCTACATGTTTTCCATTCTTACCAGGTTAACATGGACAAAACAATTATAGCAATCCATTTTCCTGGGCTGTTTTAAGGAATAATAAACAACATGTGTAAATCACTTGGAATACTAAAGCCTAAATTGGGGGTGGGAACTATGTGGCCTTCAAGATGTGGTCAGACTAAAAGTCCAAGAAACCCTAGTCAGCATAACCAAGAGAGGTAACCATCCATGCTCATTTCCAGGATACTCTATTTTGATCATACCATCACCACCTTCAGCAGACTGTGCCCAGAGAATGCTCAGTCTATGCTAAGTTGTTTTGAGGTTTCATATCTCACTTACCCTTTCTGCCTCCCCAAAGATGTCCATTCTGTGAGCCTTTGGATTGCCCTAATCCTGCCATTACTTTGATTGTGTGTATGAGTGCTGCTATTTGCCTGTGTAACTACCATACTTCAAGAAGGCATTCACCAGGAATACATATCATATAAAAATGATTACTACAGTAGGCCCTTGATATCTGCTCCAGTTTGGTTCCAGGACCCCATGAGGATACCCAAATCTGTGTGTGCTCATATTTTCAAACTGATGGTTGAATCTGTAGACAAGGAATCTGTGGGTATGGAGGGCTAATTGTATTATGTTTTTTAAAATACAATTTTCATTGTCACCCACCACAGGACGTACTGGTTGGGGCTAACAACTGGTATTGCAAGTATAGGACCTATAAATGTTCCTAAGAAATTTGAGTCTTGCTGAGGGGGGCTTTCCCCACTTTCCAGAATGAAGAGGAGACTTATTGGTATACTTTTAACTTGCCATGCTGAGTCTGGATTGTTTGTTTTCCCTATAGCATGAGACACTCCCAGTGGTCCCCAAATTGTGCTCTTTAAGAGATTTTGGACTTCAGCTCCCAGAATCCCAGACTATTGGCCAACATGGCTCAGGCTTCTAGGAGGTGAAGTCCAAAATCTCTTAAAGGCCACAGTTTGGGGATCACTGCTCTAGACTCTATAATGGATTTAGATGATTCTACTCAAGTTGCTCATTTGACATCATCATAAACAACAACTAGAGTCAACCAGAAGTGCTTTTATCCAGCCAATACAATGACATAACACTGGAATGTTTCATTCATTTAAAAAAACCTGAAGCTTTTATTAAACAACACTCTATCAGGGAAGACAATCATTGGTCAAACTTTATCAAAATAACTGACATGTGAAGAATCTTTCTTTCAGTAGTAATAGGAAGAGAATGTTTAAAATATTATTATAGCAAATCAGCCATTATAAACCCACTATAGTCTTTAAGTATATAAATTTGCAATATACATTCAGTCCTGTCCATACCTTACCCGTGAACATACTCCAGGTGAACAATTCCTCTGAGATTAATGCTTGCACAGCTATTGGCTATACTTATACTTCCATCTTGAATAAAATATACAACATTAGTACCCATACATTCAAAGAGATTTTTAAAAAGAAGTTTAAAGAAGACACACATGAGAGAGACAACCATGCACACAGCTGATTTGGTTGTTGCATTTCCATTACTAAAGAGACATGTTGCTTTAAACATCACACAACAGGTTGCCTCTTCAGTTATGGTACTTGCTGCAGTGAAACCAGCTGAGACCAAGGTTCATCCAGACATTCATATTTCCATCCTTTAGGTTGTGAAAAAGATTAATCTGTAACTGTAAAAAGTGCAGCAGTGCCAAATTCTGGCTATGGGAACAACCTGAAGAACAGAGATATGTAGAAATTAATTTGACATCTCAACAGTCAGAAAGAGGCATGCTGTTTATATGAACACTGGAAGAGGGGTCTTTGCAACCACATAGCATAGCCAGTCCCAAGTGTGACACCAAATTAAGAACTCTGGAACCCTGCTTGTCATATATTGAGAGATAAGCTTATTTGAGAGGACCAAGGCATCTCATCCTGGAGCTAATATATAAAGAAAACATGTCTTCCTTACATATGTGCCTATCAAAGCAATGTGCCCTGCTGGCTGCATGTGTATGACACAATCAACTATGGCTTATTATGGCAGTGAACTTTGCAGTCATGTGCTCCTATTGACTCTCTTCTAGGTGTTGGGAAGCTTTCCTTTTTCTGATTAACTACAGTTTGTTGTATCCTTCAACTCAATAGGCTGTGGTTAATGTTAACTATGGTTTATTTGAAATGAGTCAGTCACGCCATGGATTATGAAGCTAGACCTATTTTAAATAAACCATAGCTAAAAACCACAGATTAGAGTTTGAATGCAACAGTAAACTGTGGTTAACTGAAAATGAAAGAAAATGCTTCCAGTCTGACAGTCAGAAATAGACCAGACTCAAAGCACACCTAGGCTCAAATCCATCAAAATAAACCAAGGTTTACCAAGACACCAAACATATCCATAGGAACATTATATATTCTTGCTTTCTATTCAGGAGCAGACATGGACAAGGAGGTCACCGATGCCAAGTTATCATTCCAATGCCTTCCTGAAGCACTTGACTGAGCTGCTGCATGTGCTTTGTACTTCTGCAGAAGATTTTGGGCTTCTTCTTTGTCTTGCAAGGGACTCTCTCCATACTCAGCTCTGAGCCACTCTCTGAACTGGAAGGTTTAGAAATAAAAGATAACAGAAAATGTTTAAATACAACTAGGAAAAGAATAATTTTACACAACAAGGTTGCCATGATTACAATGCAGCAGGAACCATGAGATAAATCTAATGCACCTGAAGATAAGGGGCTGCTAATGGCTGATCTATTAAAAAGCACAAAGTGGCTGAAAAATTCCCCCTCCTTTTTTCATAAGATATTTCATAAGATTTTTCATAATTAATTTAACACAGAAATACCCATTATATTTAACCATACTCCTGGTCCATGTAAGGTTAATACTGCAGCAAGTGATCTCCAGAATTTAACCTGATATCCTAAAAACACACAGAACTTGCAGGACTTACTTTCAGATAAACATGATTAGGATGTCCTATTTTTCCCACAACAAGGCACACTCCACAATAGGAGAGGCATGAGTACTGTAGCCCTTATTCCAGTGATTCTCAGACTTTTGACCTCCTGATCTTTTGGACTTTTCACAAAAGCTCCAGCCATCATGCCACTGTCAAGAGACTGTGGGAGTAGAAGGCCCAAATATCCAGAGGTCCATGGCTGAGAACCAATACCATCGAAAAGGAGATGGAGCTGACTTCATTTTGGAGCACTGTCTTCCCCAGTATGGTGCCCTCCAGATGCAACTGGACTACAACTTCCATCATCCCCAGACAGCATTGCTAAAAGGAAGGCTATGCAAGTATGTTTTCACACGTTAACATGAACCTTCCTATAAAAGCTGCAAAAATACTCCTCCAATATGGAAGTGAACACACACACCCGTCATATATTCTATGACCATCTTAAAAATGTTATTTGCATAACACAAGGACAATCTTCCTCTTCAGCTTAGACCTATCAGATCTGAAATGACTGTAAGGGTTCAAATCAAGAAGTGGCATGACTGGCTTGGAAATACCCTCCATTCTCTTATTACATAATGTCCGTTATATTCCCAATTGCCTTAGTCCTTAATAAGCTGGGAAATGTTAAGCTTTTGAAAAACAAATACCTAGTGCTAAAAAAGATATTGCTTAAAATACAGCACATTCTTTTTTTTTTAAAAAAACTTTTTTAAAAGAGGCAAGACCAAGGAGTAAACAGACATTGAACCATCCAAACTGGGCAGAAAAGAGTGAATGCTGGGATGGAGAGCAAACAGGCAGGTTTAGCAACTGGGCTGGAAGAGTTGTCTGTCAAGAAACAGAAGCTGAGGGAAAGGAAACAGAACACAGATTTTCTCCTAATTCCTGGGATTTCTCAATTAGCTTGAGAGAAGAAATTAATCTACACCAGTTCTCTCTCACACACGGCCATCTAATTATACTATCCATTAAATCAGGGTGGACAACTGTGGAAGGCCAGAGGACTGCATCTGAGGTCAAATCCAGTTCTCTTCATGTCCCAATCTAGCCCTCCTGTATTCTCTAGATGACCACATTCCATTTTCCCATGATACCACCATTTTGTGGTTTGCCAGCATTTATAAAGCACTCAACCCGACACACACCTTGTATAATGGTTCAAATGCCTCTCCAAATATTTTGTTACTAGCTGTAAGACATTTAAGTTAAAATATAGCAGTTTTTTGGTCTCCTGTGCCCCCGTCACCACTTGCATGTGGCTCCCAACCAATTCTCTTTCTTTGAATTCAACCACTTCGCTGAAAGAAGTTCCCTAAACTTGGTTTAAGATTTTAGGTGGAGACTTCAAGGATCATATTACTTACATGAGCAACATCATTTTTCTCAAACTCTTCTAGCTGACGCTGGAAACCTGCATTTGGATTGGCACATGACCTTGATGCTCGCACCACGGACAGTGCATCCTCCCAGCCGAAATCAGTGATTGTCATTATGTAGGCCACAACCAAGGTTGCACTCCTGGAAACTCCAGCAAGACTGCACCACCACCCAAATCAAGGCAAACAGATAGGTCAAAATAAGTTACTTATTATTACTTTATTCCCTGAAATCCCGCTGTTTCCCAATACTAGGGCTCAAAGCATTTTACAGAATATTCAAACCAGAATAGATTAATACATACATAAACATCAATAAAATAAAATATTGATGTTTAGGCAGAGAACAGAGTTAGCTATTCAGCACCTAACAGTTTTTCCAGATGTAGCAGTACAGAGACTTCTTAAGAAATTCAGGGTTCTTCTCTTCCCAAGAAAGGGGCCTGTGGCTTCACAAGAGACAGAGACATTCTGGATTCCAAGAGAAGTTACGTTACTGCTATGTGCCTTCTTCAAGTCATTTCCAACTTACGGCGATTCTAAGGTGACTTTATCATAGGGTTTGGAGTTTACATTTTACTGCCCTTAGTCTCAGTCTCCACAAGGCCAAGAAAGACCTGGCTTCTGCCTACACTGAGTTCCCTCCAACTCAACATCTGATATAAAATGTATGCCTGTGACTTCAACAGTGTCACTTTTTTTCTTCCTCCAATATGATTTTTAACATCTTTTGCCAGATGAAGAAGCCAGTGGAGCTTTGAAAGCTCTCATTGGTGTTCTGTGGATTTTGGCTGACCAATAAGGGTATCACTCCTTTGTGAATTTTGGATTTTGTTTCATTTTGCTTTATGATTAGTATGGTTATCCTGAAATATGTTTCATGTATTTGTCAGTTTGCTTTGTATTTTCCCCCCATTGGTTTGTGTATTTATATCTGGATAATTTGTTTTACAGTTGTATTGTATTAATATTCATTTGTATTGCTCCTTCCTTGCCATGTATGTGTGTGCATGCATATTTTTAGACTGTATACTTTTGGCTTTCTTTTTGCTGTTTGACTTGTGATGGCAGTATATAAATAAATGATGATGATAATAACTGATTTTTCAATGTTGAAATAATCCCTGATTAAAATTATCCCCAAAGATCCAGTTTTCCTAATGCCTGTTGCTATTTGTCTTCAACATCCATATATTAAAAAGGCAAAAATTAGCTGTGAAGAAGAGCACAATGCAGCAGAGAAACCCCCTCATAGATCGCAATGTATACATAGAAATCAAGAGCTTGGTAATGAAACATTTTTGACTACAATTCTAGAATCACCCAGCCAGCATAGCCAATCAATTATCTACAGCAAACCTCCAAACAGGACATCAGTGCAACAGCACCCTCCCACTTGTTTGCTCCATGGGTTACTGTTGACTTCCATATCATTGAGATGGAATACTGTTATGGGTTTTAGTTCAAAGTTTAAAGAAGCCATAAAAGGTCCTAAACTTAAATGTTGGACAGCATTTTTACAGTTCAAAGTCCTTGGATCCCATCCCAGGAGAAAAGAGGGATGTAAATTCAATAGATAGATAGATAGATAGATAGATCCAACATGGTGTAGCGGTTTGAGCGTTGGACTACGATTCTGGAGATCAGGTTCAATTCCGCACTTGACCATGGAAACCCACCGGGTGACACACGCTCAGCCCCAGAAAATCCTGTGAGGTTCGCCTTAGGATCAACCTAAGTCAGAAATGACTTGAAGGCAAACAACAACATGGAAGCTACCAACTGTGACTGGCAACTGGTATTTCGAGTCACTCTGTTTTTCATACTTCAGGTGACTAGTTGTCACTGACAGTAATACAGTCTGTCCTTCTTATACACAGACTTTTTATACATGAATTCAAGCATACACAGTTTGAAAATGTTCAAAAAAAGTATAAATTTCAAATATCAAACCTTGATTTTCTATTTTTTTAAAATGGACACCATTTTGCTATGGCATTATATTTAATGGGACTTGAACATACACAGATTTTGTTATACACAGGGGATCTTGGAACCAAACCTCAGCGTATAACAAGGGTCCACTGTATTTTCCATGTATTAATCTCTTTTTAAAGCCTTTCCAACATTGAACTCCAGACCACAATGTTTTGTTGGCAGCTCCATTTTTACCATCGTTTACCTAAAGAATACATGAAGATTCTAATTTAGAATACGTACCAGTGAACCAGACAGCTTTCACCCCTAAGCCGGCACTCATGTATAAATACAATGCTTTCTTTGAAGTGTCTGGTTCTAAGAGGGAGATGAAGAATTTGTTTTAAAGTCTGATTTATTAAAATTAAAGACTACAGGACAGAAACATAAGAAGTCACTAATAGTATCTGAAACTAAGAGGCTTGAGGAGATGCTTAAGTGTGGCCATGTATTGTTCTTTAAAATAGTATGTTTACCATTGCATAAAAATGTTTGTATGGTACCTGAGACACCTTGATGATAAGACAACATCATGTTCATATGCTAAATCATCGTTCATAAGAGTTTATTAGAGCCATTTGAGTTCAATGCTAGGAAGCTCAGTTCTCCATTTTTTAACAAAAAGTGGCAAACTCTGGGAAGGAAAGTGCATCCATAAAATAAACAAAGATACACTTAAGAATAGCTAAGCTGATGCAAGTTAATAGTCCTCAAAAAATTAAATGAGAACCACAGCTCTGCCATCAAATGGGGCAGAAAATACCAAGCAACAATGCAAAGTAAAATCACAAGTAGAGCCCTGGAACACACTGATACTGCAAGCTTACATTCCTATATCTGAAAGTATTGGTATTCAGGGTGTCTCCAGGGCGGGTGTGGGAACAGGAAGGGCTTCAGTGCATTCAGATTTTGCCTCTAATGTAGACTAGCCCCTAGTTGCCTGTAGCAAGTAAGAACTGGGTGAAGCCAGATTTGGATAACTGTGGCCCTTCAGAACTTTCTTGGAAGGTAACTCACATCATCTCTAAGCACTGATGCAAACTGTAAGCCAAAAACATCTGGAGGGCCACAGCTGCCTACCCCTTGGTGAAGGCAAAAAACTGGCAGAGAAGTTTCACTTAAACCTTTGGGATTTTCTCCTCCTCCTCCTCCTCCTCCTTTTTTTAAATTAAGTGTGAGCAACCTGTGGACCTGGACCTAATTCCAAGAGATATCTACAAGTGTTCTGTTCAGACTACTGGTTGACAGAGGCCTGCCTGTCCTCCAAAATCCCACTGGGCAGGGAAGGAGATTTGGAAGGGATTTGTGAAAAGGAGGAGGGTGTAAGTGAACACTCCTACCTGGTTTTGGCTCCACTTTGCTTACAGAGCTAAGACAAGTAACCTTTATACTACAACTAACACAATCATCCAACCTTCAAGAGAACAAAAAAGGCTTTTGAAAGACAAACACAGGTATACACATGGATAGGTGGGCTAGTTAGTTCCATGGACTTATCTGCACACCTATATAACATGTAAATCAGTCATAAATCCATGAAAAACATTATACATTGTGCAGGTATTTCCTAAATATGTTAAGTTGTTACTACATAATCACAGAAACTAAGGCTGTCATGTGATGATCTTACCAATCAGTTCCATTTCCCTGACAATTTTCAGCCTGTCCCTCCAACCCTCATTTAAAATGAGGCTGTGAATAGGGTTACTAGACTGAAAACTGGAGAAGACTCCTGTACCTTTAACTATTGTGTTGTAAAGGGTATTTCAGCAATTGTTGCTTCTTATCTGTTTGCATGACAAGAAACACCTGCTGAAATTCTGTCTTCTCTACAGCCAAGGCACCAGAACTGTGCCTGACAACCCTAGCTGTGAAATGGAAGTGGGTGACCTACCTCTAAAAATAACAGCATAAAATACAGTGACCAGGAGACAAAACAGCAGCCTTCCTAGATGAGAACAAAGGCCTATGTAGCCCACTATTGTTCTTACAATAGCCAATCAGAAGCCAATTGCAGAATAACACCTTCCCACTTACATTGTTATTTGGAGATATCCTGATAAAGAAGGTCATCTAAAATCTTATCCTTCCTGTGCTATGATTCCCCGGTCCAAGTCCAAGCTCATCAAAGGGTTCAGATCTCAAATGAGCCATGAAATTAACTCCAAAGCTTGGAATTTAATAGTTGAAAATAAAAGAGTTAACAATGTAAGAGAAGTGTGTATGGTCTGTGCATTCATGTCCGGTGCAATATGTAACACCCTTTTATTATTATATTTTGCCCCAGTTATTTCTAGTTAGGGCTATTTAATGAATTTTGAATTGAATTTGTCAAGTTTTCTGACATTATTAATTCTAAATATATTTTTTTAAAGTATGGAAAGGTAATAAAGTAAAAAGCAACATATTGAGTAATGCAAGCTACTTTTTGAACATTTTAACAAGTAACATAGCTAAAAAGAAGAAACACTAGAGATCATAGTTCAAGCATCCATTGGCTAGTGAAGTGCAGCAAAGGATTTTAGAAGAAAATTACCCAGTGCCAGTGCTTTACAGATTACAGAAAAATGTTTGACTGAGCAGACTATGAAAAGCAGGCCATGGAAAGTTTTAAAAGAAATGGATGTGCCACAACCTTTCATTGCTGTGATACATAATCTATACTCAGGATAAGGGGCCACTGCCAGCACAGACTATGGAAAAAGAGAATGGTTTTTGATTGGCAAGTTGCCCTAGCTATTTAATTTATATGCAGAACACATTATAGTGGGATCAGACTCAGAGGAAGGAACTGTGAAAACTGGAGGAAGAATCATCAATCATCTAAAACATTCAGCTGATATTATATTACTAGCAGAAACTAACAAAGACTTGGAATGACTACTGAGGAAAGTTAAGGCAGAAAGTGCAAAAGCAAGGTTACAGCTGAACATTAAGACAAGATGACAAGCATATCTTTAAAATGGGTGAAGAAGCTATCAACATTGTTAAAGATTTCTATACTTTGGCTCAGTCATAAATCAAAATGGAAACTGTAGTCAAGAAACCAGAAGAGTAATATTTGGAAAGGTAGCTATAAATACGACCTTGATGGAGATTCGAGGAAGGATATAAATAGAAAACTCTAATATTACGATTTGAAACATTTGTAAACAAGATGTATTTTATAATTTGAACATTTAATAATTTTTTTAAAAAAAAAGGAAAGGTAGCTATGAAGGAATTAGATAAGATGCTCATGTACGAAAAATATCATTGAATACCAAAGTCAGGATTATCCATGTCATATAAAAAGCTAGACAGCAAAGGAAGCTGGCAGGAGAAAACATCATCTCATTTGAAAAGTGGTACTGGGGGAAAACTCTGCTTTGGAGACAACATGAAATGGCATGAGTCACTAGAAAATACAATGATTTGTAGGACTCTGAATAATAGTATTTCTTGGACACCTCTCATTGATGATTCACAAGTTGAAGATGACTTGATAGCACAGTACAATAAAATTACAATGGGTTGCTTTGCAATGGCTTACTTTCGCTTCACTGCAATGAAAGGCTGAAAGAAATTTCTTTTAAAAAGTAATTTCCTAATTTCTGAAGTAATTGAATGCAGAAATGGTTTCAGGCAAGCTACAGCCTCAACGGCCACCTTTAATCAAGTGCTCATAAATACAGGCCAAATTTATAGACTGGAATAATGGACACTATGCATACTTTAAATTTAACATTGGAGTTTATCACACGGGATGAATCCCATGCAGAAACTGTGGCGGGTTATAGACCACCGCTTTGAGGCGGTCTCCTGCCAGCGCCATTTGCTCGTGAGGGAGCTGCAGCACGCCACACTGCGCGGCTCCCGCGCGGAGCAAAAAAGAAGCTCCATTTTGGAGCTTCTTTTGCGGCGCCTCTATGACATTGCGAGGCGCCTGGGGTGGACTCGGACGGCATGACGCCGCACGACGTTCGGACACACAGCGCCGATACGTAAGATGGGCGCCGTATGAACAGGGCGCCCCCATCTTGTTACTATTCTATACATACTAGGGTTAGGGGGGTGCGGAAGCACCGCTCCTTCCTAACCCTAGTACATATAGAATACGTACTAAATGGCGGTGTGTAACCCGCCTAAGTTTAAACTGAAAACAACCCACATTTGTGGGATGTTTTGCAGACTATGTTTGGGGTTAACCTGAACCGAAAGTTGAAAAAACTCGCATTTCAGATGACGTTTGCATGAAAGAGAAATAACGTGAAAGTAACCTGAATGCAAAGTTGTCAAAACCAGTTCCTTTTTACTTTCAGTAAATTCCCAAAGTACAAAGGAGTTTTCTATTTGGCAAAGAAACTATATTTTCATGTTATTTCTCTTTCACACCAAAGTATCTGACAAACAACACTAGGATTTTAAAATCCCGTTTCTGCATTGGATTTTACCAATTCGCCCTCTGTGTGATAAACTCCATTGTGTTTTTTCTCCAGTTCATACTATGAGTTGCTTTTCTGAAGGAACGTTTTACATAGCTGGGGTCATGTTTTTCACTGATACGTCTATGTCTCAAATAATGTTTAGCCCTAATACAGAAAAAAATTTGACAGAGGTTTTAGACTATATGGTTCCTTATATCTTCCATGCTATGTTCAGGGCTGAAAATTGTGTATTTGTCCAGATGTTGTTGAACTGTAATTCCCAAGGATATGTTTATCTCTTGAGATTTTGCCTAGTTACAGAACAAATTAACTTCTGTTTTTGGGAAACTTTTCTTGCTTGCCACTCATTCAGCGACTAGTTCAGGACAACAACAACAACAACAACAACAATAATAATAATAATAATAATAATACTTATTTATTTATACCCCATTCTTCAGCCAAGGCTATCACAGCGGAAATACTTGTTAGGAAACAGGATCACATAACCCTTAGGTTGAAATCTTTGAATATTTTGATTTGTCATTGGATGGGATACAGTGTAACACATTTTCAAAACAGTCCAAAACTGGGAATATTGTAACAATAAGTTTTCTTTGAATCTGTCTAGAGCAGTGATGGTGAACCTTTTACAGACCGAGTGCCCAAACTGCAACCCAGACCCCACTTATTTATTGTGAAGTGCCACATCTCTCTGGCTTTCTAGTAAGAAACTCTGGCAAACTCTGTGCTAGGGCGACAGCATGTGTGCCCACAGAGAGGGCACATGCCATAGGTTTGCCATCGCTGGTCTGGAGGATGTTCAAGTGACACAAAACATATCATATCTCATTTGCTGCTGCTGCTGCTTCCTCTTTCTCTTCTTTTTCATCATCATCATGATCATCATTATGTTTGTCTTCATCTTTTTATTTGTCTCCTGGTAAAGCAGGACACCCATGTTTTGGAGGACAACCCCCAGAAATCCTTGCTACTATTACACCAGGCAACACTAAAATCTCCTGGAAACTATAAGTATAAAGACAGAAGATTCTGTTTGCCATGTGCTTTGCTCTACAACTTCAGACCCAACCAGTGATGTTCCTACAAATGTTTAAGCTCAAGCATGATCATAACAGTCCTCATAGGACTTTTTCACTTGGAAGAATGCATCACCATCCCGAAAGAAGAAAGTGGGGCCAATGCGAAAATGCACAAAATTACGTACTAGCTCATCATATGCAAAGACGAAAACAGCATCCATCCAAAAGAGAAAGCAGTGCGGAGGCAAATGAATTCATCACATGAATACATACCAATCATTTTTTATTGTGAATTAATGTGTTTGCACCTGTGCAGGGAGGGCAGGACCTCATCTGGAAGATTTTACAGTACTGATCACTAGGAAACCACCACCCCTCAAGTTAGAGGTGGACAGAAATAAGGAGGAGGCAGGAGACATGCTCAGCCTCTTCATCTTTACCTTCCCCCCTTCTCTAATGCCTCTGAAACAGCTGCTTTCCTCTCAGCAGCCAGGGAGTACAGGAAGGAAAACTGCAACAGAGGATCATGGGAATTGTAGTTTGTTTGTAACAGGAGGAATGCCATGGCCAAACTGGAGGTGCATTCACACTCACGCAAATGCGAATTAACTGCGAATTCGCAGTGGAACTGGATTTATAAATTTGATGTTTCTCCAAATTTAGCTATGCCTGGGATGACTCATGATTGTGTTTGGATTGCCTGCAGCGTCATTTGATATTCTCTTGTGAAATAACGTGAAATCCCATTGATGACCCCAGATTGATGTTCATTTAACCTTCCAATTTTCTCCATGTGAAAAAGTCCATAGACATGTCAACCAAAGAGAATCTAAAAATATGTGCAGTTTTTCTAAATCCATGGACATGTATGTGTGCATGCATACATGCCCACAAATACAGGTGTTTCCCAGCACCAGGGAAGAACATGCTATCCCACAACAAATCAATTCTAGCAGTTGTCATTTCTCCCTCCCATGATTCTTTTCTAATCCAAACTGATTGTAATACTCCACATTCATGCCAAAAATATTTCAGAAGACTATCACAACTGGGAGAGCTCACAGACCTGAGCAAATCTTTCCCACACCTACCTCATGTTACTATGCGGGTTGCCACTCAGTCTGGAGAAAACAGAGAAGCATGGGATTTGGCAGATGTCCTACTATCCACATTTATCAAAAGTCATGGCACTGCAGCCCCATGAACCCTGGCTCCACTACACCACTGGATGCCACCATCTATTTACAGGCATATAAACAAACATTTGCTTATTTCTGACTACTGCAACACTACAAAATCACATAGGCATAGATGACACAATGTGAACAACAACAAAGGCAAAGGAGATAAGATAATCCATACTGGATGAGCTGAATTCATCAACTGATACATTTACAAGATGCCACACTGAGATCTTGCTGTTCTATGAGAAAGAAACAAATACTATACTAAAAATATCTCTCGAAAGCATCAGGGCAAATAGGCAGCACTCCTATTTGAAAAAAAAGGCAGTGCTACATTTCCTTCCGTAGACACCAGGCAGGCCCTTTGAAACCACTTTTGTTTCTCTATAAACCAAATTGTCAGGAAGTGGCAGAACCCCCCTTCTTCCCTCCTCACCTTTCATAAGCATAAACTGAGAACACTAGAAGAAAAACTTGGTTTCTGTCCAAGCTTCCTCATGAAGCTTATACAAGTACCTGGAGATGCAAGGCAGCTTGAAAAACCTTGTCTGGTAACATTCAGGTAAAGGAGTCTCAAGACAGTCCCACCCAACTAGTGAATCAGAAACCCAAAGGCTGCCCTTGAGCCATAGATCATGGCCTGAAACCACGGTAGTGTGGGAAAGCCCTTTCTCCTAATTTTTACAGGTTTAGACAGGCAAATAACCAAGAGATTTATTAAGCATTTGACAGACCACACTAACAGCAGCATTTGGCTTGGTAGTTCACAATTTGTGCTTTAGGACAAAAGTAGTCATTCCCAAGCCTCCCAAATACTATCCATCTATCCATCCATCTCACTGCATTTTCATCCAGCTACCTATGAAAATGCTGTTAAGAGATGATTACAGCAGTTTCAAAAAGACAAGGGAGTTTATCAGACAAGGGAAATTGGAAGCATAATCCGATGGCAATCTGAACGTAATCATGGGGTTTAACGTTATTGCATGATAGACCGCCACACACAAATTCGGGCAATGGGAAATCAGTCTGAGCGCAATCATGTGGTTTCACATTATTGCATGGTACACTACCACACACAAATTCAGTCAATGGCATGCTATTTTCGGGCAATGGGAAGCCAGTTCAAACGCAATTCGCATTCACATAAATTCACTGTACTAGTGAATTCACATGAATGTGTTCTGGCCCCACTTTCTTTTCATTCGAAATTAAGAGAAATTCCTCAGGTGTGATAAAGTCCAAGATCATTCTTGACATCTGGTTTACAAGCTAAAATACAACAAAAAAGGAAAGAAAGGGGGATAGAGAGGGGAAAGGGAAATAGAAAAATGCAAACCTATGTTTTTAATCTCATGAGGTTTCTCAGTTTGTAGAACAGCTGCTGGAAGAGTTGGGAAGAAGCAAAGTCAGGTGGAGCTGGCTTCTCAGAAGGACTAATGGTGGCCGTGTGTCTATGCTTTGCCTCCACCTCAGCCTATTATGCTTGTCATTTATTCACAAATTTATCATACTTCTGTCCTAGCACATCGCCAAGGAGTTCTGGGTAGCACATAGGAGATTGCTCCAAGTTATCCTCACAACAACCCTATGAGCTGATTAGGTAATTAAAAACAAATTAGTCAAGGCTACCCAGGGAACTTTGTGGTAGAGACTGAGAATAGAACCCAGGCTTCCATGGTTTGAGACCAACTTTAAACAAGCAAGATGTCATTTTGACATAGGTATTTCCCATTTGTTAAAAAAACAAAAACAAAGTGGAGCCGCTGAGAAGTCAAGCATATCTGTATATCTGATCAAGAGACATCCTGTGCCATTAAACAATCTGGATTTTCATTTAGTTGGGAGTATTTTCTATACTTACAAATTCTGTGAGGGTGAATCTGCAGCAGGAATACACAGATATTTCACTCCCTTTATAAAAAAAGAAAGATAGAAAACAAGGAAGATAAAAGTTAAGATGTAATAATCAGACTGCCAAAATTTGAACTTTATTATCATTTAGCATAAGTGTTACGTTAGGCAGCCAAAAGTGACATACTACTTTAAAATATGGTTCCGTTGGCCATATTTTTCACTTGTGAGCATACAAGTACAAACCCATCAAAGTGAATCTCTGCAGTGGAAACATCTTGTTCAGCTTCAGGGTTATATTTATCCAGTAAAATGCCTCACTTGCTCAAGTACTCAGAATTGCTAACATGCAGTGTGTGCGCGCCTTGCTTTCTTAAAATGAATGTAGAAAATTGAATGTGTATGCATGAAGGTGAGGAAGGCTGTTATTCTTCTCAGGGCTTTACTGAATTAGTTTCATTACTTATTTAACCAAACTGTGTGTGTGTGTGTGTGTGTAATGTCAAAAAGAAAATATTTCTATAATAGAAATGTTCATGCTAAAAATTATTACTACACCATTCTGATGCCATAGCAATTTCCTATAATGTGCATTCACTTTCTTATCCCTTCCAGAAAGAATTTTAGCATAACAAGTGTAGGGTTTGGGCCTCACCAGGGCAAGAGAGGAACATGGATAGAGAAAGACATAGCTTCACTGGACATACAATGAATGACAGGGGTTAGAGGTCTAACAGTACCAGGCAGGCGACCTTATGGAATAGATTAGAATCATGGAGTTGGAAGAGACCACAAGGGCCATCCAATCCAACCCCCTTCCATGCATAAAACCAAAGCACTTACAACAGATGGTCATCCAGCCTTTGTTTAAACACCTCAAAAGAAGAAAACTCCACCATACTTCGAGGAAGTATATTCTACTGTTGAATAGCTCTGTCAGAAAGTTCTTCCTAGTGGAATATACCTCTTCTGCAGTCTGAATCCATTGTTTTATGTCCTAGTCTCTGGAGCAGCAGAAAACAAGCTTGCTCCATCTTCAATGTGAAACACTTTCAAATATTTAAACATGGCTGTCTTATCACTTTTTAACCTTCTCTTCTCCAGGCTAACCATACCCAGCTCCCTAAGCCATCCTTCATGGGGCAGTTCCAGACATTTCACCATTTTGGTTGCCCTCCTCTGGGCACTCTCCAGCTTGTCAACATCCTATTTGAATTATGGTGCCCAGAACTGGACATAGTATTCCAGGTGAGGTCTGATCAAGGCAGAATAGAGTGATACTATTACTGTACTTCCCTCAGTCTAGAGACACTATACTCATTTGGGCCCTTCACACTACACAATTATAGCACTATGATTCCACCTTAAGTGCCATAGGCTGCATCCTGGGATTTGTAATGTGGTGAGGCAGGAGAAAAGCAATTCAGCTAAGGATTCAAATATCCCTCCCTAAATGGCCAATTTGTTTCCTTCTCTCTCTTTCTCCCTCTCCCTCTCTTTTAAAAAAGTAATAGAAAATAATAGAAAAGAAAGAAAGGATAGAACCAGGAAGGCAATAAGTTACATTCCCAGCACTGCAATGATTGCCAGCAAAAAGGTAACTTGCAAACACTATAGCAAGGCATTGAAGAAAGATAATTTTAAACTTTAAAATCTTAAATTCCAAGTTCTGGTCTGGTCTGGTTCTCAAGATCCCAAGGCACATCAGTCCCATTATGCTTCAGTCACTTTGCCTGTATTGTTATGTATTAGTTATATGTATTATACTATTATTTCTTAGATTGTATGCCATGGGTAGGTTTACTCTTACCTATTTTATTGTTTGTATGTACAGCGCTGTGCAAATCTACAGCAGTATATAAATAAAGCATAATAATAATAATAATAATAATAATAATAATAATAATAATAATAATTTGTGAGCCCCCCATGTAGTAATATAACAACACCTTTACATTACATAACTGCCCAGTTCCAGTTCCCAGAGACATGCCCTTTTACAAAAATTTAAGTACCCTAGAGGAGTCCAGTCAGAATCTTTAAAGTTAAGAAAGGAAGGATAATCATTATCAATATGATATTGCATGCATCCTGGAAAGTAGCAGCAAAAATCTCAAACAAGCCTGTATGCAAAATTACCAGGTATGAATAGTTCCATACTAATTCCACAAATTAAGGCAGTTCTGTGTAGGAATTTTTTAATTTACAAAAAGGGCAAAAGCAGAAAGCCATCTTCCAGTAGGCCATGCCTGCTGCAAAACACATTATATATTGCCATTATAATATCTGGCGCGTCAATAGATAGGAGACAGCAATCAGCAGAAGCCAGGTGCCAGTCAAAATAAGATTCTCCCCAAATTCCATTGCTTCTTTAGATGCCTGCCAATGTGTCGAGCCAAGAAGTTCATTTTCTTCTCAGTTTTCTATTTCATCAGACAAGAGTAACCACAAAGACAAACGTTTTTATTTCTCTTAGGCCCTGAAAGTCAAGAGAACAGTTAAACCGATACAAAGGGAGAGTTAACAAAACTAGCGCAAGTATTCTTATTTCAAGATTGCCAAAGCTGAAAGAAGCAAGAATCGGCTCAGCTGAATTTCTATAATTCGCTCTTATGGCTCAAATTACCGTTGTGTTATTACCTACTCAATATGCCAGATAAGCTAGGTAAATTCTCTCACCAGGGTTTTGCCCAAATGAAGGCTTCTCCCCCTTCCAGTTAATCTATCTGTTTATAAATATTATCACCATTTTCTTTGCTGCTGTTAATATACGTTCCATATTTTCACAATACATTTGTTCACAGTCAGATTGGAACAGTGAATCTTTTAAGGTAATTAATTTATAATTAATTAGCAAATTATAGAAAGGAGACATTTCTTCAGGAAATACAAAATAAAATTTACAATTAAAGATTCAGATTTCCTAGTAGATTTTTTAAAAAAAAGTTTTATTAGGTTTTGATATCATGACAACGCACAGCGTTTTGAAAAATGTTTTTCCAGTTTTGTTAATCTCACAATAACCTTTCTAATTTGTTTTTCTGTACTTTGCATCTGGTCCTAATTCTTTTAAAGAAAAAAAAAAAAACCAGAGCAGAAAGGAAAATCCAAATGTCAATGTCATGTAGTAGCTACACGCTGCATTTATATTCTGCATAGTTCAAAAGTACTTTAAAACAACTGCTATAATGAACTTAAACAGCAATTGTTTTAAAAAGAAGCATAAACCAATATGAACTGTTATTACTTTACTTTCTCGTGTACAGAGATGTAATGAATGTGCCATGTTCAAAACACCCAATAGGTTTTTTTCACTCTTGGATATGTATTCGCAACTAAAAGAATACTATGTAGTTTCATTGAACTTGCAAACCACATACACTAAGCCTGTGATAAAAGTGTAAAAGTCACAATCCACTTTTAACCATATTCTGTTAAAGACTTTCTAGAGAACCATCTTTAAAATTAGCAAAAAAAAAATCCCTTTTGTACATTTCAAGCAATGTATATAAATGCCAACAGCCCTTTTGCAAGTTCTTAGATACTGTACTAAACTGAAATTTCAAACCTCCACTTATTCACAGACACATGAATCATTTTATCAACTGGAAAGGCAATAATCAGGATTTTTAAGCCAAGCAAACCTGACTACCGATTTCTAAACTGAAATCAAGAAGTTAAAAAAAAGAAAAGAAGACAAGCAGTATTTTTGGCCTTAAACTTCTCAGTATTTAAATTTATGTAAATCTTTAACGATGTCTTCCAAGAAATACTTTTTTAAAAGCCAAAAACAAAACTTCAGAGAACATCATTTTGAAGCCAGATGCAAATAGAAAACCTCGAACACCTGGCAAGTTCTTTCAGGTTAGCCCCAAAAAAACCCTCCTGTGTTATTTTGACTTGCCACATCAACAGATGAGGGGTGGATGCGTTTCTTTTAGGTGAGGGGCATTTCACCAAAACGGCATCAGTAGGAAACAGTGGTGGTTTCTCAAGCCAGACGCAAGAGGTTATCAGGAGTTCTGCCCAATAGAGAGCTAGATAGCCCAAGGCGGGTGGAGGAAGGTGGTGATGGGGGACGGCCAGTTATTTGTTTCTTTGTCCTTTCAGTTGCTTTAAGGAGCAGTCACCCAGGACCTGTCTGCATGTTTGTGACTCATATTATTATTGAAAATAATCAAACATTTCAGCAATAAGCAAATGCAGCGCACCGTTATTTCATCATTGAAATTAGCACGCTACTTTAAGGAAACAGACAGGACACATTAAAAAAAATCCACCAAAATTAGAGCCTTATGCAATACTTCAGAACACAGAACACTGCACATTTCATCCCAACATTCAAAATGTATTGAGACTGAATTTTGCTGCAAAAATATACTGTTCATCTTTCATAGTGAAACTGGTATACAAAACTATAAAGCTCACAGAAGCAGGCTGAGGAAAGAAAAAATGATCAGGACAAAAATCATAAACTCCAACAACAAATCTGCCAATTAAACTTCTTCAGATTAACGTCAAAAATTTCATTTCAATGGGACCCCCATAGATATTTTTGATAAATTATTGTCAGACCCACCAGAGAATTTTACAAATGCAAACAATCACATCTATTTTTGAAAGGCTCCCTATTCAGCCAGAGAATCTTCAGGATGAAAATGTATACCCTGGAACTAACTTCTAATGTATCACAGCTATACCCAGATATGATGGCATATATTTATATGAACTCTTCTCCCAGTTGCACCTACAGATTATTTTTAGGTGAAATGGAAACTTTTTTCCCATTTTACCAGAGGATTCACCCCCTCCCAAAATTTGTGACACATGAACAATAGATACATATTTAACCAGAAAGATGTTTAACCAGCAGTAGATTAGCTCTCTGGCTGATGATGATAAATGCTCCTCCCTTAACGGTCAATCACAGGATTCCTTAAGATGTCACCACGACAGTTAAAGTGGAATCACACTGTGCAGTATAAAAGGGCCCCAGGACATCTTAAGGCAGAATATCCAATTCTAAGGTATGACTGCCACATGGTTGTCAGTCCAGATCTGCTCTGGAATCGGTCTTAGCAAATTAGGACAGGAAACCAAACATACTTCAAAGCCACAGTTCTAGAAAGCCTACCTTCTTTATCAACAGATGGGGGAAAGAAGGGGGAATTAGACAAAATGTTAACAGAACATGACTTCCTAAGTATGCAGATTCAGAGAGATGGGGTTGTGGAGTATGTAGAAAGATGAAAGGACAAATCTGAGGGCTCCTCCTATTCAATCAGTGCCATTCAGCACCTTGTTACTGTTCTGTGGTCTGTAGTCTTTGTAGGAACACTTGATGGAGACAAGAGAACAGGCCTTCTCTGCAGTAGCAACCACTCTGTGGAATGAAAAGGGTTCAGTTTGGGCTAAGGACATCAGAAAGACATCTTCGCACACAAAAGAGTACCTATGTCATTAAAACAAAAATATATTCCATAACAACTAGAATTTATGGGTGTGGCATACAGTCAGTCCTCCACATTTGCAGCATTGGCTTTTGATTATTCATGGATTTGAGTAATATGTTATTCACAGATTTGGGTAATATGTTCTCTCTAGGAATCTCTAGGTCCTCCAGCGTGACTCTGCTGGAAATTGACCATAGAGTTCTTGGAGATTTTTTGAAATCACATTTCATGACCTAATAAGACGGTATGTATAGAATCAATGCATGTAGCATCTTGTCCAGAATCCTTTCCCCCAGAGTGACCCAACCACATGATCTGCAGAAATACACAAGCAGGGCATGATGGAACATGGCTCTGAACAAAATCAAATGAAAGCCAGATGACAGTTTCATCCCATTATATCGGTCTTAAAGTGACAAAGAAATGTAACCAGAGTTTAGAAGATGGGGATAGCTACGGAAACTGCACTGGCTTGAACTTAGGGCTGGAAAATAATTTTTATGGGTTTTTAAATTCTTGGTAAAACTAGTCATTTTGTAGAACACACTGAGAGAAAGAGCACTCTGCCTCCAAAATCTGTGAGCTTGGGCTGCGTTTCAGAGAACTAAAATATGAACAAAACCATGCATATATTTTTAAATGTAATTTTAAAATGTAGACTGCTGGAATATGGATGCACATTTAAGCAAAGGAGGAAAATGAAAAATATATGTTTTTTGGGGGAAATCCCTCACAGCAAGATAAAAAAAATCCTCACAACCCAAAATAAAATGAAGACAGGAAAAGAACACAGGTACGATTTGGAGAAACAATAAAATCAAGCCTGAGCAATTTCACATCTCTCCATGACTCATGCCAAGTTTCTTTTCATACCTCAAGCATGGCCCGAGCAGTATCATGGATTGAAAGAATGTGAGTTATGTTATTCCTTTTCAGTTGTTCTGTGTCGCGGGCATCTGTCATAAAAAGAGATGAGAAAGAAAAATGGTTTAACATCACTTGTACCTTATCATCATATAACACCACAAAAACTCAAGTCTGAGACATGTTTTCCCCCCATTAGAAGTGACATGTTCAATTAAAGGGTGGGGAAGGTCTTGCCTTCTTAAACATAACCTCAGTCTCTAAGGAGAAGGACAGTATGTTTACCAAATATCATTCTAAGCAAGGATCTTCTTAATAATGATAATCAAGAGAATCAGCATTGTGTATAAGCAAAACAGAGGAGGGAATCACATGGCCCTCCAGATGTTGCTTAAATGCAAGCCCCAGCAGCCTTAGCTAGAATAACCAGTGGGGAGGAAAGTTGGGGGTTACATTTCAACAGTATCTGGAGGCTGCATGAGTCCTATACCAGGGGTAGAGTGCTAGACTGGGTCCAAGTTCATTTCTTCTCTCTTTCAGGGGTAAAGTCAGAAGTGACCCTCCTGTAAGGGCAGATGGGGCACTCTCCATCTACCGACTTAAACATCAGGGAGTACCAGAAGGCAAGTTATGGCACAAACAAGACCCACTGCCTTCACCTGTAGTGACCTCACCATCCACCCCACATGCCATAATGAGGATCAGCTGCCACTGCACTGAAGCTGACTGGGAGACCTCAGGCAGCTTACTTGCAGCTTAACCTACCTCACAGGACTGTTGCGATGACAACATGTGGGACAACCATATCCACCACATTTGAGGTCTTGGGAGAAATACTGTATAGTATATAACTATAAAGAAACACATTTAAATTTTCCTGGATTATTATTTTAATAAAGTCAGTGGAATCAAGAATGAAGGACCAGAAGGTTTGACACCAAAATGTGGTAGGGCCCAGGTACCTGCTGCAAAAATTCAACTGTGGCATCTTTCCCTAATCATGGCATCTCCATGTCAGAAAAACAAGCACAAGGGAAACCCCCTGGCTTCTTCCATTATAGACCATTACCATAAGATCAACTCATTCATGGCAAGTTTATTTTCTGTTAACAGCACAGCTAATCTGATCTTCAT
The DNA here is from genome assembly GCF_019175285.1 of Sceloporus undulatus. NCBI lineage: Eukaryota > Metazoa > Chordata > Lepidosauria > Squamata > Phrynosomatidae > Sceloporus > Sceloporus undulatus. The sequence goes on from NC_056525.1 coordinate 166,229,278, forward strand.
TATTTTTTCTATTAAAGAGGACTGGGTTTTTTAAAAAAATTAAAATGTAAAATATGTTTAAAAAATTTAAAGGATTGTGTCACAATTCAGTGCAAGATCAAGACTGAAACCAATTACATCCTCAAACATCTTCCCTTAGGTATCTATGCAAAAGAAAGCAGAAGAAAGGTTGATTCTAACCGAGATGGCAAGATGTTCCCCTGGCATACTTCATACTTATAGAGGAAAGTATGTTTCCTGAGGGTTCCTTTACATGCAATTGCATAACAAAAACACAAGAAGGAGCAAATGACCAAAAACAGCATTCTTAATATTCTACTTGCTTCATTTTTTTTAAAGAATTCTGCTTGCTTCATTTTTTTTAAAGAAATCCAATTTAGAAAAATGATTACATTAATCCTGATGTTATACAGTTTGCCTTTCATATCCACAGGTTTTTTATCCATGAAATCAACTATCTACAACTGGAAAATATTCTAAATATATATAAATTCAAAAAAGCAAACCTTGATTTTGCTATTTTATGTATGACACCATTTTACTAAGCCACTGTATATAATGGGACGAACACTAATAGATTTTGGTATCCACAGAAGGTCTTGGAACCAAACCCCAGCAGATGCCAAGAGCCTGTTGCCAACCCTGGTGTCCTTCCAACGCCAGTCAACAATCTTCTGCTTTTAATTTGAGCACTGCTTTTTTTTTCCATATGGATTTCCTTCTCCTGCTTTCATGACATTCATGGGAGAATGTAATGTTTCTGATTGCTTTTAAAACTTTTGTTAGGTGCTCTGAGAGGCAGCCGTCTAAGTAGCAGGATATAAATCATCTTACCAAAAGATATGTTGTTTTTAAAGTTTTAATGGAATATACCTGTGACTTGTAATTGATGTTATATATGCCTTTTGACTGATCTTGTAAACTGCTTTGATCTTGTTGTAAATAAAGTTTTATTATTGTTATTATTATTATTAAATCTTAAAAATGCAAAGGCCTTAAAAATCAAAGTTTATTTTTATAATAGTCTCTAAAATGTACCATTTCTTTATTTTTTGTAAACAGCAAGAAGGACTTTAAAAACAACACCAAGCCATATGATAGTTCAAACAGAATACAGAAACAAAAATCAACCATAAACCTTATTTAATTTTTGTATCTCCACAACAATTTTTGAGGCAAGTAAACATGAGTGAAGTTTGAAGGACTGTCTTTACTGTCAACATAGTTATTATAATCTCTGTATGAACAGCTGGCAACATTTGATAGACCCAACTTATGTAGGAACCAGCAGGCTCTACAAGGCAGAAAGGCTGCAAAGTTTTTAATAAAGGCTGAATTGCTGACTCACTCTGTACAGTCTCTTAAAACCTTTTTTTGGTCTTGACTCTATTGCACATAGAGAAATTAAAAGGAACCAAATTGGGAAACAGATACTAGATATCAGTTTCATCACACTGGGCGTTTTTTGCCTTTTGCCACAAAGGTCTGCTACTAAGAAGAAGATCACTTGAGTCACATTCTACGAATTTCAAGGAACATAGCATGTGTAGATCCATCTTGTTTTTCCTTAAAAGCAAAAGAGAAATACCACAGACACCTCAAATTATTTAATCTGGACTAACTAGCCCTTATTGATATCTAATTTCAGTATTTTGACTATTTTCTCATTATTTTTATTACTTTTTATCACATTCTATTATTTGTTGTTGTTCTGTGCCTTCAAAGTCATTTCGACTTTGGAGACCCATAAGGAAAACCTATCACAGGATTCTCTTGGCAAAATTTGTTCAGAGGAGGTTTTGCCTTTGCCTTCTTTTTGAGGCTGAAAGAGTGTGATTTGCCCAAATCACCCAGCAGATTTCCATGGCTAAGTAGGGATTTGAACCCTATTCTCCAGAGCTGTCATCCAGCACTCAAACCTATACCACACTGGCTCTCTATTCTATTATTGACATTCTATCAAATATCCAAAGCAGTGTATAAACAATTCACTGAATTTTTAATTAGACCCAATAAAAACACACCAAACTCCTCTGCTTACCAGGTTTTCCCAATTTCCAGGTATAATCACGAACTGTAACCTACCAATAGCACACTGATGGAGAGCTACAGTCTAAACCCTAGTTTGGATGGTGACTCACAGTTTGCTTGGTAACAATGTGGAACCTCACCATTTTCACTACCCTGGATCCCTCCACTGTTTATTTGCCAGCTCCAAAATGCCAGGCCTCTGCTCTAAAGCTAAGACTACAGCCAGTTCTGCTACAGTTTCAAAGCAAAATATCACATGGGCCTGTTACAGACTGCCAAAATAAAGCTGCTTCGGGTCTCTTTGGAGGTATGCTATTTAAATGATGCATGCATCCTAAGAATCTGGAAGCTGCACCAAAGCTGCACTCCAGTGCTTAGGAATGGAGTGTGGCTTTGGTGCGATCTCCGGACTCTTAGGACCCATCTATCATTTAAATAGCATACCTCCAAAGAGACCCGAAGCAGCATTATTTTGGCAGTCTGTAACAGGCCATGGTTGATTGGGGCTTGTCAACACCACTGTGGTTTTACATTGAAAAGGAAGTGGGGAACACAAAAGTAAATGGATAGCATCTAGATTTTCAAAATTAAGATGTGTACTGATTCACAGTTCAAATGTAACGATGGAGATTATCGCTCCTGAGGCTGGCATGGGCTGGGTATGGGCAAAAATTGCTTAAAAACACATGTTATCGCATACCTCCATGCCCAGCTCAGAGGCATCGCATACCTGACCTGGCCTTCACAAAGAAAGGGAAAGTCCTGTTCTTTGCAAAGACCAGATTGGGTATGCGATGCCTCCAAGCTGGGCATGGAGATGTGTGATAACATCTGTTTTTAAGTGGTTTTTGCCGATACCCAGACACTGCCCACCTCGGGGGAAAAACGTGTGCAATAATCTCCACTAAATAAGGGACACACAACCTGGAGTGCTTTGCCTCTCTCCTCCCTGTGCAGAAATAGTTGGACTGTGGAGCAATGTTGCCAATTTCCGGGGGTTTTCCCGGAAATTAGGAATTTTAAAGTTTTTCCATGTCATTTCCGGGACTGCCAAACTGGCAGGCTTACTCAGCACTATCAGGACCCAAACCATGAAGAATAGCAATAGCAATAGCAGCTTCATTTATATACCACTTCATACTGAACTAAGCAGTCTGTAAGCTGTTTACAACTGTAAACTAATTGCCCTCAACAAGCTGAGTACTCATTTTATCAATGTCAGAAGGATGCAAGCCTGAGTCGAGCTTGAACTCTGGCTGATACTGAACTCGCAATCTTATGGTTTGTGAGTGAGTGGCTGCAGTATAGGCATTTAACTATTGCGCCACCAGGACTCCTAGAAGTAGTGACAATGATGGGTAGGCCCTTTAAGAGAAGAGGATTTCTCCACAACAGGAAGTTAGGTAAGGGGAAAGTCGAGAACCAGTAGCAACAGGCACCCTTTACAGACTAGGAGGTTTATCACACGGAGATTTTTAAAGCATTTGCAGGTCAGTTCTGATGTGACTGTGCTTCCAACGATGCACATTCACATCAGAATGTGAATGTGTTATCAGAGGCCATTCCTTTCTATGGGAGCTCCTTGCAAGGTGCTTCCGCAGTGATTCCAAAGTGACCCCTCATTTTGGTAAAACCGAAAAAAAGGGACTTCACAGAATTCACTTCCAGGCTCACTTTGATTGCACTGCGAATTGGTCTGGTGTGGAAAACCACTCCGATGTCACCCCCCTTGGCCCCCTGCATCCTGCTCCGTCATTCCACTCCTCTTCCTTCATGCCATCTCGCCCCCTCTGCCACCCTGCAACCCATCCCATCATTCCCATCATCCCCTGCCTTCTCCTGCATCCCGATACTGGCCCCAAGAACCCCCAGTGAGCTATCCCATCATCCCCTGCCTTCTCCTGCATCCCGATACTGGCCCCAGGAACCCCCAGCGAGCTTTCCCATCAGCTTTGGCTGATATGCCAACTGCGACCCTTCCTGGGCCGGGGGGACCTTGAAACCGTTGTACATGCTCTGGTAACCTCTCGATTAGATTTCTGTAATGCGCTTTACATGGGGCAACCCTTGTACCAAACCCGGAAGCTTCAATTAGTGCAGAATATGGCTGCTAGGCTGGTTACTGGATGTCTCAGGGCCAGCCATATAACATCAGTTTTAAAAGATCTTCATTGGCTGCCTATTCGCTTCCGGGCCAAATACAAGGTGTTGGTTATCACCTATAAAGCCCTAAATGACTTGGGCCCAGAGTACTTGGAGGACCGCCTCTCCCCATACAATCCGCCCCGCACTCTCAGATCGGGTGAGAGACATCTTTTAAGAGTTCCAGATGCTAGATATGCTTCATCCTGGAGGGCCTTTTCTGTTGCAGCCCCACAGCTCTGGGACTCCCTCCCCAATGAGCTCCGTACTAGCACCTCCCTTAATACTTTTAAGAAGGATCTGAAGACCTTCTTATTCCGCCAGGCTTTTCCCCTGTGAGCCTTGTCTGTTATTCTTTTCCCCTTGGCGATGTTTACGATGTATTCCACTCTACACAGCCATTTGCTTGGGGTGCTGTTGGTTTTTTATTGTTGTTGACTGCTAATTGTTGTTAACTGTTGTAATTCTGTTGGGGGGGTTGGGGCTCGTGTTATTTTAAATGTTTTATCTTTTATTGCTCACCGCTGTGATCCTTGGAATAGCGGTATATAAATACATTTTATTATTATTATATCATCATCATCATCATCATCATCTACTCCTGCATCCCGACCCTGGCCCCAGTGACTCCCAGCAAGCTATCCCATCATCCTCTGCCTTCTCCTGCTTCCCAATCCTGGCCCCAGGGACCCCCAGCGAGCTATCTCATCATTCTCTGCCTTCTCTTGCAACCCAATCCTGGCCCCAGGGACCCCCAGCGACCTATCCCATCGTCCCCTGCCTTCTCCTGCATCCCAATCTTGGCCTCAGTGACCCCCTGCCATCCATCCCATCATCCCCCGATTGCTCCTGCATCCCCATCTCACTCTCTCTGCCAAACTGCCATCTATCCCATCATCCCCTGACTGCTTCTTCATCTTGATGAAGGATGACAGCTAAGGAGGGGACAGGGAAGGAGAACAGCATCCAGAGCCCCACTGAGCATGTGCAAGGGTGCCGATTCAAATCGTTGAACCCTCCAGTGTGGTAATACAATGTGCACTCACTCCCCTTTGCTTGAATCCGCATCACGTGACTTGCTTGGAATTGAACTGACTTCGCTTCCCCCTCAATTTGGAAGGGCAACAGAAAGGCAACCAGGTGTGGTAAAACATCACGTTTTAACCTTAATTCGCATTGCTAGACAGGAGTGACTCTGGATCTAGTGTGAAGAAACATCACACTTTGCATTGCTAGAACAGGAGTGACTGTGGATCTGACCTGCAAACCCCCCCCCCCACATGTGATAAGGTCCAATGGTAGAGGGAACAAGTTGACAGCAGGAGAAGAATGGGTAACATTTTGCTAGCCTACTGATTCCTTCTGGAGAAGATCCAGGATATGAACACTATATATAATTTGCAATAAATTTGGTTAACAAAGTGTTTACATGACATTTATTATCTCTCTCTCTCTCTCTCTCTCTCTCACACACACACACACACACAATTTGAAAATACTCATGGTAATTTTATTAAAGCTAAATGTTAACATGTGTCCCTGCCCACAATGTAAATTCATCTCTTAAATTTAATATATGAAGATCTCTTTCACAAAGCAAGTAACAAGACCTCATTGAAGCATGCTGACATGTTTCTAGAAAAGTTTTCTAAAAGCTACTTTGATTTTTTAAAAAACAAACTTTGAATTTTGTTTCCACACATGTTCATAAAGTGATTCAGATTGCCAATACAGTATCATTGCCTTGTTTTGTACTAATCTGCCAGATTTTTGATGAGGGGGAAGTATCTTTTGGCCAGTTACCAAAACTATTTGAACAAAGCTAAGATTGCTATATTCAGATGCCCAAAAACACATGTTGACTTGGGGAGTATGCTTAAACTGTGCTGCCCATGCTCACATACAAAAGCACCCAAAGTTGTACTTCCTCACAGAGTAATATTTCACATTTTCTTCTTTTTAAGATTACAGCATGCACAATGTCCTCCACTCCTGTGCAGCTCTCTTGAGTTGAGGAAAGCAAATGGGAAGAAAGAGGCAAACCCGTTAACATTTTGGCTTGGACTCCAGTTCCCATAACATCTGACCACTGGCCATGCTGGCTGGGGCCTCTAGGAACTTAAGTCTAAAATATCTGGAGGACCAAAGAGTTAGAGCTACCATTATGAAACTGTATTGTTCTGCTTCAGTCTTCTGCACATTTTGTACTCAGTGTTTCCTACAGCCATCATTAAACATAAGTTTCAGTGGTTGGAATGGGGACACACAGTACCCCAGAGGATGTGGGACTTCAATCATATTTTAAATCAAGGTTGGCTGAGACAGATGGGACAATATCTTCCAACAATATTTAAATAAGGATCTGAAATCTAGCATTCTTTGCCACTATCTATGCTGGCTAGGGGTCCTAGAGACATCATTAAATCCAGCTTTTAGTCATGGGAATGGAGGCACACAGTCCTCCAAATGATGTGGGACTTCAGTCATATTTCAAATCAAGGTTGGTTCAGGCAGATGAAACAATATCTTGCAACAATGTCAAAGTAGGGGTGGAAATCATACAGCCCTCCTGAAATTGTTGGACTGCATCTTCCAGTATTCTTTGCCAGTGACTATGCTGGTTAGTGGTTCTGGAGTTGGAAGATCCAATAACATCTGTGAGCCATGTGTTTCTCACTCATGATCTGGACAGCCAGGCATTCCTCATTTTTTGGCACATGACAACCATACTCTGAACTTAATGGAAAAAGGTAGTCAGAGAATTCCTCCAGTTTACAAGCAACAGTGCAAGGTCAGAGCTGCTAATGAGATTGAACTTACCTTTAAAATTTCCAAGGTACAAGCCAGTAAGTATCTGTGAGAAAGAAATATAATATCATATGTAGATATCTTGTGGTAATACAATCTGACGCAGTTCAATTTGCATACAGGATGGAACATAACACTGTTTAATTCTATCGAGTCTGTAAGCATAGCAAGGTTAACATGTTTTTCCTTGTAACGTTCTCCACCATTTAACACTTCAGTGTGAAACTTTTTTTAAAGTTAAAATGTTCCATGACTTAGTATATATTTGTTTTTAAACAATATTCGAAGCAGAGATTCTACTGGATTATTTTTTTTTTACAAAGGACTGTAACATTAAGCAGCATAACCATGGCAGTGACTGAAATTAAATTAAGAACACAAAAACAAGTAAACCTAAAAATTTAAGAGCTGGAGACCACCCCAGAAAGCTAACAAAGATGCTAATACAGCGGGCCCTTGGTATTCATTAAGGTTTGGTTCCAGGACCCCCCGTGGATACCAAATCCCATGAAATGCAATGGCACAGTAAGATGGTGCCCCTTGTATAAAATGGCAACATCAAGTCTAGCTTTTCAGAATTTACATATTTTAAAAATCAAACCATGGATGCTTGAATCCATGGATAAAAAAATCTGTGCATCAGGAGGGCTGACTATATTTGGATGGTTGTTACACGAATACAGTTTCCCTTGTTTTCATGTCCAGACTGTTTTTTTAAATGGTACACTACACTTCTTCTTCTTTTTTAAACTACCATGAAGAGTCGTGTGTGTGCGTGTGTGTGTGCGTGCCATCTCCTTTTGGGTCATCACCATTATTAACAAAAGGGATGGAGAAGACCATGTTGTTGAGCAGTAACTCCTATGATATCTTATCATTTGCTATTCTAGCTAAGGTTGATGGGTGCTGCAGTCCAAAAGGTCTAGAAGGCCACATGTTTCCCATCCTGATTTGCAATTTATTCTCCAAGAGCAGTCATTAGAGATCCTAATACCAAATCTAGATCCTGGGGGTATAACATGTTCTTTGCAAAATGGAGCCAAGGGTGTGGGTATGAGGAGGAATATGCCAGCAAGTCTCTTGGTGGGATACACAAATCTAGTTCCTGACCCTTTCGTATTACACCACAACAAAACTTTAAATGTAATGGTGGCATGCAATGGGATTTGTAGTCTGGTGAGGCACTAAAGTAGCTGCTAAATGCCCCCCCTCTTCAATTACCAATCACAGTGTTCCATAGAATCACATGGAATCACAGCACTTCAAATGTGTGATGTAAAAGGGACGATTGTCACATGGTTGTCAGTCCAGATCTGCTCTGGACTCTCTTTAAAAACTAGGACAGGAAACCAAACATACTTTAAAACCACAATTCTAGAAAGCCTATCTTCTTTATCGACAGCTGGGCAAAAGAAGGGGGAAGTAGACAAATGTTTACAGAACATGACTTCCTAAAATGAAGATTCAGAGGGAGTGTTGGTGGAAAGACAGAAGGACACATCTGAGGGTTCCTCCTATGCAATCAGTGCCATTCAGCACCCTTTTCCTGTTCTGTGATCTATAACCTTTATAGGTACGCTTGATGGAGACAGGAAAACAGGGCTTCTCTGCAGTGGCACCCATTCTGTGGAATTCCCTTCTGAAAAGGCTTAATTTGGGCTCTCCTGACCTGTTTCTCATAAGATTTTTCTTATTTCAATACTCCTCTGTTGGAACTTAAAAATAACAAGTTATAAAGAAGCAGCTACCATTTTTACAGTAACTAAGATATAATTAAGTTACATTATAATGGTAAGATAATGAGGGATAACAACATAAAATAAAAATAAATAAATAAATAAACATTTGTTTTGCTGTCTAAAACTAAGTGGTTTTAGTTTCTTTTACAGTTACAAGGACTGATAGATCATTGAAACCGATCTGATGGATCATTCCAACGCTGAACTCCCCAGTTTTATCCTTGATGTATTCTGAACAAAGTTGGACTTAAAAGTAAAGACATGAATCAAAAAAGGCTGTAAACCACATGAATCAACCTTGGTAGAACGTTTTTAAAAGAGAAGAAGCTATCATGTCAAAAAAGGCCAACCAGTTCAAACAAAAAAGAATGTGCTCAGATTTAACCTGTCTCTCATGATCTCTACCAGATTTGGATTCTTCGACAAGGCAGAAGGGGGCAGGAAACTTGTTCATCATTTCAGGAATGTACACATACTGATATCAGAGGTATGACATTTGCAAGGAACATATGCCAGGTTTTTCTTTTTCTTTTTAAATAGGCCATCAACAAGATACAGATGCCTATTAAAGTACTGGAAGCTTTAGCATGTCACATTTCACCAGATGATTCTGACAGCCACTCCAGCGCAAGTGTGATATTTTGCACAATTTTATCACACAGGCTACTTGCTTTCCCTTGCATCCCCCCCCCCCCTTTGCCTTGTCCTTATGAAATGGAATACAGGCACACTGTCATCTTAGCCACAAACATTAGGCAATGGTGTGTCCTGCCAAATGAGGCGGCTCTCTGTGGTAGAAAGTGCCAGATCATTTCCAGGCTCATAGAAACCCTGGTGAGCATGCACAGCATTGTGTCTCAATGTTACCAAAAGAACAGAAGACCTTGGTAGCATCATCATTATTGTATAATATTGTACTGTTTTATACTGTTTTATGCTGGTCATCGACTGTAATAATACATTTCATTTCATCCAGGGAAGTGCTAAAAAGAGGAGGATGAAAGGGCCATCCAGCCACACATGGGCCTCAGAAACTAAGGAAAAATAGACAGATCATACATTTGACCGGATGGACACCGTTTTTCGATTTCTATTCTGGAATGTTGCCATTCCTGTATGAATAAGTGCATTTCAGTGCCACTCTTTAATGTCTACTTGTCATCCTACTGACATCATTGGGATTTACCCCACCCCCCAAAAAAAGGGAGTAGATGAAAGTGACCTTTGTCAGGTTTCAAAAAGCTATAAGCCTGCAAATTTTATTTACTACCTTAGTAACAGGAGCCAGCATGACATAGTGGTTAAACCATTGGACTATGACTCTGGATACCACAGTTTGAATCCTCACTTGGCCCTGCAAACCCACCGGGTGACCTTGGGAAAGTCACATACTCTCAGCCTCAGAAAAAAATGATAGGCTCCCCTTAGGGTATCCATAAGTCAGAAATGACTTAAAGACAACCAACAGCAACTAACCTTAGCAATACTGCTCTAACAGGGCAATCCTACACATGCCTACTGCCTACTTAGAAGTGTCGCTGTATAAATATTCCTCTAGAGTTAGTTCCATTGAATTGGTTTTATTTGTCAGTTTGGGCATTTTGGGCACTTTGTGCAACCACCATAGAAGATAGAAAGGGTAGAAAACCAGCCCACAGACTCACCACAGTCTGATACAGATAATGGCCCTTATCAGATGAGTGTGGAACTGGGGGTCTTCTGAGATTCGAATTCGCATCATAACGCAATGTACTGTCATACCTGGGAGTCCTTCCGCATTGGCAGGATTCAAATGGCCAATCCGCATTCGCGCAGAAGTGCATTCAGTGCAGAATGTTTTGTCAAAACCGGAGCTCAACATGCGGATTGGCCGATTCGTATCGGCCGCCTGCACAGCTCAGGGGTGCCCGTCATGGGTTGCGACCTTAAACGCTTTCCGGGGTGAAAGGGGAGGGTCACATCATGACAGCCCGGTAAACAGCTGGAGAGCCAGCTCATGCACATTAACAATCGCGATACAACGTGCCCGTTACTGTTTCCTCTCTACATTCTGCTTGGTTTTAACGTAACCATGACCTTCCTGCAACAATTAGCAATGCCCCGGTTCTGCATGTGGTGTGGGAGTGTGTGTGTAGGTATCTGGGGGGGGGGGGGGGGGAGCAGTTCCAGCGGCTGTCAAAGAGGCTGGATGGCCATCTGTCAATGGGGATGCTTTGATTAAGAGTTCCGGCATGGCAGAAGGGGAGTTGGACTGGATGGCCTTTTCTTGGGGTCGGCCGTGATCCAGCGGCTTCCTCCTCCTCCCCCCGGCTTGGATCCAGCCTGGTGCATCCCAGCAGGGAACAGGCACGGGGCCCACTAGAATCGCGGCGATCGCCGCTGTGTCAGCGCCTCCTCCCCTCCTCCCGGCTTGAGAGGCAGCGGCGGGGCGCTCCCAAGCCGGAGAGGAGGAGGAGGCTGCTGGAACGGCGATTCCAGCGGCCCCCGCGCCTCTTCCCGCCTGGGATGCAGCCAGGGATGCCTCTCAAGCCGGGAGGAGGAGGAGGAGGGCTGCGGGAACCGCGATTCCAGCGGCCCCCGCGCCTCTTCCCTGCCTGGGATGCAGCCAGGGATGCCTCGCAGCCGGGAGGAGGAGGAAGGAGGGGGCCGCTGGAACCGCCCCCCCCCCCCGCTTCCCTGGAACGCAGAGGAAAGACCCCACCGGAAGTAAAATTGGAATCTGGGGGGTCTTGCGACGGAGTTCAGGACTAGGCATTCAACAAGACCCATTCGCACTGAGATTGAACAGAGCAAAAATCCGGATATCGCCAATCCCTTATCAGCGCACTGGCCAACACGCTCCAAAAAGATGAGTCAGTACGCATTCAGTTCGGAAGCTCGCGCATCACGTGAGTGCGGATTGGGCCATTCGAATGCTGGTAGAGGGTACTTTGCGAAATAACGCGAATTCGAATCACCCAGTGCACAAAACCCCCAGTTTCCACACCTCATCTGATAAGGGCCATAACTAAATAGAATACTGGCCTATTACAATACAGAGCAAATTTCTGTATTTTAGAAAATGACACAGGCAGGTCCTGCCCCTGGAAGCTTACTATGTGAAATAAGGCAATGGGAAATCAAGGGAAGAAGGGCAGAAAAAGATACGAGGGTGGAGGGGAAAAATGTAAGCAAATGTCATTAGTTCCCATTCATTAAGGTTCCAAAGACGGACATGTTACTGTGTCAGCACTGGTCAGACAGAGGGTGAGAGCAAACAATAGCCAGATGATCCAATTGTAGTAACAGCAGGTGGCAGAGCCTCTGGGGGTGTGTCCCTGTCAGAAACTTTAAGGGGAAGTAAGTAAGCCTATTTGGCTAAAGAACAAAGGGAGTTTTTGAAAACTGAAATAATCCACGGCTGGCGGATGTCCTCTGCCCACAGCCTGCGTGGCTATGGCCACAGTGATGAGCAAGTTTCCCAACTAAGGTCTATACTAGTGGCCAAGATCTCCAGAGGGTCATGGCTTTGCAGTTTAGCCTCTGATCTTCTTAGGATAGGAAATTATATCATCAAGCATTGTGTCGTGTACAAAATAATGAAAAAATATGGCCAAAGCCACCCCACAAGCCACACACTCACACTGCCATTTCCTCTTCTAATCTCAAACTGATGATCTGGCTACTATGGGGCAGCTGTTAAACTTGCACATGGTTTTTACACAAAGCTAACTGTGTAAAATGAGGGGAGGAACCAAATTGTAGTGTGGGCAGGCCCCACCTTGGCTATGGCTACCCCCTCACTCTCTTAAGCTTTCCTGGTGCCTTCCGGGCGTAGTCTCATGCCATTTAGACACAGCTTGGTATCAAACTGACCAGGGCAGGCATTTAAGGGGGCTGTAACACAAGGGTGTGCCTTAACTGAGAGCTTCTTCTGCGGATGGGCAGGTGCCACTGGACTAGAGGGTCTTTTCTCAGTTTTACTTTACTTTAAGCAATGTCTAGTCAATGATTGATACATTAGGCAATCCGATTTTGTTGACATTTCACACTGTATCCTTAATTACAGATCAGATTTCTTATGCAAATGACCATGAAGTCATTCTGTCAGAAAAAATGGGATACAATTACTGAAAATTCAAGTCAAGTTGCAATCCTAAAAAAACCCTGTCTACACAGAAGCACAATTGCACTGAACACACTCCCATTTTCATGATGAAATTACAGTTGTAAGCATCCTAGAGAAAGTTATCAGTATTCAGTAATAACAGATAGGTGTTTGATGGGACTTTACTATGATAAAGCATACTAATTGTGAGTTGTGTGTAACTAAGTTGCAAGTCCATCACAATCCATTTATACTCTAATCCAGGCTCAGGAAAAATTATAACACAGTGTAAAGTTGACTCAAGCCACAGTCCATTTATCCTCTTACGATATCCATGTTCAAAATGGAACAGGGCGTCACTCCATTTCCTCTTGCTGTCTACTGTACTTTCCGTTGCCCTTTTGGGGCACTACATGTCACCATTTGGCACTAAAACACACATGAGCACTTGACAACAACAGCATCATCACTAATTAATCACCACCCATCTGCACTGTAGAAATACAGTGGGCCTTTGTTATCCACTGGAGTTTGGTTCCAGGCCCCTGTGGATACCAAAATCCAGGGATGCTCAAGTCCCAGTAAATGCAATGGCACAGTAAAATGGTGCCCCTTATATAAAATGGTAAAAATCAAGGTTTCTTTTTGGAAGATATACTTTTATTAAATATCTTCAAGCCATGGATGGTTGAGACCGTGGATAAAGAATCGTAGATCGGAGAGCCTACTGTAATGCAGTTTTGAGCCACTCTATTTGCCATGACTCCATCCTACAGAACCTGGGAGTTATCATTTTGTGAGGCATCAGCACTCTTTAGCTGAGAGACTAAAGACCCTGTAAAGCTAGAAATTCCACGCTACAGCACTTAAAGTGGTGTCAAGCTGCACTGTGTCTACAGTGTAGATGCACCAAGAAAGGATTCATGGCACCTTTGACCCAATGCTTTTCAATGGAGGGGACCTTGTTTACACATTCATAACTACAACGCATTTGTGAAAAAGCTCCAGGGTGGGCTGAGATTAAAAACTGTGTCAACATCAGGCGAGTCTAACAAAAGGGAGGTTGGCAGGTTGCTTTGGGCATGTAACTTCATCCCAAATAAAAAATTCCTTGAAAGAGGATTCACCAAGGCTCCTGATCTAACTGAAAAGATTTCAAGGGCCCAGAGCTGAATAAAACATTTTGGACCTCTGGAAGGGTTTCCACCTCCCTGCGCAAACAAGAAAGAGGCAGAGGTGCAAAGGCAGGCAGATGGGTCATGAAAATGTGCACTGATCAGGTGACCAGATAGTCCTCACTGCAAAGGAGGACACAAGGTCCTGCGAAATGCAGGGCATCCCAAGGGGGATGTACTACAAATGACAGTACTTGCCCATAGAGAAATCATCTTGCCCATAGGGAATCACTGGGGAATACTACCTAGAGAGAACCATTGGGGAATACTGCCCAGAAGGAATATTTGGGGAATACTTGCCAGAAGGAATATTTGGGGATGACTTGCCCATAGGTAAACATGGGAATACTTGTCCACAGAGAATCATGGGGATTTAATTCCCATGATCTCTATGGGCAAGTAATCCCCATGATTCCCTAGGGCCAAATATTCCCCACGATTGTATGTGAGCATTCCCAGAATTCCATAGCTTGGTTAAAGTGAGCTCAAACTGGATTAGATCTTGCAGTGTGGATGCGACCAGTTCCCCCCTCCCCAGCATCAAGCCATTTCCCCACCACCTTGCAAATTCAGGAGATATGACTCCTGCTTTGGCAAAAGGCAAAACACTAAAGCACCAAGACCAAAAATTATATATAATATTTGTGGGGGGGGGGGGGCAAAAGAAAACATAAGCACGTTTACCTTGTTCATTCTCCATTCCCCATGGCTTTAACGGATCTGAAACCTGAGCACCAGAGACAGGAGGCAGCCTAACAGATAAGAAGCTACAATATATATATATATACAGTATATCTATAGAAAGGGCAGGACAAGATTGCTCTGCTGGAGTGAGCAGATGATGGGTGATGGTGATGATGTACAAATTTACAGCCTCTATAAATAAGCTTAAAATAATAATAATAATAATATCTCAATTATAATTGATTAATATGATGATTATTATTATGGCATGCACTCTCTTATTGCATGCAAGATCGTCCTCATCTCCCCTCCAAGCCTTGGCCAAGCCTTTCCTCCTTTAGGTCTCTTATGATCAGAAGTTTAGTTCCCTGGATTTTGCTGGGTCAGACCTAGAGTTCCAAGCCAGCTCCTCCGATTCAGACCCCTTCCTCCCCCTCCCCCCCCGCGTGTGAGAAAAGCAAGCAAACCCAGTCTCTGCGAAAGCTTCCCTGGGACGTAGCCTGCTGCCCATCCCTTGCTCAGCCTGGCCCCTCCCTGGGGACTACCAGTCCCACATGCACAGCGGCCAGGCTCTGCCTCCACCTTTCCGCGTGGGAGCTCTGCCCACTTTCATTCCTGGAAGGGTGAGTAATGCTGCCAGGGCTGAGTCTGGAGGAGGACCTGCCTTGGCTCTGTCTCTCTTGGCAGACAGATGGTCTGTTTTTTCCCCTCTTTTTGCTCTTTATGCAAAACAGGATCTAAAAAGTAGTATATATATATATATATATATAAGAGAGAGAGAGAGAGAGCAAAGGGTTTTCAGCTATAGGAGTTTACACACAGGCTAATTTCAGCATTAAAAGAGAGATGAAAGCGCCCATTTAAAGCATCCCACAAATGAAGCGGAAATGGCGAGTAATTGACAAATAATAATCACACACAATTGCGCAAATAAAGGGATTCGGTAACGTGTTATCACTGAAATCCCAAAAGTAAAAAGATGTGCGTTAATGCTTCTATGGGACCACTTTAATGGTAGGTTTTTGTGTGACGTCAGATGTTATCATACGGGGGGAATTGGAAGCTCCTTGCAGTGTGATCCCGGATGCAATCAAGGGGTTTCACATTTTTGCGCAAGAGGTTATCACACATAATTGAAGTCAATGGCCTGTACAGACTGCCAAAAAAAGCTGCTTCAGGTCTCTTTGGAGATATGCTATTTAATGATGCATGAGTCCTAAGAGTCTGGAGGTCGGCCAAAGCCACACTCCATTCTAAGCACTGGAGTGCAGCTTTGGTGCAGCTTCCAGATTCTAGGATGCAGGCACATTTAAACAGTATACCTCCAAAGATACCCGAAGCTGCTTTTTTTTGGCAGTCTGTAACAGGCCAAAGTTAGGTCAGTTCGAACCCAATCCAGGGTCAACCAGAGAGGGGAAATGCAGGGAAATACAGAATTTACAAATCCTGTCTCGTCTCCAAGTTGCGTTCAATTTGAATTTGGCAGGTATGAAACGCATGTCTCGGTCCGCCTTGGATTGCCTTCGAATCGGACTACAATTCCCAAGCTCCTTTGCCCAGATGGAGGGCGAATGCTTTGGCCTTTTTCAAAAAGTTAAAAGCCAGCACCAAAGTCCGCCTTCCCTCCCTCCCTCTGGGTGTGGGGGGGGGCTTTTCTCTCAGCCTCTCAGAGTTGTAGACTGTTTTGGGGATGAAGGATCCCTCCCCCCAGAGACACACAGACTGCCTCCCTCCTCTTCCTCCGCCCTTTCCGGCTCTTTCCCTTTGCAAACTCATCCTCTCCAACTGGAGGGAAGGGATTGGCCAGGGCTCGCTCTCGCGCGACCCTGTCACAGGGTTTTCTTGGCAGGTTTATTCAGGTGGGGTTTGCCATTGCCATTTTCTGAGGAGGCTGAGAGAGTGTGACTTGCACCAGGTCCCCCAGTGGGATTCCATCCCTGCCTTCTAGAGTCATAGTCCAATGCTCAAACCAAGTACAAGGTTGCTTTCGACTGGTTTTGAATTGGTCAATTGCCTAAATAACGTGAAATAAAAGGTAATGAATACACAAATAATGTGAATTGCCCACATAACGTGAAATAAAGGGTAATGAATGAACAAATAACGTGAAACACGGCAAAACCATGAGAACCGGAGGCAAGCCTTACCGGAAATGTAAAAAGGTCATGATCTGATTCTGCCCTCACTGCACATGTGCAGGGATGCTAATTTGAATTCTAGACTATGAAGGATACATACTCATATGATAATTTCTTTTGCATCCGCACTACTTTGGCTTTGGGATGGGCTCTGTGTTCTGTGGTGTGATAGCCATCCATGTACTTGTGTTCATTTCCGAATTGGCCCTACTTTCTTTTCTTTCGAAATGGAGAGACATTCCTCCTGTGTGATAACATCCATCGTTACTTTCAGGATTTCAGTGACAATGCATTCCCAATATCACTTTATTTATGCAATTGCGTGTGATAATCATTCGTGCAATTACTCGTCATCTTCCGGGATATTCACAGGATAAACTCCCAATCTCCTTTCATGTGATAAACTCCTTAATTCTCTTTTTAAAAGTGACACCACTTTTAACTGCCATGGCGCATTGCACGGGCATTCTTGGAAATAAAGCTACAGTTCCCAGAATTCCATGGCACTGAGCCAATGGCAGTTTAAGTTGGGTCAAAACTGCATCAATTCTGCAGTGTGGATGCAGCCTTTGAAATTGGAGAACAGGATTCAAATCCCCACACTGCCATGAAACCCACTGGGTCAGTAGTTCCCAAACTGTGTCCTTTAAGAGATTTTAGACTTCAGCTTCCAGAATCCCAGACTACTGGCTAATATGGCTGAGGTTTCTGGGAGCTGAAGTCCAAAATCTCTTAAAGGACACAGTTTGGGCACCACTGCGATTGGGTGAAGCTAGGAAAGTCAAACTCTCTCAGCCTCAGGAGAAAGCAATGGCAAATCCCCTCTAAACCTTGATAGCTTTGGCTTAGGGTCACTAAAAGTCAGCAAGGACTTGAAGGCATACAACAACAACAAGAATCCAAACAAAGAACCATTCCCAGAATTCCATAGCATTGAGCCATGGCAGTTAAAGTGGTGTCAAACTTGATTATTTCTGCAGTGTGGATGCAGCGAGAGACAGACAACAGTCAAGGTTCTAGACTCCAATAGTGAAGACTTTGGTATTGGTTGTACTACTGCTGTCCTTTCCAATAAGTGATGTTTGCAGGTTTTTACTTCAAAACCTGCTTAACCAAAGGCAGCTGGGCCTCTCTTATGCCAGGGACGTAGCCAGGATTTTAGGAAGGGGGGGAGGGGGTCCAGACTAAGTGCCACCATTATAATGTGGCTTGGGCACGACGGCACAGCAGCACACACCATTCATTTTTCTGATGGAAGGGGGGGTCCGGATCCCAAGGACCCCCCCCCCCCGGCTACATCCTTGCTTATGCCCTATTCAACTGTAAAAATAAAGAAAAAAATTGTTGATGATCCTCTGACATTTCTAATGGCTTTCTGGTACCTGATCTTTTAATTGCTTAATCGTCTCTGTAACAAGATTTTAAAAAAGACAACCTCCAGAATTTCATCATCTGTTGCGAAGGACCAAAGTGGGAGTCTATTAGAATAAATTATAAATGAATACCAAATCTCCTCAAAAGCTGTGTCAGGTGTGAGTCCTTTAGACAATTTCATTTGCTATGTTAGCTTCTCAGTACAATATCCCAAACTGGCCAGCCTAGTTCTAATAGCCCCTTTAAGGTCCGTCAACACTGTGCTATAAATATTATGAATCAAATTAAAACCCAAATATAGTTTTATCTTGCCAAATTGATATTTAGTTTATAAACCCAGCTTTTAAAGTGTCTGAAAGGCCTGGTAACAGAACCTAGATATTTTATCTTCACAATCTAATTTTGTATTTTTAATTCATCTAGCGCCTGGAAACTTTCTTTCTGAAACTACAGTCCCTGAATCCCTCTCTGGGATGCAATGTCCAAAAACTAATGCACCAAACTCTGGACAGAACAGTAATGAAAATTATAAAAAGCAAACCGGTGTAGTGTCAACACAGTATTACAGAATCTTAATAAGCTGATTCCAGTTATTGATGGCCCAGCATTACCCAGTAATGATTGCAATATGAAATTATTTTCCATGGAAGTTGGAGGAGAGGGAGGACCTTGGTTTATTTTTTTAGCCAAACTGGATCTCATAGCACCTCTGGTGGTCTGGAGAGGAGGCAGGGATATTTTTGTTCTTGTTGCCAATCTGTTTCCCATCACACATCACTGAGCTTCCAGATCTCTGCGGTGCATTTTACCTCCTTCCTGTTCTGCCTGCACAAGAAGATAGATGACGTTGGTTTCCATACCTCCACCACTTCTAGTGGGGTGGTAATGGTATGTGTGCTTGTAAAACCACATTTCTTCTCAGTGAGCCCCTGTGCCAATCTGCCAGGAATCTGATGGGTATTATGTCTTCACCTATCATTGGAGCAACAAAGACATTAAGTGGCTACAAGGGAGAACTTTCCTCTCTGGATCAGGTTCCAAATCTGAACCTGATTGTGATTTTCAGGTCAGTAATGTTTGCCCTATAATTGAGGTAAGAATTGTAACCTGCCAGAATTCATAGTACCAAGCCAGAAAAGAAATGCAAGGACATTTCTAATAGAACCCTGTTTCCTAGTTGTGCTCTGCACTTTCAGAAATGAAATGCATAACACCCAAATGGCTATTGTGTGCAAACAGAAAGGTATTGGAAGCTGCCAATATTAGAAGCTTGCAGGGTGGGCAACTGCAACACATCCATATATCACTATTCTATCCCTGGGACCCTACAGGGGCTGTACAGACTGTCAAAATGTCCCAAAATGAAAAGAAAAAAAGCTTTAAAAGCCCCAAACCAAGAATGCCTTGAAATGTGTAGTTTTCATGATAAACAATGCAGGAAGGCCCTGCAACCTTTTAAGAAAGTAAATTCTGCAGCAGTTGCTGGCACATGTGTTAAGATTGATCCCAATTTATGGCAACTCTATTGTGTTAATATTTATTCAAAATAAGCTATTGCCTTCCTCTAAGGCTGAGAAAAAATGAAGTTCCCAAAGTCACCCAGTGGATTTCCAGGACCAAGTGGGGATTTGATCCCTGGGGTCCTGGAGTCCAACACTCAAACCACTACACCATGCTGACTGAAATCATCCAGAAGGCAATGGTCTTTCTGTTTACACAGGCTTTTGCTCATTAGCTGGTGGCTGTGGCAGGGTAGTTTTTTGTTTGTTTGTTTGTTTGCACATTTCACAAGAGGGGTGCAGGCTGGAAGTTCAAATTATTATTAATTATGAATTTAGTAACCCCACCTTTGTCAGCATGGGACACAAGGCAGCATACACAAATATTAAAGAAAAGGCTAAACATGCAATAATAAAAATGTTAAGGCATAAATAAGTTACCATATCCACTCAATTTTAAAATGTAAATGCATTTTAAAATGCAACAGTAAAGTTAAAATCAGCATGTACACACATCCCATGAAAAAGCAATTAATCACTAAATGCCTTGTTAACTTGCTGTCAAGTTGACTTCTATTAATAGTGAATAAGAGACCTCCAACTCACCCTGTCATCAACAACCCTGCTCCAGTCTTGCAGACTCAGCGCCATGGCTTCCTTCATTGAGTCTATCTATCTTTTTCATTTACTACTACCTACAGTAAAGCAGTATTACCTACTGCTTTCTCAAGCATTATTGCCATTTCTAGTGAGTCATGTCTTCTCATGATATGTTCAAAATATGTCAGTTTCAGTTTAGTCATCTTGGCTTCTGGGGAGAGTTCAGGTTTGATTTGCTCTAGGGTCCATTTATTTGTCTTTTTGGCAATCTATGATAGCCTTAGAACTCTTTGCAAGCACCATGTTTCAGATGAGTTGACTTTCTTCCTATCAGTTTTCTTCATTGTCCAGCTTTCACGACCACCACTAAATGCCTGCTTGAATAGAAAGGCCTTTGCCCATTGATAAAAAGAGAAGTAAGACAGCTGTGATGGAGTCACTGAATAGACTTTGGATCCTGAGAGCCAATCCTGGTTTGGGGTGACTGTGAGGGAAGGGCTGCTGGGGAAGGAGTAGATATAAAAGGAAGGAGTGAGTGACTGTCAAACAGTTCAAGAGAGTTCAGTTCAGGGGGAAGTTTAAGTGAGTTGAAAAAAGTTGAAAGGAGGTGACAAATTGAATTGAGAGAAGGATATTGAATGGGAGAGAAAGTGCTTAGAGATTGTGAAGAGAAAACTGAGGGGATGTTCCCACTAGGTGAAACCCCGCGTTCTGAATCGAATCCAAGGAGTGGCGTTCCTATTAGGATCCGATTTAAACCTACAACGGTTCTAGAGCAACCCGCAATCGTCCCCACTACAAATCGAATCTTAGAGCGGAATAAAATTTTGAATCGAGTTTTCGTCATTTAACGCGCATTAAAAAAATACTAGGGTCTGACCTACGTTTTTCCATTGATTCGAGTTAGGAACCGGAGCATTTAAATAGGAACGACAGCCTTTGAAATCGGGTTAGATGGATGGGAGGAGCGGAGTGCGATGGGGCTGTCATTGGGGGAGTTGCCCTTTCTGTCCCCATCCGTCGTGGCTGTCACCATTTTTGCTTCCCTCACCCCTTTGTCCGCTGTGGTCTTTCAATAAGAGATAAGGATTATTTTTATTTTTTATTTTAATGGTTTACAGGCGCTTAATCTCTTCAGCGCTTTAAGCACCTGAAGTCCCGGCTGCTCAAGCGCCTGCATCTGCAAAGGACTACAAGGCTTCCCCCGGTGGATTGCAACCTCCCCTCTGTGTGGGGAGAGCCCATTTCTAACAGAGGAGAGGCAGGAAGGGAAGCCTCCTCTCGAAGAGGCATTCCCTGCCTGCTTGGGCTCTGATCTCGCCCAGACAGGGAAGGGAAGGCTCCTCGCGAGGAGGCATCTGATCTCACCCAGACAGGGAAGGGCTCTGATCAATGGGGGGGGGGGATAGAGCCTTTCTCCCTCCCTTTCTCAAATGGAATCTGCCTTCTCTTCCAACCCTGGAAAGAGAATCTTTGGGAAGAGTGCTCCCTCCCTGCTTTTCCAGCAGCCTCCTTCATTGATCTCTGTGCTCTCTGAAGGGATTCTCCCTGGCTGTCTTGGGAGACATGAAGAGG
>NC_056525.1:166251139-166489950 GCF_019175285.1 Sceloporus undulatus
GGATGCTGCCCTGCAAAACCCATCCCATAGTTCCTCTGGAAACAGCTTGGGTTCCCCAAATTCGCTTTGCCAGAAGCCTCCCCCATTGATCTCTGTGCTCTCTGAAGGGATTCTCCCTGGCTGTCTTGGGAGACATGAAGAGAGGATGCTGCCCTGCAAAACCCATCCCATAGTTCCTCTGGAAACAGCTTGGGTTCCCCAAATTCGCTTTGCCAGAAGCCTCCCCCATTGATCTCTGTGCTCTCTGAAGGGATTCTCCCTGGATGTCTTGGGACGTCTCTTGCTTTATTTGGCTTTCACTCTCTCCTCTCTCTTAGGTCTGCAGCCTCTTGACGCTGGGATCGTTCTCTTTTCCCCTTTTCTGTCTTGTGTCTCTATCCCACTTAAACTGACTGCCTTCTCCTCCTTGATCCCATTTTCCAACCCTGTGTGTGTGCTTGCACACACACATATATATATATATGCATATGAGTGTGTGTGTGTGTGTGTGTATAAGGTAATTATAAAGTAACAACTTTTTGAATTTATGAAAAAACCCTCATCTGTAGTTCCAAACCCACTGTAGAAATAATACAGTTTGAGACCCCTTAACCTGCCCTGGCTCAGTACTAAGGAATTATGGGAACTGTTGTGTTTGTGAGACATTTATTCTCCTCTGCCAGAGAGTGCTGGTGCCATAATAAACTACCATTCCCAGGATTCCCTAGCACTGAGTTATGGCAGTTAATATGGGGAGATACAGAAGAGGACGTTTGAGCGATTAAGCGCCTTCATTGGTCCATTTGAAAAAAAACCACCAAAAATACATCGATTCACAAACAGTCAATGAAATGGAAACGATGCCAAAAGATAAATCGCTTCCAAATATTCCGGATTAACGTTACGTCATTCTGACGTACTATTGATTGACAGCTCCAAATAAGGTATGGAGGAGAAGAATCGATTTATTTAAACACCGATTTCATGCCAAGTAGGAACGCTTGCAGGTAAAAACTTTGATT
Source organism: Sceloporus undulatus (assembly GCF_019175285.1). NCBI lineage: Eukaryota > Metazoa > Chordata > Lepidosauria > Squamata > Phrynosomatidae > Sceloporus > Sceloporus undulatus. Next base: position 166,252,141 of record NC_056525.1, read on the forward strand.
TAAAAAACCAGATGGGAACGAAGAATAAAAGCGATTCGGAACGCGGGATAAGACCAGGGTTATTTTGAATCGGATCTATTAAAAACGTTGTATTTTAAATCGTTTCAAATCTTAAGTGAGAACATCCTCTGAAATGCCTGCAACTGTAGTATTTATGTAACCATACCACCTTGGAACTGTTCTACCTAAGGTATATTCTTGTTGATTTTATTCAATAAAGTTAATGTTTATGTGTTACAATAGAAAACTCAGCCTGTGTGAATTCTAAGCCTTATAGGCACATAAAAACACACTACCAAAGAGATGAAACTTAAAAGAGGAAGGCACTTGGGACCTAGCCCTTATACATTTAGGGAAAATGTATAAAGGGTGGGGATGCTTGGCAGGTGTCATTGACATGGGGCCTTTTAATAGTAAGGAAGAGGTAAAAAGTAACCTCAAGGCAGAGATAGAAGGTTACACATAACAACAGCCAAGCCTCCTGTAGAAGAGGATCCCACAGAGTGGGAGAAGCCCTTCTTCAAATAATAAATACATCAGGCTGCAGCTTGATACAGCTGCCTGGAGAATGTTTTCCTGGCTAAGGGGTAGGAATCGTGTGCCTCCAGAGTTGTGTGACTACAAATCCCTGCAGTCCTACCCAGCATAGCAAATGGGAAGGAATTTGGGGAGGTGCAGACCAGCTTGATCTGAGGGACCATGGTTTTTACTCTGGGTTTAGATATTCGGCGTCACAGCTTACACATGGTTGGCCTTGGAACAAGACTGGGGAGACATACGTTCAGCATGTGAAAGACATAATCATTAGGCTGAGAGTTAGAACCACATTTGTAAAAAGTCATGAAGGCAGGGGACCAACAGGTTAGATCCAAAGTAAGCATGAAAGTTCAAATTCCACCTGTGAAACAGGTATACGTAATTAGTTATTAGCAGTTGGTAGATTATCGCATTGTCATCTTATTTTCCCAAGAAATTAAAGTAGCATGCATGGAGCTTTTTGTTCATTTTAGGGTTAAATGATAACTGTGCACCCACAGAGCTTTGAGGCTGCAATCCAAAAATAGATTATCACATCCAGATGTAAACCCTGCTGCAGCTGCTGCATTGAATGACTTTCAGTGCAGAGCTATGCTTGTGGTGATAGGGAAGAAATTGATGTACGTAAGACAAAGCAAGACAACCTATGGCCTTCAGGTGGCATTGGACAGATACTTCCCTCATCCATTGCCACTGGATCTGCTGGCTGTGGCTGATAAGAACTGCAGTCCAACAGAATTTGAAGGGTTATGATTCTGCTCCAATGAAACTCTTGGTAGTTGCAGCAAAGGGTTCTGCAATATACCCTTCTAAGAAAAATCAGGCAGAAGGAAGAAAGAAAGACTGCCAAGTTCACAGCCCCTCAGAGCTGGAGGTAAACCTTCATCCCATGCTTATTGTGGTTGTATAGAATGCTAACTTGGGAAGATCCCACATTTACTGTTTGGTCTGCATTGTGGATGGGCAGGAACAGGGGGCTTCCTACTAATTTCCAGAGTGAAACTCTTTAACCTTTGATATCCCAAAAGATAAAAAATCAAATTAAGTACCTTTTCCCTTCTTTATTAGCAGAGCAACTAATCAGCTCAGAAGAGGGCTTCTGAAGCACTGTTCTCCATTACTGATTTTCCTCTTGGAAAAGCATCCATGCTTCACCCAGAATCAAAACATAGGAATTTACTTGTTTAGACTATAATTCTCACAATCCCCCAGCCATTGCCCATTTATGGTACAGCTCTAGAGTTGTAGCCCAAAAGATTTTTCCAAGCACTGCTCACAACATAATTGGATATGACAAAAACAGTCAACCCACAAGTCCCAAGATGTTGCTCAAGCTGTGAAGCAAACAGTGGATTTTCACTTTATAAATAGTACTATGTGGAGTTACATAAGGAACATGTCCCATCTAACTCTCTAAGTGCTAGCCATGATGGTATGATAAACTATCGACCGGAACAGACAGGCCAAAACAAAGCTGCTTCAGATCACTTTGGAGGTATGCTGATTAAATGCTGCATGGAAACCGCACCAAAGCCATGCTCCAGTCCTAAGAACCGAAGCGCACTGTTGGCACAGCTCTGGCCTCTTAAGATGCATGTGTCATTTCAATAGCATAACTCCAAAGTGAAGCAGCTTTATTTTGGCCTGTCTGTTGGCCCTATGGCAGTACAGACAAAGTCCTCCATTGCTGCAATATAGTGTGGTGCAGGAGTGCTCTTGGGCTTTTGGTAGCTATGCCAGAAAAGGACGAGCTCAAGAAGGTTCTACCAAGTTGATAGGGTTTTCAGATTCAGTCCTATGTCACCTAGCCAAGGACCATACTGGCTAAGTACAGATAGAATCATCACCAAAAGGCTTGCCACCAGGTGATGAACTGGCCACAGCAATTATGAACATAACAGTAGTGTGGAATAGTTGTGAACTGCATCAGTAGAATCCTGTCAACAGCAATGAAATCACAGATCTTCAAAGTATTCAAAAATAAGTGTACCCAGAGAAAGAGAGACAAAGCTGCATCGAAGCATCAAATACCTTCTATATACAATCTACTATGTGTGCACAGTCACCCAGAGGTAAGCACCATTGAATTCAATACATTTAACCACAGAAGTGCACCTTGCAAAACACACCAGCTGAAATGTAACCCATGGTTGTTGATTAGAAATGCAAAAAATCCTGGAAAAAAAAGTTGATAAGAAGAAAATAAACTCATTTGAAATGTGTGTGCTTTCAAATTGTTTCTGATTTATGGTGACCCTAAATTGCACCTATCTCAGAGTTTTCTTAGCAAGATGCTTTTGAGAAAGTAGTCTCAAGTCTACAAAAGCTCATGCTACCAACATCTGTCTTTCAGTTAGTCTCAAAGGTGCTACTAGATCCCATTGCATATGATGAATTTAGTAAGACGTGCATTATAGGTGTATTATTGACTCCCCCCACACACATCACACTCAGATTTCAACCCTTATACACATTCACTGGGGGTTTGGTAAGGAGCTAAACCCCATTGGGCTCAATGAGACTCTCTTCATACAAGTTTTCACTCTGAATGCCTGAAGTTTTGCAATTGAAGAAACCATATCTGCAAAACCTTAGATTGAGCAGGGAGTGCTGGCAACAACCAAAATTTGTCAACAAATTCACTATATTGTGGACACTTGTCGTTATACATATTTCCGCACATAATTTGACTTGCACTAATACTTCTTGTTCTGTAATATTTAATGGTGAATTACCGTAGACTACTGAAAATTGTGTTGAAACAGCTGAACAAGTGGCTGAAGCACACCTGTCTCATGTTTCATAATACAGCAGAAACAATGAAACTCTGAACAGTTTGACATGATTTCATCTCTGAAACTATAACAGGCTTCATATTTTTGCCAAATGCTTCAAACTACACAGGAAGCCTACCTTCATTTCTATAATGGCTTACCCCCAAATATTTGGTATGATAGCATCAGCCTATATTAAACACTAAAATTACTCAGCAATGGAAACACTCCTGAATATGAAATTGTTCGGCATTTCACTTCTCTTCAGATATTCAATGAGATTAAGATAAGTTTCATTTTCTGCACGACAGTGACAAATAAAGGAACCATCACAGCAGGTGAAATAACAATAATATAAAAGGATATTGTGAAATTTCCTGAAGCGTCTGTTTGCTTTATTTACAGAAATATTGGGTCAAGTGATTTGTTTGCTAGTGAAATGACTTGACTGAGGGTAATTTTCTCCGCAAGAGAAATCTGTGGCACAACTTACTGATGCCAGCAACTTTAACCAAGCCTCCCTCTCTCCCACCTGTCTCCATCATGAAAGTATTACATCTTTTTCCCCCCAAAAAAACCTGACACTTACCCAGGATATTTCACTGATCCAGCCACTGCTCAAGGGGATGGCATTGCTTAATGGTAAAAAATGCTTTTCAAGTCATATGTTCAGTGGGTAGAACTTCCCATTAAAAGGATCTGAAAACATCCTCCCCCACCATCTAAGATTCTAGAAGGATTGCGTGTAATTTACTTTGTAGGCAAGAGCTCTCAAAGGCCCCATTCTGAGGAATTGGGGAGCTATCATCTGGAGATCAGGGTTGAAATCTGACTCAGCCATGGAAACCCACTGGGTGACCTAGGGCAAATCATATTCTCTTAGCCTCAGAGGAAGGCAAAGGCAAAAACCTTCTGAAAAAATCTTGCCAAGAAACCCCTGTGATAGATTTGCCTTAGGGTTGCCACATGTAAGGAGTTGAAGGCACACAACAGTAACATCCAATCCAAGACTAACTTTTTGAATTTCCCTAGAGAATTCCTCCTGACAATAGGACCACCTTTCAATGGTGGTGGGATTGCATGGTCCTGTGAAGTGAGAGGTTCTGCTGACAGCAGCTGTGCTACTTGCAGGGTTTCCCACATCAGCCAGGCTTTTGCTGAGGAGCCAGACTAAATCTGGCAAACACCTGCTGGGCAGCCACAGTAGTGGGATGGTGGTGACACTAGCATAGTGTCTCAGCGACAATGGCAGTGTCACTGTAGCTAACACTTGTTATTGCTGCACAGAATAAGGCATAGTAAACCTGCTTTAGAAAATCTTTTACCACAAAAACCCTGTGATGAAACAATCCAAAATCCAAAATGATAGTGCCAGAAGATAAAACTCCCAGGTTGGATGGCACTCAACAAACTACTAGGGTGCAGCAGAGCACAACTACAAATAGTGTTGTGACTAATAACACAAATGGACCCAAGCTGAAGGGAAATTCATCTGTTGACATCCTCAAAGGGAAAACTGAGAACACCAAAATAGGACTTCTGGCTGGGAAAGGTGTAAGTCCATTAGTGTAACTCCATAATGCACTCCATTAATCCTTGTATGTTTGCAATGTGGTCCCTAGTGACTCTTCTTTTCTTGAACCCTGCCTGGACCTCTGGCATTTCTCTCTCCATGTACTATAGTTGGAGTCTATGTTGCAGAATTTTGAGCATGATTTTGCTTGCATGGGAGATTAGTGCTATGGTCCTGTAATTGCTGCAGTTCTTTGTGTCTCCTTTTTTGTGGATGGGGATATATATTGATTGTTTCCAATCTGTTGGCTACCGTTTTGTTTTCCATATCTGTTGACATATGTTGGATAGCACTAGAGTTTACTCTGTCCATGTGAATTGCAGCAGTTCAACTGGAATATCATCTGTTCCTGATTATTTGGGGTTTTACCATTTCTCTTATTGCAGCTCTATTTCTCTTATTGCATCTTACAGCTTTAGGTGCACGTGTGCGCGCACACACACACACATATATACGATGTGCATTTACCTTCTGTTTCATAAGTACATTTACCAAAAGGGGAAGCATCCAGACCTGAAACCCATGGAAGAGAATTGCAGCAAGCTACCTGAATATATTTTTAATGAAATATCATTGTGCCAATTGCCTAGCTTTGATCTTCACAGAGTGAATAATTACATGCAGCTCCCTTTGGACCAAAGCATAATTAATAAAGATGCACTGCTTCTTTTAATTTCTTAATTAGCCCTTTCAAACCGGCCATATTTACTTTTGTTCAGTTCTAATTGGGTCCTTTTGGACAGTGTGCTTTTATCTTTATCTTTGTGCATGTAAAAATCCACAAATCATTTGTACTTTATACAGAAATGTGAAAAATATTCACCAAATTTCACATTCTTGACGCATCGACAGGCTGCAGAGAAAACAGCATCCTTTGCAAGAGGGCTCACTAGCAGCATAAGAAACAGACGGGGAGTTCTTTGCTCTTTTTCAGTTTCCGTATCTGCACACACAAAAACATCTGCACAGAACTACCATATTTTTCTTTGTGAAGCTGGGCACATGCATAGCAAGCACAGGACTGCCTGACTGCTGAAAATGACTTGAAGGAGGCTGATTGGGTGCCATACCAGAAGGAAGGTTGGACTGAAAATAAATAAATAAATAAATGGTTTAAAAGATTGATGTGAAAAGTATAGTAATCTCATTCCCATTCACCAGAACAAGAGAAATGGGAACTTACATCCCTAAATTTGACACAGTGGAATTTAGCCCACAAAATCTTATGTAACAATGAATGTATTCTTAATTCAAGGCAACTGGCCTTTTGTTGCGTTTAGTGGCAAACAGTGCTGTCCCTCTGGAAATTATCAACTAAAATATGTAAAGGAAAACCTGTTCTGAATCAGATTTTCTGGGTGAAATTTGTAATATACCTACTTTGGAACAGGACACAGAAGCACACAAGTACATACTAACAGATACTTTACTTTTCTGTTTACCAGGTAACTGCAGATGTGGCTGAATCTGCTCAATATTCATAGTAATATTGAAGATCTTACCTGTCTTAGTGGCTGTGTGATGATGCAATGTAGAGCATGGAAACATAATTTTAAGGGATTACAATTCTCAGGATTCCACAGAGGGATTTAAGGAGTTCTAGTAAAAAAACTAACTTTTCCACATTCATGTAGGAGGATGTCAGTGGTACACATGGGCAGCAAGTTCCAATTATTCTTGTATATTTAAAAGGATGGTGTTGAAAGGATCACAGGAACTGAGCATATTGCACACCAAATTTATGATTATGCATATATGATACTGAGATATTTATCCAGCTGTGAACAAAAGATTTTTGCTTGACTGATCATGTGAAGCTCTCTTTAATATCTTGTAAGACAAATCAAGAGTACAAACAAACAAAATGATTTTAGTGAGAAATGTAGAGGCACACTCTTGGCTTCCTGTTGAAATCAATAGAATATACAGCAATTGACTGTTAAAAAAAAACAGCCTTATAACACTTAGTTATTACTATGACTGCATCTACCCTGCAGAATTAAGGCAGTTTGACACCCCTTTAACTAACATGGCTCAGTGCTATGGAATTCTGGGATTTGTGAGATATTTAGCCTTCTCTGTCAGCTCTGGTGCCACAACAAACTACAAATGCCAGGATTCCATAGCATGGCAGTTAAAGTGGTGTCAAGCAGCATTAATTCTGCAGTGCAGATGCAGCCTTTGTGTTCTAATGATTTAAATAATTAATAATAATTAATAATTAAAATTAATGGTTAAGAACATAAAAGGCTGCTTTATGCCATAGGCTGGGAAAGGTACTTTTTGGGAATACAATTCTCAAATTTTTGTAGGGCGTTGGGAGTTGTAGTGCCAAAAGGTACCTTCCCGAAGCTCTGCTGAAGACAACAGTGAAACCTGGGACCTTCTGTATCTTCTGCTACCAAAACATCGCCTCTTCTGCTCTTGGCTGTCTCAGTTTTACTGATGAAACAGAAGGCTAAAGGGTAGCATTGTACCATGGAAAATAAACAGTTCTGTTACCACCAAGAGTATCTATATTAAAACAAATGTATGCTTTGGCCTGAATATCCATCACATTTTAACAAGGTGCATGTGCATGTGCCTCACTTAGGATTGTTGCAGTGAACACTGGAGATGGCTTCTGTACCTTTAATAATTGTGCAGGATGGGGAATTTCTGCAGGTGTTGTTTGTCATGCAGCCAAGTAACAAGCAACACTTACTGAAATTCCCACTTGGTCCCAGGTCCCAGAAGAATTGACTCCCATTTACTTGCAAAGGCATCGAACAAGAAGGGGGAAAATTATTATTGTCATTTTACGCAACCAAACACATGCTTGAAATTTCCACAAGAAGGTGCTGGAAATAGCTGGGGCTGTGACCAGGGGCTTTCTCGTCTCTGTTCTCCTATCCCTTGTGGTGAGCCACTCTCAAGGCTGCAGAGCGAAGGCTCTGCGAAGGTGACAGACTTTTGTCAGAATAGAAAGCATCAAGCACACTGCAGTTAAGCACTCGCCCACTCTTTCCCAGAACTTTGGAATCTTGATTGATACCATTTTTAAGGTTCAGAGAATAATTTGTGACCCATGCTGTGATGCACTAAAGGCACATAGCAAAGATGCATGACTAAAAAAAACCCATCCTGTGTGAATTGCTATCAGACATGACCTTTAGGCAATTGGCTCAAGTGACACATCCTAGTGGTCAACAGTGTCATCCCACTCCAGATGTTCCTCCTAAGTTCCCAGACTTTCCTCCATTAAAGACTGTTAACCCCTAAATTGATCTCATGCCCTCAAGTGTTGTGGAAGAACCATTTCCCATAATCAATGTGGAAAGAAGATTCAACTGCCAGTCCAGACAGCCTCTGTACCTGGAATGGCGGAAGAAAGGGCACCATCTTATTCTATGACTCAAGCAAAATGTCCTAGGTTGGCCCTGTCTGTGAGGCCATAGGAGTACAGAGCACCCAAGTTCTCTTGTTCCACATGATATTTCCTTGTGGCTTTCTTTCCCTTGAACAAAGTCACTGAAAGCTGACTGGCATTTTATGATAGAGGTTTCATTTACAAATCTATTAAGGCTCAACATAGATGGAGAAAACCTAATATATGTTCACTGCTCCCACAATGGAACTTGGAAAGTATTCCAAAAATAGTCTCATTTTCCCTCCCTCCCATGCCCCACACAACCTAAAATCTTAGAATAGTTATTTTTGAACTACATTTCCCAGTGTCAATCTGGATGATTTCTGCAGTGCAGATACAGCTATGGGTTTGAGACCTGATACAAAGTTCTAGACCTGATATAAGACTGAAATTCTTTCACATTTCCAGAACCTATAATTCTTTGCAATGGTTTCTCCCACCATGTGCTGTCCCATGCATACCTGTAATCCCCACACACAGTGTGATTTTGAGGCATGCATAGATTTGAAACTGCTTCCCCTACCCAGCCCTACTCTCACAAATTGTAAGATCTCTGCAGATTTTTCTGCTTTGTAAGTCTATCATCTGTGCCTGGACCGTGTTGGGAAAGGTTTGCCTTAGGGTTGCCATAAGTCAGAAGTGACTTGAAGGCACACAGCAACAACAACAGCCATAGTTGTGCACTTTCTCCTCATAGACTAACTGGCAGTTAATATAGGCGGGGTACAGACTGCCAAAAAGAGGCACCTCCTCAGCGCCTCTCTCTGCTGCGCAGCTGCACCGCAGCATACAAATTGTGCGGCGCAGCTGTGCAGCAAAGAAGGAGCTCCCCAAGTGGCTCCTGTTTGCAGTGCCGCAAAGAGCCAAAGGTGGCGTGGTTATGTCTCAGCTGTGCAGCGCCATTTAGAGGCGGCACAGCTGCGACATAATCATTGCGCGTGCTGTATGTATGGTGCTGTGCAACTGCGGGGCATGCATGGTGTGCTAGGGTTGCAGGGCGTGTACGCATATCGCCCCGAGGCAACCCTAGCACATTGTGGACACACCGCAAAGGGCCCATCTGGACAGGGCCATATATCTTTGAGACTCTTTTTTGTGTCCACTCCACTATCAGATGTAAGGTATTGGGAATACAGTGGCCCCTCGCCTTATAAGGGGGATCCATTCCGGACCCCCCCCCCATGTAAGGCGAATTCCGCCTATGCTTGAGCCCCATTCACTTGAATGGGGCTCGTGCGTGCAACTCTGTCACAGGAAGAACCTGGAATGCTCTCCAGGAGCAAATTATTCACAGGGAAAGCCTGTGAATGATTTGCTGCTGGTGCATTCCTGGTTCTTCCCAGGACATGTCCTCTTTAATCGTGATGTGTGGGAAAATCTTTCCCGTGATCACATGAATGTCCTGGGAAAATGCCTTTGAAACCCCTGATTTTCCCCTGTGTGATAAAGTCTTCAGTCTGCACTGACCAGGATACTTCAGGGGCAGCCCAGAGTATCCTGGCATTGCAGCTGCCCTGTTCTTACCCTGTTACCTTGGCCCCGAGAGCCTTCTCATAGTAGCTGCTCCCATCCTATGGAACTCCCTTCTGTGAGAGGCTAGAATGGCTCCCTCCCTGCTGGCCTTTTGCCAGCAAGCAAAAAAATTTTTATTCAAGAAAGCTTTTTAAAATCAAGCAAGCCTGGTTTTATTTGTGCAGAGGTTGGTTTAGATTATGTTTTAACTTTTGTATGTTTTAATTTTAAATTTTTTCTAATGTTTTAATTAGATTTTTTAAATTGTTTTTTCAAATGTTGTTTTACTGTGTTTTTGTATTATAATAAATAAATAAATAAATAAATAAGCAAGCAAGCAAGCAAGCTGTCTCCACGGGCATACTGTTGGGCCACCTGGCATGTCTGCTGCAGGTCACTCGGTAAAGGGCACATGTAGACAAAGCCATGGTCTTCTTTATCCCAAAGGAGAAGGAATAATCTCTTCATTTCACTGTGATCTAGAAGCAGCTCCTTTAGTTACGATCTCTGTTTTAATTTCCAAACAGGAAAATATGTTAACTGTGTGTTTGAATTACAAGTTGTTGTTAGTACGTAATGGATAATGCTTAATGACACTAACAGAGGCTGTCTCTAGGTCTCAGATTTTGGGTCTGGAAACCTCAAGGCCTGGGATAACCCTGAATTTACAATCTTATAGGCAACTGTCAGTGTTTCGGGATTCTGTGAGGCCCTGGGACACTTAAAAATTGTGTTGAGACCCTGGAATATACTTTCTCACTCCTGGGCTACAACAATATTCTTAATCTTACCTGAGAATGCAGCCATTGCAGGCACTCAAGAGTAGTAGAAACCACTAGATCACTGAAAGGGAGAAACCAAAGGTTGGGATGGATGATAAATTCATTTCAGTTTGTTTTCAGTTAGAATTTACTGATGCAGTATTTGCTAATTTGTTCATATTTAGGATGGGGAGAACCTAGACGTTTTAAAAATTTGAATGTAGGAGAAACCAAAACTGACAGTTTCATCCATCCAGGCCCAGGACCTTTACTGCTTAAACCCCAAAGGTGTGGCTTTTGACTTTCTGTGTATTCATCCATGCTACTGTTGAACTGGGGGTGCAGCTTCTTATTTTCCCAAAGGGTTCCTCATGTTTATCACCTGTGTGGCAGGCTGGTACATCATGACTTTGTCCCTTTTAGGGACCGCTATCCTTCCTTGAATCTAGCTGAAATAGCTAGAGGAGAAATTGGTTTTAGTTCATCTTTGAAGAATTTTCTCAAATTCACAAATTTATTCATGCCGAGAAAGAGTGAAGTTTTTATAGGAGAGAACTTGCAACTGATAAATCTTCCCATCTTTCACCCAGAAATTCCCAACACCCTTCAAACAGTAGCCTGACATCTCATCACAGATGGAATGCTGAACACATCAGTAGTAGAGCAGAAATAACATGTTAGTGGAGCAGTAATAGCAGCAAAAGTAATATCAGTAGTAGAGCAACACCCACCCAACTCAAGGTTTTAACTTTTGTATCTTACAGATTTTTAACAATATGTTTTTTAATTTGTTGTAAGCTGCTTTGAGTCCCAAACAGGGGGAAAGGTGTGATAGAGATAAATATAACAAAAACAACTATTTGTTGTAAATTTGCTATACAGATGTTGGCAAAAACATGGCCACATAGCCTGAAAAACCCACAAAAATCTATGGATGCTGTCCATGAAAGCCTTCGACTTCATATTTGCTATACATTCATGACTAAGTTTAATAAGATTCCAACATTTTTCCAATTGGAGAATCATATAATAAGTATCTGGTATGCATCTAAATTCTAGACTTACTCCAGCTTGGAACAGATCTATTCAAATCAGTGTGATTTGCGTAAGGCATGACTAACTTAAGTTCCATTGACTAAACTTGACTAAGACTGGACCTTATCATGCAAAACAGAAAAAGAGGCAATTCAAAATGATACTGTATATTTTAATCTAAAAGCTTTGTAACCTTGTTTATTTCTTTTATTACTTTCCTGCCCTTTCCAAGTCCAGAACTCAAGGCAGCTTGCAAAAGTTAAAACTAAATCAACTAAATATACACTCGTTCCTCCACATTTGTGGATTGGACTTTTGCGTATTTGATGATTCATGGATTTTAATAATATGTTCTCTCTATGAATCTCTAGGTCCTCCAGCATAACTCTATGGTCAACTTTAACCAAAAGTCACACCGAAGGACCTAGAGATTCCTAGAGAGAACGCTCCACTAGGCATTTGTAGATCCTCCAGCACAATTCTATGGTCAGTGTCTGGCAGATGTTGACCACATCATTGCACTGGGGGACCCAGAGATTCCTGGAGAGGTGTACTCTCAGGTAAAAACATAGTGTTTTTGTTATTTAAGGGTTTTCCACATTCACGAGGGTCCTGTGCCCCTAACCCCAGTGAATATGGAGGGATGAGTGTATATTTCTAAATTAATATTATATACTGAAAAAGTCCCCCCCCCCCCCCCCCCCCCCCCCCCCCCCCCCCCCTTCACAGTTAATTTTTAGAGGTGGAAAAAAACTCAATACATATACAAGCAAAAAAACTTTGCAGTGAAGGCATTCTTTAAAGGCATAAATACATTCTTGTAATTGATACTACCGGTGTTTTTCATTTGTGATTATTTAACCACGTTTCTTCTAATAAACACAAGTTTTAAAATTCCAGATCTTTCATCTTTTTTGCAGTTACATCATTATCTTTCCACGGATGAAAGTAATGACACTGCATAATTAAAAGCTACTGCGCTGCTGTTTTGTGTACATATTCTTAGTAATGAACATGTAAGGTGTGGAGAGGGGAAAGTTATGGGTGTGTAAGCAGAAAATGCCATTTTTACTTCGTTGATTTTTTTCCATTCCTAATTGCACACTGCTGCATTTTTCTCTCTTCCAAAAAACAAAGTCAGAACTTATTTCTCTTCTCCACTTTTCAAAACTATGTTGATGAGGAGAGGATGTCCCTCCTGCAAAACAAGCAGACATCTTGTTATCTATATCCCCCCAAATTTCCACATCCGCAAATGGCCATGTTGGCAAAAGCACACCATTTTCTAGTCTCATCAGAACGTCAGTGACTGCCCTCACTGTTTGATGATTACACCTGAATTTCCCCAGAGAAAAGGGAGTTCCCCATAACTCAGGGGCCTCACTGTGAAACAAAGGGCAAAAAGGCTCAGCGCTTGTCTCTTTTTAATTCCGAAGAGACTGAAAAGAGAGTAGTGAAAAATGAAAAGGTTTTGAAACTGTCCTTATCTGCACAGATTGTTATTATGAAGATTCAGAATACTGATAGAAAACCATTTGAAGAGCTCATGAAGTCAAAGCATCTATGAAATGGTGGGATTTGTTTAATGACGATGTTATTAAAGTGGTGTTAACCTGAACGGAAAGTAGACAAAAGCCGCTCCGTTCTGCTTTCGGAAAATCCCAAAAGTAAAAAGGAGTGGCTTTTGTCTACTTTCCGTTCAGGTTAACACCACTTTAACAATGACGTGTGTGAAAAATCAACCTGCTTTTGTGAGTTTTTTCCAGCTTTTAAATCCCGTTTTTTCATGAGATTTCCCCCATGTGATAAACTCCTCTTCCCAGTGAGATATCACTCTTGAAAGAGCAGACAAGATGGTCAGTGGAGTCCTTTGTTTAAAGATATTCTCTTATTTGACAGGTAGTCCAGTACAAGTCCAATTTGAAGATAACTATCAACACGAAATGAGAAGTTGCTTGTGAACAATAAGCCTTTGGACAGGAAAGAGGAGGAATACAAGGTTAGCAGGTCATACTGTAGATCCCTAATGTCCAGAATCTGAGGTGGACTTAAAGGTAGGGAAGGATTTTCCAAGGTGTGACCTGATAACGGAAGCTCACTTGGAAATTAATCAAACAAAACACATGGTGTTTTCTTCTAATTAAATTAAGACTAAGAATTTAGCAATGGCAAGTGGTACTCATTTGGGTGGCCAATGGAAATTGAAGCCAAAGCCAGCAGCGGGCAAATTCAACTAATTCTAGGGAGGTTTCCTTCCTCCTTCTTTGCAATGATGCTGTAGTACAATCTGTAATATTCAGTGTCTAAATAAATAATTGTGTCTTACACTGGTTCCGGAGGTTTCCAAAGCAGAGGGAGAAGAGTGCCACTCATACACTATGTATGAAGGCAGGGAAGAGCAGGCTGGCTGGAGGTAACTTGAACACAGCAGGAAGTCAACATTCCACTTGCCCTGTGGGACCTGCCTCCATTGCAGTTGGTTGTGTGTTTGTGTGTGTGTAAACCTCTGGAGCAGATGTTTGTGGGACACGGAGGATTGCTGGAGGAAAACAGGAAGCCTTGTTGGACTAGCAAATTTCTACTAATGATACTATTGAATGTAACCCTTCGTTACTTTTTTTGGATGCATCTTTCAAAATATTGGGGACAGAAGCTGGCAGAACCAGAATAAACCCAATGTTAAACTGCTGACATTTTTTGTTGACAAAACACTAAGCCACTTATAGGGATGTCATGGTCTTGGTTCTGGTCTCATATGGAACTTTATGGGTGGCAGCTGGAGCAAAACCTATTCTGTTGGCCATAGCAAGCCAACAAATTTGCAGCATAACCAAAACCTTTAATATATTTGTTTTGACGTTATTGTTTCATGAGTGAACAAATGTTTGACCACAAATTAGCAGGGCCAGTCCAAAGGTTGGGCAGAATGAAGTTGCTCCAGCCACAGGCATGAGCAGCAAAAAGGGCCTGGGATCTGGAACCCCATCCTGCTCTCTGAAGTTCAGGCCTCAAGTGCAATGGTGGACACCAGTGTTGATGTACATGATTCAACTGCCATTCCAGTTGGCTCTCAGGCATGGCTTTGGGAAGGACCCCATCTTGTCCAGTTGAGAAGCTAAATGTTTTGGTCCAACCCTGCAAACTAGAAAATCCTCTTGAGATAAAAGTTGAGTATTTGAAGGTTAAAAAAATATAGAATGCTAATGGTACACATAAAACTTGAAGGATCTCTCTCTGTGTGTGTGTGTGTGTGTGTGAGAGAGAGAGAGAGAGAGAGAGAGAGAGAGAGAGAGAGAGATGGCTCAAAATGAAAAGAAAAGCCTGAAATAGGGGAAACCCTTAAACCAACGGTCAGGGAGAGAACCAGTCTTTGCTGTCCACCAGTCAGCATCAAAACCTGCAGAGTGAACGTATTTGAAATAACAGGAAAGGGAGGCTATACAGACATGAAACAAATTTGGCTACTGTGGTGTGAAGAGCATTGAATCCAAAGATAAGAGGGAGCAGGGCAAGGATGTGGGACTCCAGCCTCTTAAACAAGAGAATTAAGAAGTAAATGTGATCTCTTCAAGGGTGTCTGAAAAATTATTTTTCCAGGAAAGTAGAAAGCTGCATCGTCGTATATCAACAAAATTCATACATATAGTGCATACTAGTACAATGTGTTTTCTCTTCCCTGTGCACACATACTTTGATCTATAGCATCACAATAAACAACATTTTGAAACCTCCAAACAGAAGTTGGAATTTGGCAGCACCAATTGTTGTTAACTGCTGAGAAGTCAACTTCGACTTATGGTGATCCTATGAATGAGAGGTCTTGCGCAGTCAGGGCCACAGCTTCCTTGATTGAGTCTATACATCTAGAATGTGGTATTCCTCTTCTCCTACTGCTTTCTACCTTAACAAATATTATTGTCTTTACTAGTTAGTTATGTCTTCTCATGAAATGCCCGAAGTACAACAGTCTCAGTTTAATCATCTTAGCTTCTAGGGAGAGTTCAACGATATCTGTGGAACCCTTCTCCAGCACCACCTTTCAGCTTTCTTCACTGTCCAGTTTTACCAACCATATATACCACTAAAACAGGACTGAAACAGCACACATAGACAATAAATTTATTATTATTATTATTAACAACTTTACTAAAACAAAATTCGTATGGAATGAGGTACATTTTTAAAAAAAAATCATTCCTAACTATGTGTATGAGAACTTCAATCCTCTTACTAGTGTCTTCTTGTTATGTGTCTTCAAGTCGCTTTGGACTTATGTTGACTCTAAGGTGAGCCTGTCATGGGGTTTTTTGGCCCCATGAGGCTGAGAACATTTTACGTGCCCAAGGCCACCCAGTGGGTTTCATGGCCAAGCTGGGAATTGAACCCTGGTTTCCAGAGTCATAGTCCAACACCCAAATTATTACTCCACTAGTATCTATCAGTTATTAATTTCCCCTCATTTTTCTTGCTTCTTGCGCTTTCTATTCTCCATATTCTCCACTTTCAAACAGACATAGTGATTCATCTCATTGGTCTTTTGAATGGGCCTCTTCATCACTTACTCCAAGCCTGTCATATGACCTGATGTTCACCTCAACCCTTGGGTCTGCATGACAAGCTGAAGGAAGAACGTGGGAGTATTTACCGGAGGGTGGAAACATTTCTAAAAAAAAACATTTCTTTAAAATATACCAATGGCTTGCCGGAGCTGTTGATGATGGGATTCCCCTTCCCTCCATATCACAGCTTCATTGGACTTTTCCAGCAAGTCTGTAAAAAACAATAACATCAACTGAGAAAAGAAAAAGAACCACACATTAACATGGCGCTATCAGACATGACAGTGCAGTGTAATATTCAATATCCATTTTCTGCTTAGACCAAATGAGTTTAGTTTATAGCAAAATGGTAAGAGAAGGACTTGGAAAAAAATGATATTCTTCCTTTGAGAAACCCGATTTTACTGCAAATAAATGATTTCTAGCAATTATCTTTCGTTGCTGCTGCAGGTATTGTTCAGTGTTTGCTCAGGCCTCTGTGTGTGTGTGTGTGGGGTATTTGTTGGTTTGTTCAGTCTGGGCTTTGATAATTTTTACTCCTATACCCTCTAAAAATGAAAATAAGTGTTACATCTGTACTTACGCCCTTTTTCTGTTATACAGAATGTGCCTTGGCTACCAGTAGGTAAACACTTGTTGATGCTTAGCCAGTAAAATACTGTTGATATCAGTCATATTGTACCCAAGGGGAAAATCTCTTCAAGAGAACAAGAGAGAAGCCTGGGTCACAGTGAAACACAACTGTGAAGAATGAAAGTACCATCTGTGTTGTAATAAGAAGCTTTTTCTCACTACAATCCAGTTGTTTTTCATGGGTCATAGTTAATCAGAAGTGGGGGGGGGGATGACCGAAGGGTGATGTTTTTCATATCTTCACTTTTTTATCCTCACAACAACCAGTTGTGTAGGCCAGCTGGTAACAGTTAGTTAAGTTGCGACTTTCCCGAGACTATTGTTTAAGTTGCAACTTTCCCAAGTCCAAAGAGCTGCCGCCAGATTGTTAACAGGGACAGGTCGCAAAGAACATACAATGCCCTGTTCAAACAGCTCCATTGGCTGCCAGTTTGTTTCTGGGCACAATTTTAAGAGTCTATCCAAATTTTTAAAAAATCCCAGAATTCCAAAGAGTAATGGGCAAATGACAGTTATAACAATATGAACATCTTTTCATCATGTAGTAAAGATAGCGCTTAGATGCAAGCATTCCCTGAAGGAAATAGAATTGTTGCTTGGAAGCCTTACTTGGAAGCAGTTTATGCTTGATTGAGATCCACTGAACTGAATAAGAGTGTTATGCCATGTTAGTCTGCTGTAGAAAAAGAAACATGGTACCTTCTGGCATTTCTTGGTATGGTGTACCTTCAAATTGTTTTCTGACTTATGATGACCCTAAGGCAAACCTGTTGTGAGGTATTTTGGGCAAGATTTGGTCAGCATGGGGGTGCCTTTACCTTCCCACAAGGCTGAGAGTGTGTGACTAGCCCAAGGTCACCCAGGGATTTACATGGCCAAATGAAGATTCAAACCTGGTCTCCAGAGTCATAGCCGAATGTTCAAACCACTATACCACACTGGCTCTTTCTTCTGGCACCTAATTAAAGGTTAACAGCTTTATTATGGTTTATGCATTTGTGGATAAGGGACAATTTTGTGAATGAATGGGTGCGTTTTGAATGGAAGGAGGCAGTAAATCTTGCCCTAGAGTCAGAGCTGGGGATGGTGGTGAATAAATGTTTTAGACTACAACTCCCAGAATCCACACTGAGTGTGGGATTCTGGTACTTGTAGCTCAAAATGTAACTTTCCTTAGCTCTCTCTAGAGCAAACAGTGCCCCAGAAGACAACACCTGCCACTTTTTGTCTCTTACATTTGTAGCCATTTTCATCATTCCAATGAATGATTTGCAGCCATGGCTTATCCATGGCTTATAAAACAATAAATTTACAATATGAAGTCAAACCAGCATCCATAGTTTTTTGTGGGTTTTTCAGGCTATGAGGCCATGTTCTAGAACAGTTTCTTCCTGACGTTTCGCCAGCATCTGTGGCTGGCATCTTCAGAGAATGCATTCTCTAAAGATGCCAACCACAGATGCTGGTGAAACGTCAGGAATAAACTCTTATAGAACATGGCCACATAGCCCGTAAAACCCACAAAAAAACAATAAATTTATACATTCATTTCTGCTTAAAACAAACTGTATTTATTATATAGGCATTGATATTTTAACTTTTTTGAGAGAAGTAACAGTAAAAAGGATGCTAACCTAACATCAGTCTGAAAGAACAATGTTGCTTGTTACTTTGACTATCGGAAATGAATTGTCTGTACTAAGTTTAAGTCCCGCATTCATAATGCCAGGTATTTCCAAGGGGACATGATGTAATGGCTAGACTGTAGTGGTCACCAAACTGTGCTCTTTTGGACTTCAGCTCCCAGAGTTCCAGACTATTGGCCAACATGGCTGAGGCTTCTGGGAGCTGAAGTTCAAAATCTCTTAAAGGGCACAGTTTGGGAACCACTGGGCTAGAGCACTGGACTTGTAAAGTCTACCCTCCATATCCACAGATTCTGCACCCATGAATTCATCAATCCATGGCTTGAATTTAAAAAAAAATCCAGAAAGCAGCTTAAGCTCAGTAAGATATTTTGGCAAAGAATAAATATTAATTGAATGTAAATTGGGTTCAATAAATGGCAGTGTTACAGAAAGTCAAGAACAACTGGTTGAAATCAAATTGGTATTTGATGGAAAGAAGGTTAGGTATGAATTTGAAAGAAGATTAGAGGTAAGTAGAGAAGAAGGTGAGAGTAAGTGAGGGATAGATGAAAGAGAAGTGAATGTAGAGTAGAGAAGGAGAACGAGGAAAGAAAGGCTAGGAGTAGCCATAGAGTGGGGAAGGAAGAGGATAAGAAGGAGAAAGATTGGAGTTTGAGAAGAGATGGGAAGATCTAAGTTAGATCAGAGGATAAGGAAGAGAGTTTGGAGAATGTAAGGTAAGGTAATATGAGAGAGAGATTTAGACTGGAAGTGCAATGTAAGTTGAATCAGATATTTAATAATTTGGTAGTATTGAAATTTAAGGGGGCCATCAGTACAGGTATTGATATGTAACATGAATTTGCTACGGTATGAGTGAAATAAATGTATATGGCTTTTATATCTATATTTGTTTTAATGTGCTGGTATGTATTTGTATGTATCTGATTAGTGTTTTATGTGTTAAAATGTTCAATAATTTTTTTAAAAAAAATCTGGAAAGCAAACTTTAAATTTGACATTTTATAGAAGAGACACCATTTTACCATTGTACAAAATAAGATTTGAACAGCCACAGATTTTTATATCCACAGGGGGTCCAAGAAGCAAACCCCAGTGGATACCAAGGGCCCACTGTATAGAGGAAAAAACAAGTTCAAATACCTCTTAACTAGGAATCTCAGTTGGTGACCTAAGACAAATCTTTTTCGCTTTTCCTACTTCAATAGATTGTTGTTAGGATGAAAGCAGGAAGGAGAACCATACTGTAGGGCAATCTTTCCCAAGTGGACAATTCCCAAAGATGTTGCATTCAAACCCTTCCAAGGCAACAGTCCTATTTCTATTCCATGTAGGAGGAAAATCTAGTTTTGAGGAAAACAAATTTAAAAGGACCAAAACATATCTTTTGAAAGACCCATAATAAAATGTGCTCCAACACTAACATTTTGACTGACAAATTAATGAACCGTGACACAACCCATTAATGTATTCCTATAATTAGAGTTTATGGTAGTAAATTATTTTTCCAGTTTCTAACATTGAACTTCAAATTGATCATTAAACCTAATTCTTCAAGCTCTATAGACTACCATCTAGAATCAGCACCAGATAAGAACAAGAGGCCAAACACTTTTCTGCTTACTGCTGATAGGCTTAAGAGCTTGGCTGATTTTTCAAAGCCGGAATTCAGTAAGACAAAGCTGTGTTTCATTATGATAACATGATTTTGAAGTGGTTGTTGTTTGATTTTTGTTATTGTTGTTCGTAATATTTTATTTTATGCCACTCTCCTACCTCTAACAAGGAAGAACAGTTTTTATTTTTTTAAAAAAAAATAGATAAATAAATAAAATCAATTCTGATAAAATCTTGCTGTTTATTATGTGCTGTATCAACAGTGATAACACCCAGACTGGAAAATATGTGCATTATGTTAAAGGACATCAGAATGGCAGAATTGGGACCATAACTAAAATCTGTGAGATCAAACAATATATACAAGATTGCACTTTAATTCAGTGATATGGAATCCTAAATAGTTACTCATGTCCTTCAAATATATCTTCACAGTAAATCTTCCAACAACACTCTAAGGTTGTCCATGGTCATTTATCTCAGGTTGTAAGCATATGAGGTGGGGAGATTTTTCCATTCTTGAAAAAGCCACTGGAGAAGTCCTGGTTGCAGGTTGGCTGCCCAAGTGTATATAGCCCTACAGCCTAAATGTGATAACATCCATTTAATCTTTTAGATCCTGTATCTCTCCTATCGAGATTCCTGGGTGTGATAATCTCCTTAGTCTGTTCTGTGAATACCTAAAAGAAGCACTGGTTCTCCTCCATGGTGCCATTTCTGACATTTGTGAATGTCTGGGCAGGAAAAAAAATTCTATAAGTTTCTATAAAGTAAAGAGATATTGAATTGGCAAATTAATCTCTTATTTTAACTTCATAAGGCTTCACCAAGCATGCAAACAAGCAAGAATTTTCATCCTTTCTACTTTTGGGGGATTGAAGAGATAGACCTAATGTCTCCAAAATATGCAGAGGACTTCCTTTAAAAGAAAATAAAACCCTGTACATGTGTTCATTCAATGTGTAATAGAAGCCAGAAATCTTGGACTATGCACTCCACTAGGGTCAAAATGTTCAGATCCATGATTTTATACCTCCCTCTACTGGCTTGAGTCTGACATAAAGAAATGTCTCTGAATATAAAGTACAAAGTTTTATTTAGAGACTGATAACTTAGCAGATAAAAATTATCTTCACATACCTTGGTTGCAATACTTTCAGAGATTAGGCAAGTAATTCAAGGGAGTAAAGATCCCAGGAATACAAAATACAGGGGTACCCCGGGTTACGAATTTAATTCGTTCCGCCGCCGCGTTCGTAACCCGAAAAGCTTTCGCAAGCCGAAAACCCATAGGCGCTAATGGGGAAAAGCCGCGATTTGGTGCGAAAAAGCGCCGAAAAGCACCAAAATTTCTTTCGTAACCCGAAATAACCTTCGTAACCCGGAACAGTTTTTTTCAATTGATTTTTTTCGTAACCCGGAAATTTCGTAAGGCGGCACATTCGTATCCCGGGGTACCACTGTACTGTATACATTTACTGAATTGTTACACAGGAATATTTGAACACATTCTAGTGCTCAAGTGTTTCTCCAAAGACAGATCAGATATTTATGAATAATCTTGATAATCTTGATTTCAATTGTGCTTCATTGGCCTGCCTTAGGCGTAGGTTTTCTCCCAGATGGCTTTTAGTTATATAAACCCCGAACAAGGTCTTCACCCCAGAAGGAGAACACAAGTGTTGGGGGGGGGGGAGAATAGGGGTTTTGTGTGGTAATTCCCCCATTCTTTAAATGCATAAATAAATCACAACAGGTGCAACATGGTACTCTCCCAGGAACAATTTTGCACAATCAAATTAGGTTCAAGAGCAACTCCTTGTTCTTCCCAAAACGTTTTAAATAGATTTCTCTGTGCAGTGTATTTGTGAGACAGCAATGGGTTTTCCCCCCCATGGTTTCAGGGACCTTTTTGTACTGAAAGGTCCAGAAGAAAAGGACAAGTTGTTCTTTGCAACAGAAGCTATTTCTCTTCCCTCTGTAGCCAGCTGCAAAGCCACCTTGGGGGTAGAGTGCACAGTAGGAGGAGGCTGGGAGACTAAGAAGAACAAAGTGTTGCACTGACAGATCTCAGATCAAGTGGCATCTTTTATCATGGACCATAGACCAGTGCTGATACAGTTGGAGAGGTCTTCCCTTTAAAAGTCTAGGGGGCAGGACTCTTCCACATTATGCAGTTATAGTGCTACGATTCCACTAATTGCCACAGATGTATCCTGTTGCATTCTGGGGTTTGTTTTTCAGATGAGGTACTGTACTATAGTTATCTGGCTGAAAATTACAGTATAAGTACTCTTCTCTGAACTGCAAATCTCAGGATTTCATATAATGTTGTCATGGTAGTTCAAGGGGAACCATAGTGCTATAACTATATAGTGCCAAAGCACTCCCAGGTTATGCCTCCAGAGAATCCAGTCAATGACCTTTCTATTTGCCCCCTTAACATTTCATGCAGATCTCAGGTTTTAAAATTAAATGTTTGGGTTTTTTAAAAAAAAACAACAACAAATCTGATAATCACACACATCTGGTCCCAGAACTTTATTGGTACAGCATGAAAAACATTGTCTGCCACTGAACAGACCAAAATGTAACCCAATGTGTCTCACTGCATATCTCTTCCCCAGAAAAAGCATCTGTTTTGCACAGCTGCCAAGGCATATGAACAGTGATAATAGAAAAAGATGGGAACTCTAATTCTTATTGTTGTTACAATGAAACTCTTTCATACACACCAGGCAATCATATGCTTTGGGGACAAGGCATAATTGCAAGGTTGCTTCTGTGTAACCATGCAAAAGATAGCACTGTAGAGATTATCACACAGGGGAAGGAGGGGGAGAAAAAGGCAAAATCCTGGGATAATTGCATGATCCATCATCAGATTTTCAGATGACGTCGTGCTCAATCAGGCATTATCCTGGGAAGAGCAAGGAACAAACTATTCACAGGACATCCCATGGTCTTCTCAATACTGCGATTGAAGCATGATTGCCAAGGTGTGAAAGGCAATTGTGCTTACATTGCTGTATCGGGGAAGCAGTCTGGGCATTTTGAAGGGGCATCTATTAATGTTGAAGTATTTAAAATTTAAAGGGAACCACCAACCATCCTGACTTTATACAGCAGTTGCAGGCAGCAGCCACAGATATTTAAAGTTGAAAGGGCTGCAGAAAGCAGCCCAGGAAATTTAAAATGTTAATGGTACATGTGCACATTGGAATTTCCAATGTAATAACTAATCATTCCCTGATATGTGTGGAAATCTATTGCACACTTCTATGGCTTTTGTGTTGTGTTATCACGCAACAGTGCGTCTGTCTAAAACGATTGAGCACTAAAATGCAACTTTTCCTTTTCCTTTTCACTAGTGCAATTATTGCTGAATTGGCCCTGGTGTAATAGTCTCCTTAATCAAAACACTCTTTACTTTAGTTCCCCCCCCCACATCTGCAATGTGGACACAATAATACTAACAGGGCCAGAGCTACAGTTAAGTAGAGTGGGGTGACCACAGAAGATGGAATGAGCTTGTTTTCTGCTGCTCCAGAGACTAGAACATGAACTAGTGGATTCACATTACAAGAAGAGAGATTCCACCTAAACAACTGGAAGAACTTCTTGACAGTGGAATAGACCACCTTGGTAGGTGATGGATTCTCTTTCTTTAGAGGCTGTTAAACAGAGGTTGGATGGCCATCTTCTCAGGAACATTTTAGTTGTATAGTCCTGCATGGCAGGGGGCTGAACTAGGTGGTTCTTGTGGTCTCTTCTAATTCTCTGATCCTTTATTCTATTCTATTCTAAGTGTGTAACTGTTTGCCATGTCTACTGTTATCCTTTCCCCAAGTCTGACTCCCAAATGTGAAAGGGCATGTTTACACAATTTGTATCTGTGTGCCTTCCTCTTATTTTTACCAAGTTGCTATGATTTCTCAGCCTGATTCTTGCTGCTGAGTTGCTGTTAAGATTGACCTCAGAAAAATCAAAGACAAAAAAGAAACCCCACATACCACTGGCTCTTTGCTTCCTTTTCCTCAATTACTAACCACTGTTTCTATCTCTGTTGCTATTTAGTTTTTGTTTCTGCTTTTTTGTTCTAAGCATTTCAAGATTATAATTTAAAAAAGAACGTGCTGGGGAGGGGAATAATAAAAATGCTTAGACAATCACTTGTGCACACCTACAAATGTTGTGACTGCTGACATGCTGCTTGGAAAGAACCTATGACTACTGTAGGTTTCTCTGTGTGTCCTTGAAAAGAAAAGAAACTAGTTTTTCCCCTCAACAGTCAGAGTTGTTCCATTAAGAGATAGCACTGATCTTTTGGAACTCTTGCTTCAATGAAGCAGAGAATGTGAACAGAGCTACTATCAGCAATATCTCATTCTAAATAGCTCATAACTAAGGACTTCATCGCAAGTGGAAAAACAGGGTTTTAAACAGATCAAGTTGAGACTATTGTACTTTGGCCACATCATGAGAAGGCACAGATCAATAGAAAAAACAATAATGCTAGGAAAGGTAGAGGGTAGAAGAAAGAGGAAGACCGCAAACCAGATGTATAGACTCAATCATGGGGGTTATGGGCAAGGGCTTACAGGATCTGGGCAAGGCAGTGGAAGATAGGTATTCTTGGAGATGCCTCATCCACAGGGTCACCATGAGTCAAAACTGACTTAAAGGCAGCTAACACTAACAACAACAACAGTGATTATCCTGTGAAAATCGTGTGATCGCAATTAAGATTTTCACACACATTGTGATTAAAGAGTCATTATCCTGGGAATAACCAGGCAATAAACAGCAACAAATCGTTCACAGGATTTTCCTGTGAATGATTTGTTGCTGTTTATTGCCTGGTTATTCCCAGGATAATGGATCTTTAATTGTGACATAGTGTGAAATTCTTAATTGTGCAATTTTCATGGAATAATCACTGTTTAAACCCCCAATTTTCCTTAGCTACATATGACACATGCATGGGCATCTCTTTTGATTGTTTGTTGTTGTTGTGTGCCTTCAAGTCACTGCTGATTTATGGTAACCCTAAGGTGAACCTATCATGGGATTTGTTTGGCATGTTGCTTCAGAGAGAGTTTGCCATTGTCATCCTTTAAGGCTAAGAGAGTGTGACTTGCCTTAAGTCATGTAGTGGGTTTCCATGGCAGAGCCGTATTTACAACCCTGGTCTCCTGAGTAACTGTGCAACACTCAAACCACTACGCCTTGCTGGCTCCACTGTTTGCTTTGATTATATTTTGATTATATAGCTAATCAATTGCCTTCTAAAATTTTGTAAACTCCTCAAAGGTTTGAGAAGGATCTTTCCACCTCATGTCCATTGCCTAACATATTGTGCTGCTCCGCTCTAAGAAGTTCTTGAGAAATGTATTGAAAATCCACAGGGAAACTTCTCCAATGTGCACTGAGGAAAGGATGCTGAACAGACAGACCCCAACTCCCACCTGAAACCCATTGCCTAATGTGCTTGTTGTTTCTGGATGAAGTTAGCTCAGCAAGGTCATCACTAAAAATATACAAGTTGCAAGTCAAGTCGAGTCATTTGCCAATTCAAGTCCAAGCTGAGTAACTGAAGTGACTTTAAGGGGTGGCCTGCAGCTGCCTCTCTTTGTGCCAGATCAGGGCTGTGGCAACCATATGCTGCAGCCCCAATCTTGCCTTTCCATGGTGCAAAAAAGAGTCGCAAAAAGCAACTCCTTTCTGCGCCGTGGAAAGGTTGGTGTGTACAGTCCCTACATCACTGTGGGGGCGAACCCCTGAACAAATTTTACTACGGGGAAAAAAACCTATGATAGGGTTGCCCTAAGTCAGAGTCCACTTGAAGACAGATAGCAGCAATCTCAACAGAAAATGGGTCTGGCATATTAAATGCAGTTTCGTTAATAACAGTGGCATTCCACCAGCATAGCTGTGTCTTTAACAGCAGAGTGGCACTTCTGTTGCTGCTCCCAGCCACTGACTGTCACTATAGGGCTCTATCCTGACCACTTTCCATTCAGAGAAGGACATGCCCACCCTCATTCAATTCATGAAGGGAAAACTGTGGTTTTTATTTGCCATAAAGTTGACTTCAGCTTATGGTGGTTCTTTAAATGAGGGACCTCCAAGAGCTCCAGTCATCAACTGTGCTACTCAAGTCTTGCATACTCAGAGCCATACTACTGGTGGATTGAGGTCCAAAACTCACTGCAGAAATAATCCAGTATGAGACCACTTTAACTGTCATGGCTTAATGCTAGGGCATTCTAGAAACTGTAATTTTGTGAATCATTTAGCCTTCTCTGTCAGAGAGCTCTGGTACCACAATAAACTACAGCTCCCAGAATTCCCTAGCACTGGGCCAGTGCAGTTAAAAAGGTCTCAAACTGGATGATTTCTGCAGTGTGTTTTGGACATGAGTCAATCGAAGATCCCATGCTCTGAATGTGCAAGACTTGAGTGGCATAGTACAGTGGGTCTATAGTGTCTGCTGGGATTTCTTTTCTTTTCTTTAATTATTTAGAGTTTTTATACCCCACTCATTAGGCATGAAGGCTCTCAGAGTGGTTTACAGATTGTTAATTTGCTTGTTCCAGATTTGGTTTGGTTCCAGGACTCCTTGCGGATAACAAAATCCTTGGATGCTTAAGTCCCATTATATACAATGACATATAAAATGGCCTACCATATATAAAATGGCAAGATCATGGTTTGTTTTTTGAAATGTTAAAAAATATTTTCAAGCTCTGGGTGGTTGAATCTATGGGTGCAGTATGTGTGGTTAGGGAAGGCTGGCTGTATTAATTTAATAGGTATGTATATGTACGTACACACACACACACACATGTATTCTGCATGACAGCTATATGTGTATTTACCATGCATTTCTGTCTGGAATAATACGTATGCATGTTGTGTATGGTATGAGTCAAAAAAATTTAACAATGCTGAGATGAACAGAGGATGGACAACTCATCATGTACCAGTTGTGGGCTTCTTGGAGCAAAATGTTAGCTGACCCTAATCAACAGTTGGAGTGTTCTTCTGGGAGTCTGTGTATTATTACAGCAGTACTGGCAATCCATGGTTGTATTCATTGATTGATTTTACAAGTTCAGTGTTTTCAGAAGAATGTCTTTTCTGTAGCCACTAGGTGGCACTATGCAAAATTTTATGGCTTACTCAGTTCTAGTACTGTGCTGTATTTTCCTTCAAAATGTCACAAAGCAACAGCTTTGAAATTTCCCAAAAAACAGCTAATTCTTTTGGTGTTGATGTTGCTCTCATTCTGACACCAAGTGAAAATGTGATTGACTAAAGTCTTTGGGCCCTAGTTAGTTTTACACAAACCATCACCAGTACAGAGTTTTAAACTATTTTAACAATCATAAAACTGTCTTTTTGAATCCTTAAATTGTGCAGCGTGTTTTTAGCCTTTTAAAATCTTTTTTGTTTGTTTACTCTGTTTTAAATTAGTCAAGTTATTTCTGTTGTATACCCCTCTGAGATCTTTAGAGTGAGGGCAGGATATAACTAATTTAAACAAAGCCATAAATAACAATTCTTGGTGCAAGAGTTAGGGAGAAAATTGTATTATTATTAGGACATAAATTTGTGGCACATGTTTATTATAGAGCAGATTATTCAGTTGTAAACTCTGTGCCCTGCTCATATAACTTCAGAAGAGCAGAATTTAACTTAATATATCCTATAGAGGGTAAAATATAGAATAAAAACTAATGTAGGCAGTTAAAACTGTGAGTGTGTGAGTGTCAGCCAAAAACTGGCTACAGTCATGACAATCTGGCAAGAATGCCAGATACGTTAGAATGTAAATGGATAAGTAAAACTCCTGCGCAGTTGTACTAAGGAAGTGCAGGTTCTCAAGAAGCAAAGACATCAGTAGATTTCAGACAGTAGATAAACCATTATATGTACACTAACTGTACATTAATTAGATAAGAGCTAGTAAACATCTTGATTATGAGTTAGCTGATGCAGATGTAAGGAGAGGATAAAAAGAAGCCTAGATAGAGTTATCAGAGTGCTTCAGAAATGTCTCCAATGTAGGAAGAGAAGGCAACAACATTGTATTCCAAAAATGCTTGTGGGTAACATACACATTTACCAGTTGAGTTCAGTAAGTAAATGGGACAAACCTTACAGGCATATCCACTTGTGAATTAGGAATACAGAGACCCTGAAAAAAAAGGTTAACTTCTATTAGTTGTCCCCAAATCCCCCCTTCAGATAGCTGAAATGCATAACCTTTTTAAACCATCAGAAATTACACACCGATGTACAGTGCATAGATAATTTAATTTGTGTGGCTTAAAGTCACCGGATGCTCATGAGATCAAGTGGGAAGGCTGATGGCAGCTATGATGGCTGTTTGTGACCAAAAAATGTAGTGATTTGGGAAATAATCAGCACTACATCCTGAAATGTGAGTCATGAGAAGGAAATATCCACATTCCTCCTTGAAACTGCATCCAACAGCGAAGCCACAAATCCATCACCAATTATCACCAGTGCAAGTTTGCGTGGATAATCAGAGGAGCCTTTCTGCATCATTTTTGTAATTTGTAACACAGTTCACAGATTCCAGACAAATCATCTATCAGACAGACAGACAAACAAGTAATGTACCATCCTTTGACCTAGATCCTGAAAAGATGGCTGATGGCTTTTGGTATTAAAGTAGATCTAACTGTCTAGGCTGCCTATTTTTTACAATCCCAGCTGACAAGTTCTTATGATCCTAGTTAATAAAGTTAAAAGGTAAAGGTAGTCCCTTGACATGAATGTCTAGTCATAACCAACTGTAGGGGATGGTGCTCATCTCTGTTTCTAAGCCGAAGAAACAGAGCTGTGGCCAGCATTGTCCAAGGACTGCTTTGGTGGTCATGTGGCTAGTATGACTCCACCGAATGCTATTACCTTCCCACTGAGAAGTAGTACCTAATTATCTACTTGCATTTGCTTGCTTTCAAACTGCTAGGTTGGCAGAAGCTGGGGCTAGTGACAGGAGCTCACCCCATCATGCAGCACCCGAGCCTTGAACTGCCAACTTGCCGATCTTGCAGTCAACAGTCAGCGTCTTAACTACTTGAGCCACTGCATCCCCATTAGTTAATAAAGTTACTGTCTTTTAGTTAATAAAGCTACTGTTTCAGTTTTAGATTTATCAAGCAGATTTCATCTGCATTTTATATATATATGACTGATTTTACTGATTACATATGTTGTGGTCTGTGATAAAGTAGTGAGAGCTTTGTGTGATGGTTTCAATTGACTACAATTCTAGAGACCAGGATGTGATTCCTCTCTCAGCCATTGAAACCCATTGAGTGACACACACTCTCAGTCCCAGAAAACTCCATCAGAGCGTCTCCTTCTGGTCACCATAAGACAGAAATGACTTGAAGGCACACAGCAACTAAGTGATGGGGTGGTTGTGTCACCCCATCACTAGGACTCTAGGAGCCCAGAGTTTGAATAACCACTAAGGCATGCAAACCCACTGGGTGACCTTGGGCAAGTCACATTCTCTCAGCCTTATAGAAAGGAATAGCAAACCTCTGAAATCTTGCCAACTATACTGTAGGATAGGGTTTCTGTACATTGGAGTCACCTTGAAGGTACTGTTACCAAGTTTGCATTTTTCTAAAATTTTGGTGTATGGTATTCCTCAGATCCTCAAATGGACCCTGCTTTGCAATCTGCCATTATTCCCAAAACAGTGGGTCATGTAGGCATTGCATTCAGATGAGGTCAGCCTCACAAAACCCCTGGAAAACAACACCTTGAGAAATTCCCCACAGGTAGTTTGAGAGTTGTTGATGGGACTATCATCATCTCCAACAAACAAATGCTTGTCTCAGATCTCTCACTTGATGAGTCTGTGACCAGATTGCCACATCTAGACAATCTCAAGCCTTTGTTTACGTCACCCAAGCAATCAAACACCTTTGTCCAGGCTTCAGCCAAACAATTATGCACCTTTTGCCAAGGGCTAGATTCTGCCTTTAAAATCCCCTAGATTTTCCCCCACAGTGTGCCAGTCTGGATTTCAGGGGGAAATTCTGTGCCTCTGAACTCTGTATCTCATCCCCATCACATACCAATTGGACTCTGGAAGCAAGCCTCCTCTAGAGTAAGTATCCACCCTTACTTGTGCCTCCATCTATTCAAACCTCCTCCCTAATTTCCTGAGCCCTGAATGAGTGTGTGTGTGCTTGTGTTGCTGTGTGGTTTTTCCCCTTTTAATAAAAATTAGACTTTCATAGAAGAAGCCTGTCTCTGCTTCATTTCTTAACAATTATTTGGTCCCTTGGTATACAAATTGGGAAGCGATTTCACAGGGCACTCGTAGTCTGCCCCCTCTCAATTTTGAGCTAGTTAAAAATTCCCCTAATTAGAGTTTTGACAACAGTACATAACAACAACAGCAAAGTGATAGCAAAGATATGCCCCTACCTACAGTTGCTGAACTCCCAGAATTTCTCACCATTTGCTCTGATGGACAGGACCTGTGGAACTGCTCTCCAACAGCATCTGGAGGGCCTTATGTTCTCCACCACTGCCTCAAAGTATCAGGTTGCTATGTAAGTTTGCACTGACACAGTTTTTTCTAGGGCTGGTTAAGTGGCAGGTGAAAAACCAATTGTTGCAGAAGAACTGGAGGCCTAGCTGGATCCCTCTCTCACACACTATTTAACAAATTATGATTTACACAGGAGATCACAAATCTAACACAACAGTAGGGATGATTCCAGAAGAGAAGTAGACTGAGGAGATCATCACACTAGGGCCAATTTTACAACAATCACACTATTAGAAGACAGCAGAAACATAGCGCTATAGCAAGCTATAGTTCCACACAGTCACACAATTATGCTATAACCATGAAATAAAAATAAAACAAAAATGCAGCCACATTCTGCATACAAAAGCCAATCGCATTGCTGTATCATTAGTATATCATCATTGGATGTTTTGTGCATGCGTCATTATCAGGCTACTGTGCATATCTGAAAAATATGGTTTGGTCCCAAACAGAACACAATAAAAATTCTATATTTAGCAGTATCCTGTTCAAATAAAACAGTGCCCTATACCTCAAAATAAGACAGAATTCTACTCTGAAAATGAACCTAGCAATGAGAGGAAGGGGTAGCCTTGAAAACACAGCCTTATTCTTGCTTTGCTTGCATGTCATACAAACTCAGGGAATGATGTTCTTGCAACTATGGGAAGTGTAGTTAGGAGGGCTCATATGTCCTGCAGGGTTTATTGAGGTTACAGCCTTGCATCACTTAGTAAAAATAACAGAAATTTCAGCATTGGAAGCCTCAGATAGAGTTCCACATTGGTCTGAGCAGTGTGTTTAAATGTTAAATAGAGAACACAAAAACCCCATCTATTCTGGCCATTTTATATATTATGTATCTGACAGAATTAAAATTGGGGAGTGCTCTTGTGCCTTAATGATTGTGTAAAAGAAGGAATTTCAGCAAGTGTTGCTTGCTACCTTGTTATGGGATAAGCAACACCTGGTGAAATTTCCACTTCTACTATTGCAGTACAAGAGCCAATTCTAGTTTTCAGTCTGGCAGTGCTAACATTTTAACACAATGATTTTAGAGAAAATAATGCTACTTTGAAGATGCCACAACGCTAACCATAAGTCCCTTTTGTGCAGCACTGAGTAGCATCACAAAGTACCTTCCAAAAGTAATGTTTGAAATGTTCGTAGTGAGGGCCAGTGTGGTTTGAGCATTGGGCTACAACTCTGGATTCCCCATTCAGCCATAAAACCCACCGAGTGATCTTGGGTACATCACATGCTCTCAGTCTCAGGAGAAAGCAATGGCAAATCTCCTCTGAACAAATTGTGCCAACAACACTCCATGATAGGGTCGCTGTAACTCAGAAATGATTTTACAGGAAAGCAATGGCAAACCCCCTCTGAACAAATCAAGCCAAGAAAACCCCATGATAGAGTCATGTTAAGGTTGTCGTATGTCAGCAACCATCTGAAAGCACAGTACATCATGACCAAAATATGTTCACAATATGAAGCAAACACTGTTGTCTTTATTGATCTGATGGCAGCACTTGATACAATCTTTAAATGTTTAATGGGAAAGAGGGGGGGGGGGGGGTAAATTTGTTATTTATTATTAATACAGCAGTGCAGGTTAAAGTGGATCTGACTTTAATTCTACCTTCAAAAATAGAAACAAGTGTCAGAATCAAAGAAGAATGTACACTGGCAAACATCTCATTTCAGTTTTGCCACAATAATAATAATAATAATAATAATAATAATAATAATAATAATAATAATAATAGGTTTTATTTATATACCGCCCAATCACTGGGAATCCGAGCGGTTTACAATAGAGGGGATAACAGACAGTTCCCTGCCCACAGGCTTACAATCTAAAAGACACGACACAAAAGGAGAAGGGAATGGAGATGGGGGGAGGGAATCAGGTCCAGCATTCTTCTCTCCCTCTGAGGCCTGGACCAAGGCAGATGGACCGGAGGGAGGGCTCTTCTTCTTCAGGCTAGCCCCTGATGGAACTGGGCCAGCCTACTCTCTCCCTCAGAGGCCGAACGATGACAATGATATGGTGAAGAATGGATAGGCAACTACCCAGCTCTGGGAAATGCACATGCCCCACACTAGCCACACAACCTGCCTTCAGCCCCTTAACTAGTCCTCTGCCTCATTAGTAATAAATAACCCATGGTCAGTGCTCAAGCAGGTGTTAACTCCAGGTTCAATTAGCTTCTGAACATCCAACAAAGAGGAGTGCTATCTGCCCTGTTGCCTCAGATAGCAAAATACCTTAGGCTACCCTTGCTTCTCAGATACAAGACTATTTGCTGTGGGGACTCTGGTGGAATGAGCCCTGCTTAGGAGAACAGCAAACCTATTAACCTGCACCTATGCATGCTTTAGTCAGAAGAATGGCTCATTTTGCTTTCAGAGCTTGAGTGTATATGGTTTCAAATCTCCTGTCATTCTACAATGACTCAGTAATTTTCATGGGATTTTCTTAGGCAAGGAATAGCCAGAGGTGGTTTTGCCAGTCCCTTCATCTGAAATATGGCTTATGACACCTGTTATATTTTATTCATCATCATCATCATCATCATCATCATCATCATCATCATCATCATTTATTTATATAGAGCAGTCACTGTACATGCTGCTTTACAAATAAAAGAACAAAAAACCCTGGCCTCAGGGTTAAAATCAAATTTAAAAATGATATGAAAGGAAAAAGGGGTGGTATCCAGGGAGGAGACTATGTCCAGCAGATTTATCTTCTTCTTTCCTTCCAAGGCCTTGGTATGGAGGAAGGGCCTTCCATCTGCTTCTGGGGCTGGCTCTTCTTCTCTCTCTCCAAGTCCAGGGCAGTGGCAGTTGGGATGGAGGAAGAGCCTTCCATCTGCTTCTGGGGAGAGGCATGATGGAGCTGTGCCTGCCTCTACCTCTGTCTATTTGAGGCCAGGGCAGTGGCAGTTAGGATGGAAGGAGGGCCTTTCATCTGTTTCTGGGCCTAGTCATGATGGACTCATGCCTTTCAACTTTTTCTCTGCATCTGAGGCCAGGGCAGTGGCAGTTGGGATAGAACAATGGTCCCCAAACTGTGCTCTTTAAGGGATTTTGGACTTCAGCTCCCAGAATCCCAAACTATTGGCCAAAATGGCTGAGGCTTCTAGGAGCTGAAGTCCAAAATCTCTTAAAGGGCACAGTGTGGAGACCACTGGGATAGAGGAAGAGACTTGAATCTGCTTCATGGTATCAGTTAGTGGTCCAACCAGGGATGACCCTCCTTAACTTCCCAAATCAAATGAGATCTGGTGCCTTTACTCTCCAGTAAATGTTGGACTATGGAGATCAGGGTTTGAATCCTGCCTGGCTCAGCCATGAAAACCCACTGGGTGACCTGGGCAAGTTACATTCTCTCAGGCTCAGAGGACAGTAATGGCAAACCCCCTCTGAAGAAACTTGCTAAGAAAACCCTGTGGTAGGGTGGGGTTAGGGTCACCATAAGTCAGACTCAACTTGAAGGCCAACAACAACATGTGTGAAGGCTCAGAGCCTAACTCTCCAGTGTCACCTTCCTAAGGCTGTAACACATTCAATATGTGCAACTGCACTGCACACACACACACATTACCCTGACCTTTTCAACAAGCAACCCAGAGGAGTGTGGCTGTGTGTGGGGAGGGGTGTCAAATGAGACCACTGCCCTCCAAAATAAGAATTGTGTCTCCACAAATGATGCTTTCCTTCAGTCCCCAAGTTTCTAACACTGCAGAACTGGCCACTAAAAGTTGCCCAAGCCTAGGAAAGTTTCCCTGCTCCAATTTCTTTTGATGCTTAAACCTGATTTCTAAATGCTCCACTGATATATTCTAATTTACTGCAATCCTAGAAGCTTGGGTCCTGAAGGAAAATGTCATGGGGGGGTGGGGGGGAGGCACTACCTTCATTCCCATTCTCCATAACTACACCCCTGGTGCAACTTACATTTCTTTCTCCTCCTGCACTAGACTGAACCCCAAAAGGAGCTGGGGAGACAGTCCTGTGAAACCTAAAAATGTGCCTACTGCTTTGTATGATGGTCATTGGTGAGCCTAATGCAGTGGTCCCCAAACTGTGCCCTTTAAGAGATTTTGGACTTCAGCTCCCAGAAGCCTCAGCTTGGGGACCACGCTATGGATCAGGGTGACCTCCTTTTCTAGGGCATGTCCTACATTTCAAACTTGAAATTCCAGGAGGAATGTCCCCCAAAATGGGAGGACATGACCCAAGAGAAAAACTCAGCACACTCCTGGATATATAAAACCCATGCTCCTCAGTCCTCCTTGCTCCACAAGGAGGACATTTTGAAATTCCTCCTGGAAGGAGCAGGACTGGGGAGGATGGATTTTATATTTTTAGGGGTGTGCTGAGTTTCCCCCTTGGGTCATGTCCTCCCATTTTCCGGGATGACCTACATTTTGCAGGGCCTATGTCCTCCTTAGTGGTTAGGACATCTGGCCCCACTGTCACTTAAGATGATAAACTCCTGGAAGAGAGAAGAAAAGAAGAGAGAGGCTTTCCTCCTCTTTCTGACCCAAATCTGCCCCCTTCTAAGGGGTTACGTTGAGCTCAGTGCAAGAGAGCTGGAGGGGGGCCAAGAAGCAGCACCAGCTGGTACTGTGCCAGGGATGGACTTTGGGGGAGGATCATTGGCATTAAATGGCATCAGGCCCCCATTGGTCCACAATGGATCATGGAACACCCGAGGAGGAGGAGTTGTCAGGAGCAGCCTTTCCCTGCTGGCCAGGCGTTAGGACTGGAGCCGCAGGGGGTGCTCTTGCCTTGTTGAGAGGACTCCCTGATGCTGCCTCCCTCCTTCGCCAGCATCATCATCGCTTCAGGTAACTATCTACTGGGGCTGACTTGCAAAAAGGCAGAGAAAGAGCGGGAAAGCCTGAAGGTATCACCAAGCTTTGGAAAAAGGGTGGAAAAGGCTTAGGAAAAGGGATCCGGGGTGTGTGTGGAGAGAGCGAGAGAGAAAGAGTATATATACTGTATATATATATACACACACATATACAATGTGTGTGTATATGTATATATATATACACACACACATAGAAAACACAATTTTCTTTCTAATATAGAAAGTTTCTAATATAGAAAGAAAACTAAAGAAAAAAAAAATATATATATATAAAACTGTGTGTGTATATATATATACACTATATATATATATATCTACACATAATTGTCTATATATATATAGTTTTTTTCTTTAGTTTTCTTTATATATGGCTTTCTTTACATAGTTTTCTCTCTCTCTCTGTGTGTGTGTATATATATATATATATATATATAAACACACCTATATACACACACATATATATGTTAAAATATATAATATATACTACAATATATAATAAAGTGGGTGGATAGGTGGAGAGAGAGAGAGATAGAAAGAAAAAGCTAACTATGAAAAAAGATACATACATACATATATATATATATATATATATACAAAACTAAAGAAAGAAAACTATATACGTTTATAGAAAAAGCAAACAGAGAAATATATAGAGAGAGAAAGAAAGAAAACTGTGTATGTGTACACACACACACACACACGGTTTTCTTTCTATATACAGTTGGCCCTCCATTTCCATGGGGGATCTGTTCCAGACCCCCGCAAAAATAGAAGCTAGCGCATATTCAAGCCTCATAGGCATATTATATATGTTAAAATATATAATATATTCTACAACATATAATAAAATGGGTGGGTGGGTGTAGAGAGAGGCCTCTTAGGCTTGAATAGGGCACTCCCCGTGTACATGGCTTGGGCGCGTGCGTCATTAGAAACAACGGAGGTCACCCCCCCATGCATAACTGAGGTCACAGATCTCAGATCTGTGAGTTAGGAAGGGTGACTGTATATATATTTCTCTCTCTTTGTCTTTCTTTTTTTCTACACACACACACACACACACTTATAAATATTATATTATTCTATTTTTGTATCATCATCATCATCATCATCATCATCATTATTATTATTATATTTTAAACTTTTATTTTCAAGGCAGGGTGACCAGATGTCATAACCTTAACAGGAGGACAAGGAATCGCAAAACGTAGGATGTTCTAGAAAAAAGGAGGGCATGACCGAAAGAAAACTTAAAGATACTTACTATAAATTCATGCTTCATAGTCATGCTCCAAATGGAGGACATTTGAGAATACCTCCTGAACAGAAAGATGAGGATGAAATGGAGAGCATGTCCTGCAAAAGGAGGACCTCTGGGCAACCTGAGTATGTGATGGCATAATATCGCCTAGAATGACTTGAAGGGACACAACAACAAAAAATGTCCTATAACTAGCCGGATCCTATATGCAGGTTTACTATTGGGAAATTTCATTGGATTTTTATGAAGACATGTAATAGGCCAAGGCTGAACTATGTGCATGTGATGTATGTATGTATATATTGTGCCTCTATGTGTGTGTCTTCCTTCAAGCTGCCTGTCAATTTATGGGAACCCCATTAATTTCAAGAAATACTCAGAGGTGGTTTTGCCAGTTCCTTCAGCACCTGGTATTTGTTGGCAGTTCCCACCCAAATACAAACTAAGGCAGACTCTGTACAATCTACATTTATTCAAAAATAGTTACCGTAAGTCGTCTTCTTCTGGAACATCGTCATAACTCTCCAAACCCAGAAATCCATCCTGAATTTCTTGCGACTCTGTTTCCTTTGGCCCCAATCTTTCAGCTCCCTTCTTGCCCCCTTTCATTCCACGCTGGGCCTATCACTATGCCTTATTTTTGGGATATGGCTTATACACTGGTGCCTCGGGATACGAAATGATCGGGTTACGAAATTTCCGGGATACGAAAAAGTTGGATTGGCAAAAACTGTTTCGGGTTACGAAATATTTTTCGGGTTACGAAATTCATTTCGGCGCGAAATTCAAATGCTGCAAAGTGCAGCTATAGGCTTTCCAGTGCTAACGGAAAGCCTTTTCGGGTTACGAAATTTTCGGGTTACGAAAGGAATGGCGGAACGAATTAATTTTGTAACCCGAGGCACCAGTGTATTGTGCAAATGCTTAGAAATCCTACTAGGGCTTATTGCTCTAATTGCTCTAAAGGTTCTCTCGCGCACACACAATACAAGCATGTATGTATGCATTTGTTTTTGTGTGCCTCCAAGTCATTTTTGACTTATGGTGACCCTATCATAGGATTTTCTTGGCAAGTTTCTTCAGAGGGGATTTGCCATTGTCATCTTGAGTGTGGCTTGCTCAAGGTCACCCCATGGGTTTTCATGCTCAAGCAGGGAATTGAATCATGATCATATATATATATACATACGTGTGTGTACATGTGTATATATCAGCACTTCTTCCAAGTTTGTCCTGGATCCCATTTTGTATGCCCCCAGTTTCATCTTTAGCAACCAAAGAAGGCAGAAGCCAAAACATTTTACTTATGTTATATTTTTCAATCCCATTTGTTAATTGCTTCAGTATGTCTGTGTATTTGTGTGAATGTATGTGTGTGGAAGTTTGTGTGTGTGTGCAGATATGAAAACCTGATATTTGGTGGGGTTTACTCAGCATGTGATGCAGAGATTCATGGATCAAGGGTGGAACAGGGGTGGAACCACAAGGCTTATATCTGAGTAGGCTTGTAGAGGAATGCTTTGTGGCTGTGATCCTGTGCACACTTCCCTGAGAGTAAATCCCTGGGACTGACTAGGGAACCAGTATTGGATTATATTGTTAGTATGCTAGCCTTATAGGTAGTGATAGTCGGCTAAGCATCATAAGCCCACTGAAAAGAGTGAGAGGGCTGCACAGATTCACAGCTTGAGGTTTCATGAAAGGGCAGCGTATTGTTACTTTGGGCCCAAACAGACAGGCCAAAATAAAGCTGCTTCGGGTCACTTTGGAGGTACGCTGTTTAAATGATGCATGTGTCCTAAGAGGCTGGAAGTCACGCCAAAGCCATGCTCCAGTCCTACGAACTGGAGTGCAGCTTTAGTGCAGCTTCTGGCCTCTTAAGATGCATGTGTCATTTAAACAGCATACCTCCAAATTGACGTAAAGCAGCTTTATTTTGGCCTGTCTGTTCGGCCTCTTAATTTACTTTGTTGCTCTTTTATTTGGAGATGTGGATAACATGGAGCCAGAGAAAACAGCCTGGGAAACCTTTACCCTCTGGAATTTTTGGGCCCCAAAATGCCTCACTATTAGCTAAGCTGTCAGAGGCTAGGTGGATATAAAACTGCCTATACGGCTGCACAAAATCCTGTCCCATAATGTGCAATCAGTTCTTATTACTTGGGGGCTTATGTGTTTCAGATTTTTAAAAATATGTTTTTATTCTTAAGCTGAAGAAGAAAAGTATTCATTGTGCAGGGGTGTGTTATTGTTTTTCCCCAATACTCTTGCCGAGTTCTTTTGAAGCGGAGATTAACCTGCTGTTTTGTTTTTGCAGAGACAAAGAGTTCAAGGATAAATGGCAGGTAAGTTGCCTTTTCTTTTTAAGGTTGTCAAGGCAGAGATCAAAGTCTAGCAGATTCTCAAATATCCACCCTGACTCACTGAGGGTTGCCTAGCCCACAAGGTGCTTATGAGGATAAAATGGGTGAGAGGACAACTGTGAATACTGTCTTGTACCCACTGACTGAAAGGTGATCTATGAGTAAAACTTTTCAAGAAAAAACTACACATCATCCTGCAATCCAGAATAGGTTGTTTCTCCAGATTGGTAACAGTTTCCTACAGAAAATTACACACACCCTCTCCTTTTGCCACTGCTAGCAACCACTTTTGTTCCCCATCAATTTTTTTTTTTCAGGGAAAAAAGTATTAATTGTCTATGCACACCAAGAGCCCAAATCTCTGAATGGGTCCTTAAAAGCCATTGCAGTGGAGGAACTGAGCAAGCAGGGTTCCGATGTCACTGTTTCTGATCTGTATGATATGCAGTTTGAGCCGAGAACAACAAGAACGGACATAGTAGGTGAGTAAAGACTATGCTTTGGAGATCAGACCATCAAAAGCTAGTTCTTAAAATTAGTTTGTGCCTCTTACTTTATTTCAATCTTTATAGGATAATTTGTTGCTGTTACTCATCACAACTGATGAGTAGAAATTCAGCTCTAAAAAGATAGCTCGCACACACTGCTTCACACTGTGGGCTCATTCACACAACGAACTAACCCTGTGTGGAAACCGGGTTATTTCCAGGTAATTTATATTTGCACCAAGTGCACTCAGTGCAGTTTTCTGGGAGGCTGGCAAAACCCCCACTTAGCATGGTAGTTTTGAATCCAGCACTTTTATTGTGTCTTTTAAAAAGAACCACAAATGAGAACGCACTCTCAGTTCCACTCAGAGCACTCAGGAAGGAAGGTGTTATGTGCAGAGAGGCAGAACATACGTATCCCACTGGTCTTGCCCTGCTGGCAAAATGTCATTGTTTTTTCCTCTCAGTATTTGGTTGTGGGGGTGGAGAAACTGGCTCCATAAATGCAGTAGATTCAAATTTCCCATGCTTCGGAAAATGGTCCCTTTAAAGCGCCGTCTTGCTTCTGCAGGTGAATTACTCCCTTTATCTGTACTGATGGCTGATTCTCAGAGCTCACAAACGCTAGGGAGGGAGTTCTCTTCAGAACATGATGAGATGGTGGACTTGTTTTTTAAATGAAATTTGAAGGCTTATGCGCACCATTGTATTTGCATTGCTGCTATTCTCTATCAGTATGAAAGTACCTTTAAATACTGACGTAAGTAGTATAGCAAAAATGCACATCATTTGATTGACATTTTTAAAAATCTGAGAATGATCAAACTCATTCAAAATGGAGGCTCCATTTTAAATCAATACGTGATGTGAATGTCAAAAGGATTGAATTGCCAATGAGAGATTCAATCGTTGTAAACATAGTGGGAACTTTGATTCAGTATTCCATCATTGAATCTTCCCAAATCTCGGTACGTAAACGTAAGTGTGAATGACTGTTGTGTCTTCAGTCACATATACATTGTTGATTTAACCTTTGGCTAAAGTTTGCTTGGAATGTGTATTGGCCATAGTGACCTGTAGAATAATACAGTGCTACCACATATGGGAATGACTAATGAATGTGTTATCAGTAAAGGTATCAAATGTAACCACACTCTGAATTAGGTGCTGCTTGCTTTTGCATCCTAAGATGCCTGGCAGCCTATTCCCTGTGCAATAGAATAACGCTATTTTTTACTGCAGATACCTGACTTGTCTTGCTTTTTGGCTTGGCTGGGCAAGTAG
This sequence comes from Sceloporus undulatus, assembly GCF_019175285.1. NCBI lineage: Eukaryota > Metazoa > Chordata > Lepidosauria > Squamata > Phrynosomatidae > Sceloporus > Sceloporus undulatus. The sequence goes on from NC_056525.1 coordinate 166,293,075, forward strand.
AAAACGGAAAGGGTTTCCCGACAAGACAGTGTTAAAGGAAAATAGGTTGTTGCTGTTTTTAATCATACCTTTTCCACATCTTTTTATTGCTCTTCTTATTGGGAAAAAATGCTTAGGATTAACAAAAGAACAGCATAAAATTTGAAAAATTCATCTTCAAATAATTCTTTAAAAAGTCCTATAAGAGTTACTAGAAAAGATAACTTGTTACAGAACCTCAGAAACTTATTCACCTTTATTCTGTACTTCTTAAATTACTTTTGATGTATGGTTCTTAAAGCCTTTTTATTTAAACTCACCATTTAAAAAGTAGTAACTCAAAGAATTCTCAGACATTTAAAAGGCTAGTAATTTTATGGTGGCACATATTTGCCATAACCTGATGTGGAAACTGGGTTATTTCCAGGTCATTCATATTTGCACCAAGTGCACTTGGTGCAGTTTTCTGTGGGGCTCACAAAAAACCCACTTAACTCGATACTTATGAATCCGGGGCTTTTACATTTAATTTACATTTAAACTATCCCCTTCATTTGTCCATTGGGCTGACATTAAGGGGGGGAAACATTTCATTTGAATTGTGTCCATTTCATTTGAATTGTGACCTCAAACAGCCCATGGTCTAATATATTTGGTATCCTTTTCCCCTCTGGGAAATAGTCTTAATTTCCTTCACCTCAAAACTGACACACAACTGTCCAATTTAAAAAAAACAACTAGATAATCACCATGGATGCTAAAGGAAGGAATGCTGTGACATCTTAATGACTGACAAATTTGTCATACATTTACAGACTGTAACCTCCTTTGTCATACACAAGATGTTCCAGATTTCAGGTCTACATATAGTACACATTATTTAAAGTGAGATTGTAGAGGTCAGAGGAAAATCAAATGCAGGAAAAAGGCAGACTGACAAATACATTACAGTCGGCCCTTCTTATACACTGATTTTTTATACACAGATTTAAGCATACACGGTTTGAAAATGTTCCAAAAAAGTATAAATTTACCTTGATGTTCCATTTTTTATTAGGGACACCATTTTGCTATGTCATTATACTTAATGGGACTTGAGCATACACGGATTTTGTTATACACGGGGGATCTTGGAACCAAACCCCAGCGTATAACAAGGATCCACTATTACATTATGTGATCTCTTCCAACTTTATGATTCTATGAACATTAGCCGTTCACCAGACTATTGTTGAGAACCAAACAAATAAATTAATGCATGCAATGGGATAAGAGGCCATCATCCTGATTCAAGGCTCTGTTGGTAGACTGGAACTTGCTAATTGTTATGCATGTAGTGCTTCTTGCTTGAAGACTGTCAGTTACTTTTCTTCACAGGCGATCTCTACAACCCAGAACAGTTTAATTATGGAGTTGAGGCATGGGAGGCTTGCAAAAATGGGTGCCTGTCTGAAGATCTGATTGAAGAGCAGAGGAAAGTGAAAGAAGCTGACTTGTTGATTTTTCAGGTCATTATTTTTAAAACAACCCGTGGGAGAAATTCTGTTTTCAGCCTAGATCAGGGATGGGGAGCATGCACCTTCCCAAATGCTGGACTGCAATTTTCTTGATCCCTCACCATTGGCTAAACAACAACATCTGATGGGCCACACATGCCCTACACCATGTCAGTTCAGATACATACCTGGTAGTTCAGCAGTAAACACTCAGTGGGTTGTAGACTACACAATCACAATCACTTCATTAGGCAGTCTTATCAAGGAACTTTCCATTGTCCACAAATAATAATAATAAATAATAACAATTTTTAAATTTCTATCCCGCTTTTTGCCAAGCAATCAAAGTGGCATACAGCAAGTTAAAATACAACCATATATACACAGTACCCCCCTTAAAACAAGATTAAACAGTATAAGATTAAAAATCAACTAATTCAAAAAAAAAATCATTATGGGCAAAGTCACTAGATGGGAAGTCTTGTCCGTGGCCGAGTATTTTATTCCAGGAAGGCCTTCCGGAAGAGATCCATCTTAATGGCTTTTTAAAGCTCTCTACATTGTTAATGTGACAGATCTCGTCCAGCAAGCCATTGCATAAATTGGGAGCAGTTGCAGAAATACTGAGAGAATGAGTGACATTCTCCACTTTCACTTAGGTATATAGGTGCAAAAAGTGACCTTTTTTAGTGTTCAAGAGATACCGCCACCACTGGGGAAAAAGAATGAGTTGTGACTAACTAGTAATTTATTATTTCCAAATTCTGTAGTCATTGTTGTCATGATGGCTGTTATTATAACTATTATTGGAGAAAGTATGCTTCTGTATATCAGTTGCTTGAGAACATGAGTAGAAGGGTATCTTGCTTATTGGCCACTGTGAGAAGTCATTGCTATACTGTATGGGCCTTTGGTCTGACTCAGAAGGGTTCTTACAATGCATCCAATTTCATACATAAATTTACAGTTGGCTGCTCTCAGATGAAGAAGCTTGTGGTTGTGCAGAAATTAGTCTCTGCCATCTGAAATCAACAAGAGGCTTTGCCATCCACTGTGCTGTGTGTCAAAGGAGTCCAGGAGACATGGTACTTGGCTGACAAAATGTACTTTTGATTTGTGAAATTCTCTGTTGCTATTTCTGAGAAGGAAGCTGGTGCTTCCTTAAAGCCAACAATATTCTTCCTTTCTTTTTTTTATCTAGTTTCCTTTATATTGGTTCAGCATGCCAGCAATCATGAAAGGTTGGATGGACAGAGTTTTCATCCAAGGATTTGCTCACGATTTCCCAAAGTGTTTTGATTCTGGTTTACTAAGGTATGTTTACCTGGTCTACAAGATCAGTTATACATGTGGATAATTTTGCCTGGCTCTGTCCTCTAATATTCCACATAGAGGTTGTCATTCCTGCACTCTCACCCAAGAGTGAAAAAGGCATTTTTTAGAGAATGACTGCCAGAATCCAGCAAGTAACTGTTCTAAGGGAGGGATTCTGACTGCTAAGTCCAAATTATTTCTCCCCAAGCTCCAGGTAAGCCCTACTGGAACAAGGGTGCAGTACAGACTGCTGAAAAATGGTGACCTGCCAGCGCCTGCTTTTCCTCTGGAGGGAAGCTGCAGCTGCCAATCCAGATTCTTTGAAAGCTGCAGGGTTGGTGTAATGTAAGCGCCATGCGGCACTTGCGTAACAATGGTGGCATCCATGTATACAGGGCACCACCATTATTATGCCGCCGCCACCACATATTAGGGTTGTGGGGCATGCAGTTGCTCCACCCCCGCGCAACCCTAGTATGTGGCCAGGTCGGCGCAAGTGTTAGTGGATCCAAAGCGCTTTCTTAATGCACCATCTTAATGCAAGATCATTTTTAAAGATTGGGTTTATATATGTGCCCTGGCACAGAGATCAGCTACAAAATCTGCATTTAAGCATGCCTGTAAAATCAAATTGTTAAACACAAGAGACAAGGCCTCCTAGGGGATCATTCCACTTCTGGGGAAGTCTATCTTAAGTGATTTGCATACAGCATGGAGCTCAGAAACTTTTTTGGACAATGTATACCCCATGGCTGGGCTTTTTGTGGTCTCTGCCAGCATAAAGCACCAAGAGCATTCTGATTTTAGATTGTTTTTAAGTGATGATTTTTTAAATTTAAATAGAATTACAGAAGCATTCCCCCCCTTTCCATTCCAGAATAAAAAAGCCTTGCTTTCATTTACCACTGGAGGAGATCAAGGAATGTATTCAAAAGAAGGACTCAGTGGTGATATTCGTTGGGTTCTGTGGCCCATGCAGGTAATAAGTCTACCTCCTCTGTCGTGGCTCTTGGCTGACTTTGACTGCTATGCATAGATCAGAGCTGCCCAAGATATTTTGCTGTCTCAAGGGAAAATACCCCTTTGCATGGGCCCCAGTGCTAGCCAGCATGGGAATTGCCCCTTCTTTTAACACTGACAAAGGGAGAAGGTCCTTAATGCCTGAGTTGAAGCTGTTCAGAGCAGTGAGTGGTTCTCAACATTTGGTTCTCTAGATATTTTGGACTTCAGCACCCAGAAGCACCATCCAGAATGCTCAGTGGTAATGAATTCTAAGAGCTGAACTCCAGGAAAGGAAGGATCAAAGTCTGAGAGCTGGTTTGCTGTGGTACAGCAAAGTAGGCTGTGGTCCAAAACATTGCAGAAGTAATCCAAGTTGAGACTGCTTAAACTGCCCTGGTGCAATGCTAGAGAATCCTAGGAACTGTAGTTTTGTGAAACATTTAGCTTTGTCAGAGAGCTCTGATTCCACAGTAAACTACAATTCCCAGAATTCCCTAGCACTGGGCCAGGGCAGTTAAAGCGGTCTCAAACTGGATTATTTTTGTAGTGTGTTTTGGACCTGTGTGGAACATATAACTTTATCCTCCAACATTGGAGAACAGCCATGCTGTTCAAGAGGACCTGCTGGGGTTTTCCACCGATGCTTCTACCATCTGAGATGGTGACCTCTCTCTTTCCAAAAAAAAAAGGAAAAAAAAGAATTATCTTGTCATAGATGTAGATTGTCTTAGCAGAGATTGAGCTACCCAGTAGCAATACTGTCCTGTATTACAAGGCTGTTGTGTGAAGCCAAGTCTGATTGTAACAAATGTGTAACAAACATTTACTCAGTGTCTGAAAACTATTATTTAGCAGTCATTGTTCAGCCAACATTTCAAAGGTTAGTTTAACATACCAAAGGTCAGCATCCCTTTGTGTTGGGTATGTCACCATTTACCAGCGCATGGCAGATGGACTTTCCAAAGAAGACAGAGGGGGAAAATGATTTTCCATCTTGTCACCAAGAATTGTACAGTTAGATGGTATCCAACAATACTAAATGCCCTGTTCTGCATATTGATATTTGGAAGGGAGAAACAAAACCCTTCAGAGTGTATTGGGATTTTTCAACATGCCTGCCTGGTCCTTACTTGAAGAATGCCTGCTCTAAAACCATTGTTTTAGCAATCAGCAAGGGGCTAAAACTGGGATGAAGAACCTCAGCACAATAATCTCATCTGTAGCACCTAGACTGTAGGACTCCCCTCCTAGATGGGTTCAACTGGCACTCTCTTTCTTTTCTGAGCTTCAGGCAGGCTGTGAAGACTTTTGCATTGTCTGGCTTTTGGGATGAGCTACGTTTGACTGAATAGCTTTCATCCTACACACTTTTACATGAGCAAGCTCCAGTAGGGCTTGTTCCTGAAAGGGCATGTGTAGGTTTGCATTGTTGCAAAGCAATCCTAGTTAGAGTGGACCAGCCACTATGTCAAGGACCATCGTGCCTGTTCACTCGGAGGGTAGTCCAGAGGTTCTCAACCTTTGGTCCTCCAGTTCTTTAGACTGTATCTCTTTGATAGTACGGTCAAAGGTAAGTATCCAACACCCCAAACATCTAGATAATGGGTGGACAAAGTGCAGCTTGTGAGTTGTGCATGACTCCACAGGGCCAGTTTTGTGGCCCTGAGGGACCCCCAGAAGTTTGACAGCAAGCTTCCTTCTCCATTGATGAAGAGGTACTTTTCATCATCCTGTATAGACAGATCTTCTAGAGCAGTGGTCCCCAAACTTTTTCAGTCTACTGCCCCCTTTCTTTTCAGGTGGCAATCCTAGTGTCTCCCTCCCATGTATATTTCTGTCCACATGACCATGGAAACATCTCTGACAATACTGGCTCAGCTTAGTAATAGAGTAATAGAGATGAACACTGCCCCCTACACTCAGACCTTCACTTTTTCTACTGCAAATTCAAAGCAACCATCTTGGTTGCTGCTCCCTTTGCACTCAGTCACCTTGGTAGCAGCAACCAAGCAGCTGGCTGAGCAGTGACCAGGAAGCTTCTCACCTGTGCCAGCCTTGCAGCAAAGGCCAGTGCAGTCTCTAGGTTTGGCATCACCTGGTGCTGTAACTCATGGTGTCACACATACACACACACATTAACCTCCCCCCATCCCACCCCATACAGAATCCTAAGTAATGTTTCTTGTAATAACATTACTCATCAATTGTAATTCCTATATATCACTGGCTATAATAGTAATAGTTATGACATAAACAACTAGCACAGTTAAAATTACAGTGGGCCCTTTGGGTTCCAGGACCCCCATGAACACCAAAATCCATAGCTGCTCAAATCTCATTACATACAGTGGCATAGTAAAATGGTGTCCCTTAAATAAAATGGCAAGTTACATATTTTGGGAATATTTTCAATCCATGGATTGTTGAATCAGTTGATAAAAAAAACCATGGATAGCATGGAGGGCTGACTATATACCTTTAAATTACAATATCATATGCATATGTATTTACACATACAAAGTTTCACATGGTTAAAGTTAAAAATTGGTTAAATGTGATGTTTTTAAATAAAAATTTAAAAGATTAATTTTTTAATTTTTTTAAATTAAAATTTTGACATTTGAAATTTGAATATTTTTTTTAAAAACAGACCTCTCCTTCCTCCTTCCACTGAGCCTCATCTAACTCATACCATCTCTTCAGCATTTTAAAGAAATGTCTGTCAAAATGCAGTTGTTTGAGGAGCAGTGCTGTCACCACCACCACCCTTTATGGTGTCACCTGATGTGGTCCGCACCCCACTGACAAACACCAGTGTGGACAAGAGGCTCCTTGTTTGCTGCCCCCCTGGATCCTTCCACTGCCCCCAGGAGGGGTATACCATCCAATTTGGGAATCACTGTTCTAGAGTCATGTTTATGCAAGGAGCTAGCAAGTGCCTCTTTGCATGATACCTTTGCAGTGGGTGTGCAAAGACAGTTGAATGGTTCCCTGGCTTTCCTGGCCACAGTGGTATAGCAGGACATCATACACCTATACTTACACATTTGGGAGGAAAGGAGCAGTCATAGGACTTTATCGCACAGGGAAAATTGGAGGTTTAAAAAGTGATTATCCCATGAAAATCCCGCAATTGCAATTAAGATTTTCACACGACATTGCAATTAAAGAGCCATTATCCTGGGAATAACCAGGCAGTAAACAGCAACAAATCAATCATGGGGAAATCCCATGAATGATTTGTTACTGTTTATTGCCTATTTATTTTCTGGTTATTCCTTTGATAATGACTCTTTAATTGCGATGTGTGTAAAAACCTTAATCGCGACCGTGCAATTTTCACGGGATAATCAGTGTTTAAATCCTCAATTTCCCCCCAATTTTCCTCATGTGATAAAGTCCTTAATGTCTTGGTCTTAGCACTTCTGTCTTGCTGTCTTCATTGTGTTGTTTTGTTTTCACTGGATGTTTGGCTTTAGGTAAGCTTCTAAAAAAGAGCCAGCATAGTGTAATGGTTTGAGTGTTTGACTGTGAAAAGACTATCAAGACCAGGGTTCAAATCCCCATTCCACCATGAAAACCCTCTGGGTGACCTTGGGCAAGTCAGACACTCTCAACCTCAGAGGCCATAGCAAGCCCACTCTGAATTCCCCCCCCCCAAAAAAAAACCCCTGTGATAGGTATACCTTCAGGTTGCCTTAAGTCAGAAATGACTTGAAGGTACAGAACAACAATAATAACAACAATGCTACTAAAGGGGATCTCACTAAAAACTGGGGAACAAATACTGATGAATAAATATTCAAAAGGTTTCTTATTCCGAAGATTGCTATAAGTCAAAATTAACTTGATGATATTTAACAACAGCAACAAAGCCTAAGAACTCATATAGTCTGTCCTTCATGCAGAAGCTATACCTGACGCTATTTCACAGCTATTGGGAGCACAGTTGTAATTCCTGCTTTTTTGCACTTGATAGTCCAGGTTGAATCCTTTGTATGTATTTCTTCAAACTAACCATTCTTTCTGGCTCCTATAAAAAGCTGCTACTCCCTTCAGCTCACTATTTTTTAATGCTTGTTAGTGACTTAAGCACTAAAGTCATTTGTTATGCCTTTCTGTCCCTCTTCCTCTCCCTTTTTCTTGTGAGTCCAGCATGGGATATTGCATTTCTGTGGCCTCAGTGTCCTGGCTCCTCAGATATGCTTTGCACCAGAATATGTGGCCTTGGAGGAGAGAAAGCAAATGCTGTCATCTTGGGCAAAGCGGCTGAAGACCATCTGGGAGGAGAAGCCTATAAACTGCATTCCAGAGTGGTATTACAACATCTGAGAAGAAAGATCAAATATATGTTCTTCTTCCCACCTAGTTACTTTAGGTGGGGGTAGGGGGCACTGACTTCATTATTATTCCCCTACCCCACATCCTCAGCTGTTTTTCTGTATGGAATGAATAAATTTTAAAAAGAGCCAGTGTGGTATAATGGCTTGAGCATTAAACTATGATTCTGCAGGCCAGGGTTTGAATCCTAGTTCAGCCATGTAAATCCACTGAGTGGCCTTGGGCAAGTCACACTCTTTTATCCTTAGAAACTTGCCAAGAAAACCCCATGAACACCATAGGTCAGAAATGACTTGAAGGCACACAGCAATAAACAATAAAGATCAGATGGCTTATCTCTCATATATATATATATATATATATATATATATATATATCACTCACACACAAGATTCCAATAGATTCTCTCATATATATATATATATATATATTACACACACACACACCAGTAAATTCTGTGGTCAAAGTACTGTCCTTTTGTTGACTCTTGATTTCATGGTTTCTTTGAATGAATGAATGAATGAATGAATGAATGAATGAATTTATTACAGCATACAGCCAGCATAAAGTAATAAAATGTTTAGAAAAATTACCTTACATCCAGTTAGAAACATTTATATTCCAGCATATCATACAAACATTATATTAAAACATATCATATAAATGCAGTTTCTTAGAAGTTATTGGCAGCAAACATTTTGTTCAGTTCCTTCTCCAGAGACAAGAAGTCTGTTAAAGTATCAACAATTTCTGGCACCAAACTATGGCCTGTTACAGACTGCCAAAATAAAGCTGCTTCGGGTCTCTTTGGGGGTATGCTGTTTAAATGATGCATGCATCCTAAGAATCCGGAAGCTGCACCAAAGCTGCACTCCGGTGCTTAGGAATGGAGTGTGGCTTTGGCGTGGACCCATGCATCATTTAAATAGCATACCTCCAAAGAGACTCAAAGCAGCTTTATTTTGGCAGTCTGTAACAGGCCTTTGTCATATCATAAGGAGGCATTTGCCTAGCAACACTGCAATGAGATATGTGAGTCTGACATTATTACTTAGGAAGCTTCATACTGTGCCCTGCTTTCCAAATTTCACAGTGGTTCTCCTCTCCTGCTTATTCTTACAGAATGGGATTATTATTATTATTATTATTATTATTAAGCTTTATTTATAAAGCGCTGTAAATTCACACAGCGCTGTACATACAATCTTTTTAATTGGACGGTTCCCTGCCCTCGGGCTTACAATCTAAAAAGACATGACACAAAAGGAGAAGGGAAAGATGGTGGGGAGGGGGCCTCTCTAGTAGGATAATACATATCCAGATTTTCTAGTTTTATCTTTTTTAGGAAACCTGGGAAGTTTTAAAAAAACCCTTGTGTATGGCCCAACAATATCCAGAGAGAGGGTAAAAATGACTCTAAACTCTCCAAAGTTATCCACTCTTGGTATAGCCAATGTACTTTTGTCACATGCTATAGAATGATCAGAGCACACGAAAGGATATAAGCGAACTTACTCAATTTTGCAGTATATGCTTCAGTTGTAATCAATTAACTCCTTAATTTGGAAACATTACTTTTTGGACCATAACTTTCAGTATGGCCTTGGGGATGTGTGGGGTCTGGGTGTTGTCAAGAAGGGCAACTTTTCCAAGCTCTGGTCAATAGGAAGCAGTTGTAATTATTTTATAATCTTGGCTGGGGGAGGGGGGATTGGCCACAGAGCTCAGCCACTTTTTTTCTTCTTGGTACATTCTCATTTATTGTACTTCTAAGTACTGTGACAGCATTAGCATCCTGCCTTGCTTATTAGCAATTTCTATACCTTCATGAGCATTCTATATAGCTGCCCATTGCATTATTGGTGCCAGGATATGGTATGAAGGCACATGATACAGCAAAATTGGCTAAAGCTAAGCAGGTCAGGGTAAGGTCAGTATTTACATGGGGACTCAGCAGCCTGAATCTCAGTGAAGAAAAAATGAAAATAAATCATATAAGTAATAGAAACCTAAGCTTAGTCAAATAATGCTTGCTCACAGTTGGAGAGCCCCAAGTTCAAATCCCCACTCTGCCATGAAGCAGACCCACATAGCTTATTGTAAAAGCAGATGTCCATCTCCGTGAAAGCCTTGGTCTGCTCCTCGGAGGATTTTTGATGTATTGTATGCATGAAAGATATTTGCTAGGCTGAGAAGACATTAAATCTAGAGTGATTTTCAGGGGAACACTGAGCTGTATCCAACTTTAAAGAGTTTGGGTTGGGAAAGCTATTATTTATTATTACTGCACTTTCTAGAATTGGACATGCTGGTTACAGGCTCTGGGAGCTGTAGTCTAAAAAGTAACATTTCCCTGCTCTGTGACTTTGTGCCTGTTCTGGTCACCACTGCAATTATTTATCTGTCTTTCCTTATCCCAAAATTAAAGGTCCAGGCTATGAAAAATCATTGCCTTTTCTCTTCCAATGGGATACTGGAAATACTATTTATGAACCAGCCAATGTCCCCCACCCCATAGTTCTGTGGGCCTTGTCTCCTGTACTTCTGGGCTCCAACATGAGACCTGAGTAGCATCTCACAGTGGAGTTGAAAAATCTAAACCAAGAACCTTGTGATTTATTTCCAAAGATTATCTAGTGGTTCAACCCTTGTTTACCCAGATGTTTTGGACTTCATCTCTCAGAAGTCACAGCCAACATGGCCGTTGGTCAGGGACTGTGGGAACTGAAGTTTAAGAGGACCAAATGTTAAGAACTACTGTTATCAAGCAAAGCTTGCTTGTTTGTCCCAAAAGACAACTGAAAAGAACAAGAAAAAGAAAACATATGAAGGTACATAGTGGGGAAAAAGACGTAACAAGACAAGTTAAAACCAGCAATTCTTTAAAATCAAGAATAATAATAAGAAATAAAACAAGATAACTTTCAATGGATATGTGGGTTTAATTTGTATATTTCTATTGTGGAAAACAGTTTGTGGTGTGAAACATGAAGAAAAGATTGGTGGTATGGTCAAATAGGTCTGAAGAAAAATGGCTTCAAGTAGTATTTCATCCAGGGACCTACCATATAACTTTAAGCACGTCATGGGACAATATCACATGGGAGGAAGGTCTCCCAATTTCGAAAGAAAAGAAAATAGGGCCAATTCGGAAATGGACACAAGTATGTGGGTGGCTATCACACCACAGAAGAACACAGCGCCCATCCCAAAGCAAAAGTAGTGCGAATGCAAAAGAAGTTATATGAGTACGTACCCTTCATAGTCTAGAATTCAAATTAGCATCCCTGCACATGCGCAGTGAGGGCAGAATCGGATCATGACTTTTTTACACTTTTTGTGGGGCTTGCCTCCGGTTCCTGTGGTTTTGCCTTGTTTCATGTTATTTGTCCATTCATTACCCCTTATTTCATGTTATTTAGGAAATTCACGTTATTTGCTCATTCATTACCCCCTCATTTCACGTTATTTAGGCAATTCACCAATTCAAAACCAGTCGAAAGCAACCTTGTACTTGGTTTGAGCATTAGACTATGGCTCAAGAAGGCAGGGATGGAATCCCACTGGGTGACCTGGTGCAAGGCACACTCTCTCAGCCTCCTGCCAAGAAAACCCAAAAAGCAGGCTGGGGGTCTCCAGATGGTTATGTATATGTGGGAAGCTGGGTAGGAACCAGAACTGGCTATGAAGGCTATATCCACACTGGAGAAATAACCCAGTGTGGCACCACTTTAACTCTTTGTGGCTCAAGGCTATGGAATTCTGGGAGTTGGAGTTTGTTGTGAGCCCAGAGCGATGCCCCTGAGGGGAGGAAAACCGAGCCCCATTTTCCAGGCTGTCCCACTCCATCCTTTCCCAAAGGAGGAGGAATGAAGGAAGGAGAACAACTCTTTGGGGCTAATAAAAATGGGGGGATTTTTCTCTCTTTTTGAAGCCTCCTGGCCCTGGAGGGTGGGAGGAAGGAAGGAGGGAGGGAGGGAGGGGGGAAAGGTCCCTGAGGGGCACAAGGGGCCAGGAGTAGGGCAAGACCCAAGCCCACCATTTTGGGCAGAAAGAGTTGCAGGGCACCTAATGGAGAGCCTTCCTCCCCCCTCTCTTTCCTGTCAAAAACAGCTGCTTTTCCTCCAGAAGCCAAAACAAAACGGAGGAATACCAGGGTTCAGAGACATAGCCATGTTAAGCTGGAATATCAGTATACCAAATTTACAAAAGCTTATGCTACAACTTCTTTTGCAGAGTTAGCAGGCAAATGGGATTTAAACAAGAGTTAAACTACAGAAAACCAGGAAACATTGTGTGATAAACTTCAGGCATTCCTGGTTTTCTCTAGTTTAACTCTCATTTAAATCCTGTTTGCCCACTAGTGTGATAAAGCTGTTAGTGCAAAGGTGCTACAAGATCTCTACACCATACAAGCCATCAGTAATTGCCATGAATTCCTCTAAGATCCATATTCTCCTTACCATTTAGGAGTCTCTCTGCCTTGTTTTCTGCCAGCTATCAGATTTGTTGTTGTTGTTGTGTGCCTTCAAATCATTTTGAACTTATGTTGAACTTAACATAGGGATCATAGTGTTTTCCTGGCAAGATTTGTTCAGAAAAGGTTTGCCTTTGTCTTCCTGAGGCTGAGAGTGTGTGATTTGCCCGGTGTCACCCAGTGGGCTTCCATAGTTGAACAGATCATTTGAACCCTGGTGTCCAGAGTCATAGTATCATACCACTACACCATGCTGACTTTACTACAAATTTACAGTCTACCAAATCAAAGGGCTATCTGCTCTGCTGTTGAGAGCCCCCGAGGGGAATTCCACCAGCTCCAGAGGTTGGAACAAGTCGCAAGCCACATAGTTGCCTATAACTAATTTAGAGTTCTTCATAAGAGGGACATAATGAGGTTACAGTTCAAATATAATATGAAAGAAAATACATTTTGTGGCTATAACAAGAAATATGATCTCGTTATTTGTCCTGGTTACTTTCCTGAATATTTTTTAGATTTGTTTTCAGAATGGAATTTCTTAAGTTTTATGCCTTCCTCTTATCAGTCCTAAGATATTTTTGTTGTTGTGTGCCTTCAAGTCATTTCTGACTTATGGAGACCCTATCAAGGGTGAATCATGGTGAGATCATGGGGGTTTCTTGGCAAGATTTCAGAGTTGGTTTGCCTTTTCCTCCTTCTCAGGCTGAGAGAGCATGACTGGGTTTCAATAGTTTCTTATTTCTCTATTATTTATGTCTATTCTCAAAGTTTCTTCCCTTGTCCCCTTTTTCGTTTGCACTTTTAGCCACAGGGGTTCTTGCAAGTCATAGAAGATGAGGTCCAGGTTCATAGAGTATACACAGCTAAGATTTGATCTGAGATCATGCAGAAAACAATGTAGCAGGCCACATTTGTGTACACAAGTTCATTTCTTTCCTGTGTCCAGATCTCTCTGGCTAAAGAACTCAAACTGAAATTCAGAGGTTATTCATACGGTGAAAATAAATAATCCTGGTAGAATGTGTGTTGAATCTTTGTTGTTCATATGCATTTCAAATGCACCCAAGTAAGTTGAGAGAGTTTGCCAAAAACCACACTTAACCAGGATACTCAATCTTGGGGTTTTTTCCTGAGTTTTCCTTAAAAAAAATGAATTGTTGGCTGTGTGAATAACCAGTTTGAATAGACCTGGGCTCTGCATGCCTTGAATGTGTTTCAAATACAGTATATACCCATCATCGACTTCATCTTTATTCTCAGTGCTGAGCAACAAAATTTGCAGAGATGCGGAGAGATGGAGTTCCAATTAAAAAAATAGTGTGAACAACAAAACCAGAATGGATGAGTGACATATTCACACAAGGCCTGAACAGATGGGCAGAAAAAGCTGGCTTCTGCACAGTTTGGGGGAGTGTAGCCGTTAGACAACACACAGCCCCAAGTCGTGTGAAAGATGCACTGAAGTTGCTTCTGGGCCGCCCAAACCTGGCCCAAAAAGGAATCTGCTCCAATTTGGGCCAGAGGTGGAGGGCACCTTCAGGACCGCAGCTTGTGTTTGCTGCAGTCCTGTTGGGCAGGGGCAAGCTGCCCCCTTGTAGCCATTTGTTTCTGCCCTTAATTGTGCTAAAAAAAAGTCTGAATAACTCCTCAGGGTGGGCAATTTCTGGGGATAAGAATGGAGTACATTGTTCCTTTTCTTGACCCTTGCACTCTTGCTCAACAACCCCAAATTTCTGATAGTACAGATAAATTTTTTAACATTAAACACATGCATGGGAAGTTAGAAGCAGTAGGAAAAGAGGAAGGCTGCAGGTGGATAGACTCATCAAGGAAATAACTCTGATTTTGCAAGACTTGAGGAGAGCAGCTGATAACAAGGACTCTTGAAGGTCTCTCATCCACAGGGTCAACATGGGTGCATTTACACTGTACAAATAATTTAGTTTGGCATCACTTTAAATCTTTTAATGGAATCCTGGGATTTGTAGTTTCACAAAGTCTTTAGACTTCCTTACCAAAGAGTGCTGGTGCCTCACAAAACTGCAAATCCCAGGATTCTGTAGGATGGAGCCATGGCAGTTAAAGTGGTGTCAAACTGCATTATTTTGACAATGTAGATGCATTCCCAGAGTCAATGCTGACTTGGCAGCAATTAACAGCAATTCAAATGGGAAAGACACATCTTGTTTTGAAGCCAGATCACGCAATTCAATTTGGCAAAAGTGGAGGCAGCAGAGACCAGCAGGTTGGTGACTTCCATGGCAATGAGCCCATTCAGGAGGCAAAATCCTGCCTCAGTATAGGTTCAGCATCTTGAGTGGTGTCTTTAAAGTTTGGACTAAAACCCAGAGCAGATTCATAGCTGCACGGTCATAGAAGCTATCAGCTCAAATGCTCACAGAGTATATGTGAGAGGAGTGGAAGTTCAGTAGGGACTGAAAAAGAAAATTCATTTATCAGAGGCCCCCAGGATTAAACCAACTGCCCTAAATTCTTTTAAATTCAGATAGTGTACTGGTCAGTGGGAATCTCTTGACAAAGTCACACCTTCTCAGCCTCACAGATTATGTTTTTAACTTTTGTATGGAGTTTATCACACTGGGGCTGATTTCGGCATTAAAGAGAGATTAAAGTGCATTTAAAGCATCCCACAAATGAGGCGGAAATGGCGAGTAATTGTATGAATAGTTATCACATGCAATTGCGCAAAGAAAGTGATATCACAAATGCATAGTCTCTGAAAATCTGAAAGTAAAAAGATGCATGTTAATGCTTCTTTGTGACCACTTTAATGGCGGGTTATGTGCGATGTCATGTGAAATCGTTCCACGTAACTATGCGATTTTTCCGGGATATTCACAGGATAAACTCCTGATCTGCTTTGTCTGATAAACTCCATAATGTTTTAAACTTTAACCTTGTAGTGCTTTAAATAGGTCATTTAGTGTTTTTTTTTAATTCCAAATTTTAATTTTTTTTAAAAAAAAAATGAGACTCACTGAAAGAAAAGTGGGCAGCAGGAGGTTTTATATACTTCAGTCTACTTCCTCAGATGCATTTGGTGGAGTGGAAGGGAGGCACAGACATATATATGCCATTGGTATGTGAGGATGTTAATTCAAATTACAAATCCGTTGTGCATGGAAATGAAGACGCAGGTCCAATTTTAACAATGGTCATTAGTGCACAAAGACATAAGAGACTGGTCTTCTTTGTGCATGGCTTCCATGCCACCAAAGGCATCTGAGGAAGTAGACTGAAGTCAATGTCTTTCTTTCAATCAAAGTCTCAAAGAGGCTACAAGATCTCTGTTTCAGATGTGTTTCTATATTGTGAGCCACCTTGGGTCCCTTTATGGGAGAAAGGCGGCAAAGGAAATACAATAAAATAAACCCACTCTGAAGAAATCTGGCCAGGGAAAGCCCAGGACAGGATGGTCTTTGGGTGGCCACAGGAAAGGACTTGAAGGCACACAACACACACAGCCCCTCCGACCTTTGAGCAGGACTGGCTCCAAAGGACAACCTGAGATGCTGTTGTTTCTTGGGGGAAGGATGAAGGCGGGGGTTAGAGGCTGGACCTCCTTTTTTGCCTTAAACTCCGCCCCAGCAAAACTTCCGCGAAAGAGGAAGAAAGTCAGGAACAGGGCGATCTCTGTTTCTGGAGGAGGAGGAGGAGGAGGAGGGAGGAAGGATCCAAGGACCCCAAAAGGGGCTTCCCTGGTAGAGGGAGCAGAAGGTAAGGGGGACACTGGGGGGGGGGGGGTTTTTGTCCTCCGCCTTTCCTTAGGGTCAGAGTGAAGCCTAACCCAGGACTCTCCATCAGGGGCAGGGTCCCTTTGTCCCCAGATGGGGACCCCCCATGGCCATCCCTGGGGTCCCAGTTCTGGAGATGTGGAGGGGAGTTGGGGCACTTGCCTTCCTGAGTGATGATCTGGAGGCTGAAGGGGAAGGGAGGAGGAAGAGGCGAAAATGAAACCAAGGAATCCAGGAAACCTCTTCCCAAGAAGGGGGAAGCCCTGCCAGACACCAGTGACGTCAGAAAGGGGATGGGAGGAGGACCTCTCTGCTCCTGTACAAATCCCTGTATCCTCTGGGCAAAAACACTATGGCATTGGCCTGTCTCTCTTTGAAATGCTTTAAGAGATATTGGGAAGCTCAGTTGGAGAAGGAAGGAAAGGTGCCCGAATATTTTTGTTTAAATTAAAATTTTGATTTTTTAAAAATTACTCTTTTTACATTTTCTTTAAAAACATGACATCTTAACCCAATCTTCACTATGCATATGTAAATACATTTAGGTTGTAAGTAGAGGGATCTTGTCGCACCTGTGAGACTCACTGAAAGAAATTGGCAGCATGAGCTTTCCTACACTTTGGTCTATTACTTCCTCAGAGGCATTTGAAGTAGACTGAAGTCTAGGAAAGCTCACGCTGCCAATTTCTTTCTTTCAGTGAGTCTCAAAGGTGCAACAAGATCTCTCTGCATACTGATTCTACAGACTAATATGGCTGTAGCTTTGAATTCTACCACATTTAGGTTGCACGTATGATATTGTAATTTGAAGGCATAATTTTAATTTTGCTAGTTGTTTATGTCACAGCTGTTAGCATGTCAATTCAGTGGTATATAGGAATTACAATTTACGAGTAACATGAGTGCAAAAAAGCATGACTAAGGATTCTGTATGGTGGGAAATGGGAGGAGGTCAATGGGGGGGTGACACCATGAGTTACTGCACCAGGTGACACCAACCCTAGGGATGCCACTGCCATAGGTGACCAGATCCAGCATTCACACCCATAAAAGCAACATCTGAGTTGACCAGGGTGACCCGATGTGTTCTCCTCCTTACCGCTGAAAAGGATAAGGCACCAGTGGTATCCATAGGGTTGGTTTCCCCTAGTGGGGTAACTCATGGTGTCACCCCCTCATTGACCTCATCCTCCCATTTCACACCAGACAGAATCCTTAGGAATGTTTTTTCCACTCATGTTCCTTATAAATCCTCCTTCTCATATACCACTTTGAATATTAAATTAATAGTTGTGACCTAAACAACTAGCAAAAATTAAAATTATACCTTCAAATTACAATATGCTATCCACCATCTAAACATATTTACATATACATAGTGAAGATTTGGTTAAAATGTGATGTTTCTATGTTAAATTAAAAATTTGAAATTTTAATATTTAATTTTTTAAAAATCTGGAGCCTCACCTTTCTCCTCCCACAGAGCTTTCCCGACTCTCACCATCCCTTAAAGCATTTTAAAGGGAAGCAGGTGAATTCCATTGTCTATTTCTGCCAAAAGAGAGGTGTTTGAGGAGCAATGGTGACACCCCTCTTAGGATGTCACCTGGTGGTTTGCACTTCCCTAGTGACACCACTGCAAGGCAACACAAAATGGTGGGGCGTCCAAGGAAAAAGTGGAGGAAGTGGCCAAAAAAGCTACAAAGATTCATAGAAATATTGAATCCATGCTTCGTAGCCATGCTCCAAATGGCAGACGTTTAGGATTTCCTCCTGGATAGAAGGTTGACATGTAGAATGTGTCCTGGAAAAGGAGGGCCTCTGGTCACCCTGTGGTTGGCCAACCAAAAGGTGCAAAATACACCAGGCATGCTTTCAAAGCTCGACGAGTACCTTCATCAGGCAAAAGATGTTTGTTTGTTTTTAAATCATAGAAGAAAAGAGAAGTCACACACTCTCAGCCTCAGTGGAAGGCAATGGCGAATTTGCTCTGAATCAGTCTTGCCATCTGGGAAAGGTGGAGAAGAAAGAGGAGGGCATGGGTCAGGGAGGTAATCTTCTTGGCTGGCTAACCCTCTCTTTTTTGCCCAAGAGGTTAGGATAGTGGGAATGCTATGACTTGAATTCCAAGATTATTTTCCCCCGGATCTTCATTTCAACAGCCTGACAACCTCCTGTTAATTAATTTTCTGCTCCACTTGGATCGTTTTGCTTTCTGTGAACAAATCTTCCCAAGAAAACCTTATTGGTAGGTTCGCCTTAGTCAGTAGTGGCACTAGGGTTGGTGTCACCCAGTGCGATAACTAATAGTGTCACACACACACCATTGACCTCCTCCCATCCCACACTAGACAGAATCCTTAGTCATGTTTTTTGTAGTAATGTTACTCATGAATTGTAATTCCCATATATCACTGAACGTAATGGCAATCGTTGTGACATAAACAACTAGCAAAATGAAAATTATACCTTTAAATGACAATATCATCCACACAATAACATACTTAAATATATTCACATGCACATAGTTATATGTAGTTAAAGTGAAAACTTGGGAACATGTGATGTTTTTAAAGTACTTTTTTGAAAAAATTAATTTTTAAAAAAATCAAAATTTATAATTTATTTAAAAACAAAATCCTGACCTAGGGCCTCTCCTTTCTCCTCCCACTGAGCCTTGGCTCATTCAACCCATCTCTTCAGCATTTTAAAGGGACGCAGGCGAATGCCACCCCCATTTCTGCCCAAAAGCAGATGTGTGGGAAGCAGTGGTGGCATCCCCACTCAGGGTGTCACCTGGTACACTTTGTATTCCCCACATACCCCTAATGACGCCCCTGGCCTTAGGGTTGCCATAAGTTGGAAATGACTTAAAGGGCACACAACAGCAACAGACTGGAGGAACACAACACTTAGGTTCACAACCTAGTAGACATAAGACAACAAGGTTTTGCTTTGATGGAAGTGTGAATGCCCCCTTAGAATAAAGATGTTGTATGGCCACATTCTAGGTCCTCACTGATAATAGTAATGTGACTACAAACTATGCATTTCTGTAGCCATCATTATGACTCAAGAGGTGATACTCTGTACGCCAGCTGATGGCTCTGATAACTAGGTGGTGTTGGGAATTGTGGTGCTACACAATTGGGGGGCACCAGGTTTGGGAAGGCAGCTGTAGTGTACATACTGGCTTGAGAATAAATCCAGTGAAATTCAATAGGGCATATAGGGTAGTATAAGCAAGTGTTTCTTGTCACCCAGCTATTCTAAGTTTGTTCACTGAACTGTCAATTAAAAATGTGTGTGTGTGTGTCTCTGTGTGTGTCCTTTTCCTCTTAGCTCTTCCTCTCCCACAGTTACAAAAATTAAAAAATACTGCAGAAATACAACAAAGAATCACAGTACAATAAAATAGCTAAATAGCAAAGAGAAATGGGAATTGAAATCAAGCTCATGAAACCAGAAAAGCTCTTACTTCCCTACTTTTAGGCAGGAGGATTTTGTAGTAACTTTGAGACTAATTGAGAGAAAGAAAGAAACTGGCTATGCTTTTGGATTCCCTACTTTTAATTATCAGATGAAATTAGGCATGAAATTCTGCATGCTGTGCATGTCAAGTTAAGCAAATTCCTTGGTGTATGTAGTGGGCCTGGTACAGCAACCCAGTTGGAAGTTCTTTCAGGTATAACTTGCTTTGTTAAGAGTCATAATTTAACTGTTAGAAAACTAAACCTTTCTTGCTGATACAGTATATGTCACTCTGAGCCAATGTGATGTATTGAATTGAGTGCTGATTAGGAGTCCAGAAGATCAGAGTTCAAGTCCCTACTCAGCTGTGGATACACACTGGGTGACATTGGACAAGTCCCACTCTCTCAGCCTTAGAGGAAGGCAGTGGCATACTTCCTCTGAATAAATCTTGACAGGAAAACCCTATGGTTAAAACATAGAGTTTGTGTTGCATTTGCCACATTAATGCCTTGTCAGCCATTGAATAATAATAATAATAATAATAATAATAATTTATTTGTATCCCGCCCCTCTGAGAACAATTGGGGCGGCTAACAAAGTTAAAAATACAAAACATATAAAATCCCTGGTACCCTCCCCTCCTTAAAAAGGTATTAAATCCAATGCAATATTTAAAAAACAGAACAAAAAACAACAACAAACAAACAAACATACAAGTTAAAACTGACCAGAATACATATTGCCTATGTATTCCCACTGAGCAGCAGTGGGCAACTTATGGCAGTCCTGCTGCTACTGGACTATCATCAGCCTTAGTCACCAATGATAAATGGTCATTGGAGTTGAAGTCCACCAATTTCTGGTCCAATGTAGCCTACTCTCATCTAAAATGAATGGGAAACCTGTAAGGGAAGAAGGATAGTTCAGGGACAGAGATCTGGCCTAGCATACCGAAGGTCTTAGACTCACTCCCTGTCATCTTCAGGTAGGGGTAGTTAAAACCCCTGCTTGAAACTCTGGTGAACACCTGTTGGTCATTTTAAGAAGACGAATGGTCTGGCTCAATATAATTTAGAGGTAATTTATCATTTAGTGGCACACGCCTTAATTACATCCAGTTTGGATTGCTAACACACTCTGTGTGTCTGCTTTTGGAAACTGTTCAGAAACTTCAGCAGATCCAAAATGCTGCAACTAGGTTGCTGACAGGCTGGTTACATAGACTGTGAAACTCCCCTGTTGAAACAGCTTCACTGGCAACCAGTCCATTTCTTAGCAGAATTCAAAGTAATGGGTATGACCTTTAAAGCCCTGCATGGCTTGGATCCAGACTATCTCAAAGACTGTATCTCCCCATATGAGCCAGCTGGAGTTTCAAAATCTGTGGGGGAGGGCTTTCTCTTGTGAGCTTATCACATGTCTTAATAATCTGTTTTACCTCTATCTGGCTTAAGTCTTAATTCAGGCTCCATTTTATCAGAAGGTTTTTTGCTGTCGAATCTGCTGCCTGAATACATCCCAGGTGCATCCCTGCTTCCTTGCAGCTCTTTTTAGATCCAGGAGTTTTCCAGCTTAAGAAAATGGCCACTGGAGCACTCCTGGAAGTGGGGATGTATTCGGGTAGCAGATTCAGTGGCAAAAACCTTCTGATAAGATCAGGATGCAGCCTGAATAAAGACTGAAGCTGGACAGAGGTAAAATTGATTATTAAGACATGCAATAAGCTCCTTGATCTCACGAGCATCACAGGCATGTTTGGGGAGGACAGGAGAGAAAGCGTTCTCAGTGGCTGCTCCCAAGCTGCAGGACTCCCTTCCATGGGAGATCTGGTTAGCCCTCTCCCTGCTGTTTTTCTGGCAGTAAGTTAAGATCTTATTTAGGCAAGCCATTGATTGATTTTTTTTAATCAATGGAATGGTGGAATGGTGTTGATAGTGGTATGGTGTTTTTATCCTGTATGTTTTTAAAATCATGCTTTAAATGTATTAAATATTTTAACTATCTTTTAAAATAGTATAGTTTAATTGTTTCTTAACTTTTGCACTGTACATTTTTGCCAACTTTTGTTTTAAATTTTGTAAGCCACCTTGGGTCCCTTGTTGAGAGAAAGGAAAGGAATGAATGAATGAATGAATGAACGAACGAATGAACAAATAGCTCCCTGTGCTCCGAGAGCAATGCCTTATTCTAACTGGGTGGGCAGCTGCCAGATTTTTCACACTAGAGGGGTGTACCTAGGCCATGTAATCAGAAATATATGGTCAGTGTGGAGAGGATATTTTCTGTTGTGACACTTCACTCCCCAAAGAGCATCATGTCAGGACCATTTTTTTCCCTTGCCCTTCTAACCAAATGAGACATTTTATGCTTCAGGTACTATTTTGTCGTGTTTGTTTTCATTAAGGTCTTTTCTTGATTGTGGTCTGATTGTACATTTATGTGAGCAACCCTGGAAATATTTATTTAAGGGTGCTATGTTAACTCATTATAATAAAATATATATTGGGATAGGGGATTGAAGCCCCACCTCTGTTTTTTATTGGAAAAGATTACAGGACAAAAAACGTGAAAGAATGTATTCACAGTGGAAGAATGAAAGGAAACAAAGTCTCATGTCCTGTATGATGGTTCAAAAACTTTTATTTCTTAAAATGCCCAACACATTTCAGCCAGTCACCAATTAGTTTTCTTCAGGTGCAATTCTCAGATATTTCTGGAGTTGTAGATTGCACTCTCAACGAAAGTGGACCTTCCTTCCGTCCTTCTAATACTCAGAAGGTCCACTTAGAAAATGCAGACTGCATTGGTAGTAAGAAATAAAAGTTTTTGGACTATCACCCAGTTTATGAAAAAGATTATAGCAATCCCTGGAGATTCTAATTCTTGGTTTTCAGAAATAGAGCCAACATGTCTTTCTCAGGACAATGCCCATTCATAGGTATTCTGCCAGGTGTTAAAAGTGATTGTGAATGTAGTTTGCAACAATGCTACAGAAGAGAATCAAAGATGAAGGAGTGAACCTTTGGTCCTCCTGATGTTTTTGCAAAAAAACTCCTGTAATCCCCATCCATCATAAGGGATTGTAGGAGACCCCCCCCAGCACAACCTATCTTTTCTTCAGTTCAGCCCTCCCCAATATGTCCATCTCCATGTTGCCAGAGGATGAGGGGATGAACAGAGATGCATCCAGATCTCTTCCTGTCACACTGCAACACAGTTCTCCCATATGCCTGCTGCAGCACCTCTAGTTACAAGAAGAATTCACATCTAGCACACAATGCCATGCCAGTAATGACTGGTACAGCAGGCAGGGAAAATGAAGATGGCATCTGTGACACCCCAAAACGAGGCATTCGGACTCCTCCATGACGAGAGCTAACTAGAGGATCAAAGCATGATATAGAGGAATGCACAATGAAGAGTATTCTCCAAAGAAAGCTGTATGATCCAATAGGGTTAGCAAACAGTAAACCAAGATTGGTATAGTGCCAACTAAATCATTCATGAATCACAGAAATGAATTATAGAATCAGAGTTGGAAGAGACCTCAAGGGTTACCAAATCTAACTTGGTGCCATGTGAAACTACAACATCAAAACAATCCTGACAGAAGGCTGTACACCCTCAGCTTAAAGACCTCTAAATAAAGAGAGTTCACCACACTGTGAGGGAGTGTGTTGCACTGTCAAACAGCTCTTGCTGTCAGGAAGTTCTTCCTAATGTTTAGGTGGAATATCTTTTGGTGTAACATGAATCCATTGCACTGTGTATTATCCTCAGCAGAAAAAAGAATGCAACAAAAGCAGCAGAAAAAGGAATGCTACATCCTCAGTACAACACCCTTTGACTGAGACCAGCAGAAGATGAATTCCTGGCCATGCACAGTGAAATCCTGATATCTGTAGAGCAGCTGGCTGTGAAATGACATGGTTGCTCACAAGAGATAATATCCATTGAGAAGGCTTTAGAAATATACAACCAGTGCCACAAACCCCAGTATCCAGAACAAGCCACCCCGATTGTTCTCAGAGGGGCGGGATACAAATAAATTTTATTATTGTTGTTGTTGTTATCCATGGATTAATTATCCATTAATAATAATAATAATAATAATAATAATAATAATAAACTTTTTATTTATAGCCCACTTTTTGTCTGGACAATCAAAGTGGTGTACAAGTTAAAATGAAAACAGTACAGTACAAGCAATTATGGCTTGAGAATGCTCATATATATAATCAGTCAGGTACCCATATTCCAAAGGAACACATAAACTGCATTGACATATGTGAGGGACATCGTCCTGCCCTCTATTATGGTCTCAAAAGGCTGGTAATGAGCCGAACCATCAAACAAAGAGAACAGTCCATTTGCAAGGAGAGGACTGTAAAATAAAATAAAGGACTGTAACAAAACTACATGTTGCCATGAACAACTCGGAAGAAAGGCAAATCAAAATGCAAGGGGGTTACTGTAGTGGAAGCTCCTGGACAACCCTGGGCAAGTGTCATGTCAGGACATAGTGATGTAGAAGAGCACAGCAGAAATAATGCAATTTGACACTGCTTTAACTGCCATGGCTCAATGCCATGGAATTCTGGGTTTTGTAGTTTACTGTGGCCTCAGAGCTCTCTGACAGAGAAGGCTAAATATCTCACAATACTACAAATCCTACGATTCCAAATATTGAGTCGTGGCAAACTGTCTTATTTCTGTAGTGCAGATCAGCAGGTGGACACAGCTCCATTCATCTCCTTGTTTCCAGTAGTATGGAAACTGCAGTGTTGTTGTGGGAGGGGGGGATGCACTGCAGAAAAGATAGGTTGAGGGATAGCATTGGGTGATGTTGTTACAAAGACATAGCTATCGTAACTACATCTTCTGATGTGGCATCTTGGCTTTTATTTATATGCTGCCTTTCTCCCAGCCTATGGCCCAAAGCAACTTATGAAAAATTAAAACCAAGATAAGAGTAAAAACATGATAGTAAATAAGTTAAAACACAAATAAGCTGTCATATTGAAACACTATTAAATTTTTGAGAAGTGTAAAATCATTTAAAAACACAACAACAGAGTTAAAAATACAGCACACAACCTACCAACAAAAAAGCCCTTGCAACCAGTTAAATGCCTTTTTTTGACTGCGAGTGCTCCATTGAACACACTGGGATTTACTTCTAAATCAGTATGCCTAGGATTGCACTCTTTGTGTCACCTGTGAACTCTCTAGCTCTTGGGAGAGTTTCTGTTTGGGATACAACTTCCAGCATTAAATAAATAAATAAATAAATAAATAATAAAATCCATGTCTGGCCATGGTTATTAGGGGATTCTAGCAGTATAGCCCAAAATGAAATTTTGCTAAGTTCTGAAACTATCCTCAAAACATTCAAAATGCTCCATACCATATGCAGTGCTTTGGCCATGGCAGTGGAAAGGGAGCCTGTAACACACCTTCTGTTCTGTATTCATATTGCAGGCCCTGGATGAACTGGTGAACTGCCTTGTGAATTGCAATCATGTCCTTGGTTGACATCCAGATGAGTTCAGCAGACCTTTTGCAAAAAGAGCAGCTGGACGCTGGTGGTTTTGGAATGGTTTCATTGTGTTACCACAAGAGTCATGGACTTGTGATCTTAAAAACAGTGTACACAGGACCTCAACGCACTGAGTAAGTTGCAGAAAGGATGTAAACAGGAGAGGACAGGCTAGAGGTGCTCACCGTCAAGCTTCTGGCGATTGCTGAATTGGGTCTTTCTTTGGATAATTGGCTTCTCCTCTAAGTTTCACCGATGGCTGATGGTTTCCATGTCAGTAACCCACTCCAGGGTTTGATCTTTAAAGAATATCTGTCCAAGATGTTGAATCCTGTACTCAAAACAGGTGTTGAATCATATCCCCAGCACCTTGGACAACTCCTTCAAGGTTTGGACCAACATGGCCATCACTGCTGATTTTTCCAGGGTTTAGCCTTACCACAGTGGCTAACTCAGTGTGTATTTTGAGAAGCCCCCAAATAAGACAATATCCCTCTCCTGTGGTTTTTCTCCAGGTAGTGAAAAGAAACAATTTACATTTATTCAATGAAATAATTCATTTTAATTAATATTATGTTAATGAACATTGAATGAGTTTAATTTACTGCATTAATTAAACAAAAGTAAAAGTTTGTATTGTAAAAGTGGCCCACCATGGAATTGATATAAAAATGGAATAAGAGTAGAGATAATATGCAGCCTTGCTTAACGCACTTCTCAGTCTCAATGGCATTGGTGAGGTGACCCTTACTTTAAGTGAAGTCCCTTCATACGATATGTGTATTAAATGGAGTAGACATTATTCAGCTGAGGATGCCCCCAATTTTCCCCACAATTTGGCTTCACGTATAGAATCAAATACTGCTTTAAAATCTATAAAAGCAGCATAAGTAGGTGAAATATTTTTCAATAAGATGCTAAAATACTAGACATTGATCTCTGCTGGTCTGGCCTTATCTAAAGTCAACTTGCTCCTCTGAAAGTATATTTTCCTGTTCCAACTAGGCCTGCAATTTCCATTGTAATTATCTTGCATAAAGTTTATTCATTGTATTAAGATGATGAATTGGTCTATAATTAGCAGGATTGTCCTTTCCCCACTTTTGTATACGGGGACAATAATCGCAAGCCCCCAATCCTTAAGGCTGCCATCTTTAAGGCTGCCATCAAATAATTGGTTTGAACTATCCCTCCTGTTCAAATGGCTAAGTCAACTTTTGAACTGAATCCAATGTCTTTGGTCCTTATCTGTCCTTGGCAGTCATGCACCATAGTAATCCTGCAGCATCTCTTTTTCAGCTGTAACACTTCTCTTCTAGAAGAGGGCAGGATTATGCAGAAATTAAATCATGACCGTGTGGTCAAACTACTGGGTGTCGTTCTGGAAGATGGGAACTACTCCCTTGTGATGGAATACGTACGCAAAGGAAACCTGATGTCAGTACTAAAGGCGGTGAGTAGGGAGCATGATTGATAACTTGCAGAGAAGGTGACCAGTTATTTGGAAACAGCATGTAGAAAATTAGAAAATGATATTGAAAATATTGGTGGCTGTCTGACAGTTGCATTCATTGATATTTGCAGCATGGTGAAAATGGTTTGGATTTGTAATTCCCAAATGATGAAACAGGATGCATTTAGTATACAAAGACAAGATAATAACAAAAGTTAGGGACTCTTTGGGTTGGGAATATTTGTCCAAATGTTTTTGATGGCAAATACTACAGTGCTTTACATAGCTAGGGCTTCTAGGCATCAAAGTCCAAAATATCTGCAGGAACAAAGATTCCTCACAACTAACTGTACATAGAATAAGGAACTAAGGGCCCTAATATTCCTAAATACTATAGGCTTTTTCCATGTGAGGAAAAATAATCTCAGTTACAGTCATTAAAAAAAAAAACCCTGAAAACTAGATCATACACGTGTGTTGACTTATTTATTGTACTTGCAAGTTCCAGAGTTTCAAATAATGTGGAAGGTTAAAATACCCACTGAAACTAGGAGAAGTATGTGAAAACTAAACTTGGTAAAGTTATTTGAGCTTGTCTTCTAGGTCCTTCAGATATTTTGTGCATAACTGCTGTAATTGTTCTTGGCCATGCTGCCTCAGGCTTCTGGTATCTGAAGCCCAAAATACTGGGAGAAGCTGAGGCTCTAGACAAGGAATTAGGGATCACTAATGGGCCATTACATGCTGCCAAAGCCTCTTAGCAACTGCCTATGGATATTAGTCCCCATTGTTATCCAGACTCTGTCCATCCCAACAAGAATTCCCAAAATTTCTTAGCTGTCACATGGCTAGTGACTATGCTGGATAGGGCATTGTGGGAAAAGTAGTGAAGGAAAATAATTCTTCCCAGCAGTTTTGCTTTCCATTAATACTTCTCATAAACAAATGGGTTCAAATCCAGTTTTCACAAATATCTGTTTATAAGATTCCTGGAATGCAACCAGCTGCATTAGTTTCCTTGATTATTATTATTTTATCCTAGAAAGGCAAAATCCACTGCAGATGATCAGATTCCTTTAAATGCACTTGATTCCAAAGGCTTAATACAGTAGATGGCAGAAGATAGATTAAGTAGATTGCTTGGTGGCTTGTCATAGATCAGCAAGGATTTCTGACTCCCCAATAGCATGTACAACATTATTATCTCCCCATAACAACTAAATTATACAGTAATCCCTCCATATTTGCTGGGGTTAGAGGTGAAGGACATCC
The DNA here is from genome assembly GCF_019175285.1 of Sceloporus undulatus. Taxonomy (NCBI): domain Eukaryota; kingdom Metazoa; phylum Chordata; class Lepidosauria; order Squamata; family Phrynosomatidae; genus Sceloporus; species Sceloporus undulatus. Next base: position 166,321,180 of record NC_056525.1, read on the forward strand.
ATGAATCTGGAAAAACCACAATTAAAAAAAACACTATTATTTTTATTTCAGAGAACACCTCTCTAGGAATGTCCAAGTCCTCTATTGCAACTCTGTGGTCAACATCTGCTGGAAGTTGATCATAGAATCATGCTGGAGGACTTACAAATGCCTAGAGAAGTGTTTTCTCTAGGAACGTCTAGGTTCTCCAGCACAATTCTATGATCAACTTCTGGCAGATATATGATTAAGGACCTAGAGATTCCTAGACAGAACATATTAATTCAAACTACAAATAATCAAATCTGCAAAAGTCAAATCTGCAAAAGTGGAGGGTCAACTGTATTAAAATGAAGAACACATGGTGTGACCCAAAGTGGATTTCAATATTTGGAGAGATTGTGAACTCTGTTTATTTCTGGTATGCAAAGCAAACTCATGGGCTCAAAATTCTTTGATTCATGTTCACCTGTGGCATACCTAGAATATTTTACATGGGGAACAGAGTTTTTCCCCCCCTCATAGTCAAGAAAGAAAGAAAAAAGGAAGAAAAAAAGTGGAAGAAGAGATTCAACAGCTCTAAGTAGAGGGAAGATAGGAGTGCCAAGTTTATGGCCCAGAGGAAAAGAGACAGGAGGAGCTCTTGGGGTGTATCGGTTTCTTCTCTTCACTTCCCCCTTCCACCAGGACAAATGTATAGGTTTCAAGTGCCTTAAATGTCACCCAGTCCCAGATGAAGAATTATTTCCTTCTTCTCATTGGAGTGAGGGAGAGGGCATGGTGAAACAGTAACGGTGGGGCTGCAATATCTGTACCTAAGGATTCTCAGCGAGCTTTCCTTTTACAAGACTAGGGCTCCAAATCTGCCTATATCAGTCCTCCTATCATAGATCCATTTTACCACCCAGTGGTGTACCTAGTATATTTGACAGACAATGCACCTCCTTTTTACCTGCACCAAGATTGGGCCAATCACACTGCCCCCTTGATATGCCAGTGGCTTGAAGTGCCATTAAAAGACAGAGTAGCCCCTCTAAGTCCGAAATCTGCTTTCCTCGTATTCTGTCCCTGATACACCAGTAAGTCAAACTCTTTTTATTATTAAAAACAGCAGATTGTTTTCACTGACTTCCCACCTGATTGTACATTAGCCACATGGGGGGAAAATATTTTGAAACATATTAATTTTTGCTGTATTGCAGACTCCTATTCCTTTGCCGTTGAAAGGACGCTTCATCTTGGAGATAATTGAAGGGATGCTTTATTTAACTGGGCAGGGTTTAGTACACAAAGACCTCAAACCAGAGAACATCCTTGTAGATGAAGACTTTCATATCAAGGTATCGTTAGCACAATACTTCTGGCTTGGCCTGTCAAAGGTGGTATATGACTTTTACTGCTAAACTGAAAACATGTCTGTGTTTATTAAACACATTCTTGCCCACTGAAGGATGAGATGAAGCAGGACAGGTAGGTCGGTTTTCTTCCCTTCTCCCATGTGCTGCATTTATTATGAAAAAATAACCATCATTCAACCTGCTTTATAGTTTGGTGAGTAAGCAATAATTCAGTAAGCAAATCAGTGCCGTTGTTTGGCCCTTATCTGGTAATATTAGTTGAGAACTGTTCTCACAGAATGAGGTACCTGAGGATTCTGACTGGCTGAATATTCATTTTTGCTGCCATTACTGCATCCTATGGAATCTGGGGCTTTGAAATTTGGTGAGGAACTAGATCTGCCTGGCTGGGAATTCTCAATATCCTAGCAGATCCCTGGATTCCACAGGACATTGCCATTGCAATTAAAGCAAAATGTTGTTGTTGTTGTTGTTGTTGTTGTGTGTCTCCAAGTCATTTTTAAAATTATGATGACCTTAAGGCGAATGTATCATAGGGTGGTTTTTTTGTTGTTTTTTTGGCAAGTTTCTTCAGAGGGGGTTTGCCATTGCTATCTTCTGAGGCTGAGAGTGCGTGACTTGCCCAAACATAAAAGGGCTTTTATGTTCAAACGGGAAATTGAACCCGGATCTCCAGAGTCATAGTCCAATAATCAAACCATTACACCACGCTGGCACCTCTAAAGTGGAGTACAGTATAATACTATAATTATGTTGTGGGAAAAGTGTTCTGGATTCTGACAGACTAGCTTCTTCTAGCAGCAATGACTGAACATTCCAGGGCTGGATGCCATTGTGGGAGGTTGGCAAGTCAATACCGATGCCAGTTTTGCATATGTGTATGGGGGGGGGGGGATAAAAATTAAACATTCAGTTGTAAATAAACTTGGATTCCCAGCTCTGAATATTTTTTTAAATTTTCTTTCTGATCTAATATGCCAGGATGGAGTGTACCATGTGCCTTTTCTTTATGTCTGATTGTTGGCTCTCCCACCTAAACATGTCCTAACTTAAACACACAGACTAAGGGGCAAAATAGACCGGCAGAAGGGCCAGCTTGAAGCTGCCCCTTCCAAAGGCAGATTGAGGCTGCGGCAACCACATGCTGTGGCCCCAATCTACCTTGAAGCTGCCCAAAAAAGGAGTGGCAAATAGCTGCTCATTTTTCAAGCTGCAAAAAGCTGGCTTTTTCACCACGGCTGGAAGCCAGCTTCATGACGTTCTGGTGGTGTGCGACATATAAACACCACTCCACTGGAGCATCATGAAGCGGCTCATGTAAATGGCCAGGCAGCTTCTGGGGAGTTTCAGAGCATGAGGCGTGTAAATGCTGTGCTCCCAAGCCACCCAGAAGGTGGTGCAAAGGGGCAGTCTGTTTCGCCCAACAGTCTTACTGCTGGAGTAAGATGCAGGAGACTGCTGGAGTAAGATGTGGTCACATTCACACATAGTCATTAAGCTCACTTTGGGTAACTTTGGGCCACTGTCTTATCTCATAATCTAAGCTAATTATAGGATTGTTGTGATGTAGGTTAGGAGGACCATGTATTTGGGTCCCAAGAATCCTGCAGCTAATATGAAGCCGCTGGGTGAGATAATACGGAGTTATGGTGCTGGGTGTTATCAGTACGCTGATGACACCCAAATCTATTTCTCCGTATCTCGTTCGTCGGCCTCGAATTCCGATGGCATCTCTTCTCTCAATGAATGTCTTCAGGCGGTAATGGGCTGGATGAGGAAAAACAGATTGAAACTGAATCCAGACAAGACGGAGGTGCTCATGGTAGCGGCCCCGAAACCAAGAATTGGGTTGCAACCTCCAGTCCTGGATGGGGTCACACTCTCCTCCAGCGACTGTGTTCGCAGTCTGGGGGTGCTCCTTGACTCGTCGCTCCTGATGACAAATCAGGTAAATGCAACGGTCAGGAGTGCCTGTTATCAGCTTCGGCTGATACGCCAGCTGCGCCCTTTTCTTGAAGTAAGGGATCTCGAGACGGTTGTGCACGCACTGGTAACCTCACGCCTTGATTTCTGTAATGCACTCTACATGGGGCTACCCCTGTGCTTGACTCGGAAATTACAGCTGGTTCAAAACATGGCAGCCAGGCTTGTGTCAGGTACATCTAGGAGGGACCACATTACTCCGGTTTTGAGGTCCCTCCACTGGCTGCCTATCAGCTTCCGGGCCCAGTACAAGGTGTTGGTTATCACCTTTAAAGCCCTAAATGGCTTGGGTCCAAACTATCTTAGAGACCGCCTCCTCCCGTACAATCCTCCCCGCGCTCTCCGGTCCTCTGGGAGGAACTTACTGCAGCCTCTAAAATCTAGGCTTGCGGCAACCTCCCAGAGGGCATTCTCTGCTGTCGCCCCCAAACTCTGGAACGACCTGCCGGATGAGATCCGTCAGATAACATCATTAGACAGCTTTAAAAAAGCGGTCAAGACGGATCTCTTCCGGCAGGCCTTTCCAGATTAACCATCCCTTCCCAGGTTCCCTGATTCCCTCATTCCTCCCGTGGCCCCATCTTAGAGATGGTTGAGGATCAACAGAGGGATATCAGGGTTTTTAGTTTTAATTGCTGTTTTTATCCTTGATATTGTATTTTTAATATGTTATACTATTTAATACTGTCTTAAGGGGGGAGGGATAAAGTATTTTTAATTGTCATATTTTATATTTTACTGTTGTTAACCGCCCGGATTGGTTTGCCAGAGGGCGGTATACAAATATTATTATTAAATAAAAAATAAAAATTATTATTATGATTAATCGCCAAGCTAGCTAAAGAATTCTGAGAGTTGTAGTCCAAAAAAGACAAGAAGTACTGTGTTAGCAGTTAGGAAAAACTTCTCCCCACCTCCTTGCATGAGTATCCTGTATCATTGGGATCCACCTGCTTGGTTCTCTTCCCATCCCAACTATTCTCCAACCTCTCTTGCAGATAGCAGACCTTGGTGTGGCCTGTTTCAAAAACTGGAGAAAGCTGACTAAAGAAGAGACCAGCCGACAGAGAAAGATCAAGAGCAATGCTGGCTCCAAAAGTAATGCTGGAACCCTTTTCTACATGGCACCAGAGCACTTGCGAGACATCAACACTACACCTGTGGAAAAATCAGATGTCTACAGTTTTGGCATTGTATTATGGGCCATTTTTGCCTGCAAAGAGCCTTATGAAAGTAAGTGTTTCCAAGCAAGAATCTCTTCTTTTCTTATGCTTCCTGCTGCCTATAGTCAACTTCATATTCATCACCTTCAAGTCTACCTTCATGTTCATCACTATCACTTCTACTATTTACAGATGCTGTAAATGACATGCACGTCTGCTTCTGTATCATGAATGGGGCCAGGCCACTTAAAAAAGAGGTAGAGGAAGATTGTCCAAATGAAATAATTACTTTAATGGAACAATCCTGGAAACAAGAACCAGAGAAACGCCCAACTTTTGCAGGTACTGGGGTGAATGGATCTGTCAGTTTTCCTTTTGGAGCTGTTTTCAATGCATACTCTTTCCATGAGATGTATTCTGTCATTTTGTGAATTTTCATATGTTCTTATCAAAACCCAAACAAAATTCTTAGCCACCTGAACTGGCTAAATTCAATAGGTACAACAATTCTCAGTCTGGAGAAGTCTTATACCTCTGTTAAAAAGGAACCGCTAAAGATTAGGAGGCTGTCAGAAAAAAAGAAGAAGTGGCCATTGTGTTTCAGACCTACTAGCATGATGGAATGTGCAGTGATTCAAAGCCCGACTTTTAAGAGTTAAGCATTCTAGCTAAATGGATAAATGTGTCTGTTTCATTTTCACCTACATTCACATTTTTAAAATCGGAAGCTCTTTCTGATGAAGGTATGGAAAAATTGGTAATTTTGGATAATTTCTGTAAAAAAATGAGTGAAACAAAATCCTCCCTATCCCTGTTGAGAGGTTAATTTCTTTTTCAAAAAAATCTGTACTCATAAAAACTCCTTTTAAGAGTACACATATCAGCATAGCAACTGGTGATTAACATGTTGTCAGTTCTATTTTAAAAAGACAACAAACATATTAAAACACATGGTCTATTGGAAAGTATGGTCCAGGGTCTACATAGGAACCCCCCCCAAACCCTTTTTGCAGCTCAAGTCCCACAGGAATCTCTTGCAAAGCCCTGGAGTCCCCATTTAAAGAAAATAAAATCCAGATGAAAGATCACCGCAAAATAATCCAAATTGTTTCAAAACACTCTCAAAAGATCTTCCCTTTTCAAAAGGGTGAAACTACAGGAAACAAAAACCTTTAAATAGCTTCCCATCACTTTTGGTTCATATTCTTGTCCAAATTTCAGCCCTCCCAGGGTCATATGTGTGGCCTCCACCACAGTTGCCTATCCCTGGCCTACACAATATTGGTGTAACATAAGTTAGTTCCAATAGTAAATGTGTTGCAAACAAAACTAATGCATCTGAGGAAGTAGACGGAAGTCTACGAAAGCTCACATTGCCAATTTCTTTTGTTCAGCTAGTTTCAAAGGTGCTACAAGATCTTTCTACATACTGATTCTAAAGACTAAGATGGCTATATCTTTGAAAACAAAAGTAATTAAAGCTTCCCATTCCTGCTTTTAAGTTTGTGTCACTTTATCATTTCAGGTTAGGATAAACACATGAGAAGAACAGTGACATTCAGTTTTTATTCTACATTTCTTATCTTTTTTTAATTAGTTTACTCATTTTTTCCTACAGAAATCAATGCAACATATAAGCCATTTTACCAGGAAAAGTATGAAAAGTATGTTGAAGATGATGTGAAAAAGATAAAAGTAAGTTTTCAAACACCTAGGATTCAGAAAAAGAAAATATTCCTGAAGTTATACAAAGTGGTAATCATATAGTCCATCGGGATTTTTCCTTGACCAGTGGTGTCCCAAGATATATCACCATAAAAGTTGTTTCTTTGAAATGACCACTTCTTTGTTTGTTTGTTGTTCTGTTTTGTGCATAGGAAGTGTACCCTGAGCCAATTGAACTTGTAAAAAGAATGGAGTCTCTCCAAATAGATGCTGTAGCAGAATCACCAAGCAATAGTGCCCAAACTGGTATTTATTTATTTTAAACATTTTTATAATGTCCTTCATCTGGTAGATTCATCTGGTAGATTACCAGTCACCACTACCTTTGAGCTGAATCATTACACACACACACACACACACACACACACACACACACACAATATTATGGAAAATCAGGGCATAGTGGTAAAATACATAAAGTTGGCTTGTGGCTTTAACTTTTGTGGATTTGATTATTCACGGATTTGATTAATAAATTCTCTTTGGGAATCTCTAGGTCCTCCAGCGTTACTCTGCCAGACGTTGACCATAGAGTCATGCTGAAGGACCTATAGATTTCTAGAGAAAACACTTCTTTAGGCAATCATAGGTCTTCTACTGCAGTTCTATGGTCAACTTACACCTTTTGACCGTAGAGTTATGCTAGGACCTAGAAAATCCTGGAGGGGTGTTCCCTCACATAAAAAATAGTGGTTTTCTATAGGCAGTTTTTCCACTTTAATGGGTGTTTTGTGCCCCTAACCGCAGCTAATGTAAAGAGCCCACTGTATTTGCATCCAACAGGTCCCAGGGCTCAGCCCTAATAGCTCCAGTTCAAATGATCAGGTAGCAGATTATGAGGAAACCTTCAGCCTGGGATTCTAAAGAGCTGCTGCTTCTTAAATCAGCCCAACAGGGGTGCCCCATCAGATGTTTTGGACCAACAACTCATTGACTTGGCCAGCATAATCCATAGTCCAGGAAAAATGGCAGCTGAAACCAAAATACCTTGAGGTATTTTGCCCTCAAAATTCCTTGAGGCCATCAGGCTAGAAAGGCTGATAATTTGGTGGAAGACCGCTTCCTACGTTCTATGAATCAAGGCTAGTATTTTTTTTTAAGGCAGCAGCAGCTGGTTTTGTCAGGATAAAAGGAACTATCCAAGCTGCTAGATCTATTCTGGGAGTAGGCTTTAGCACCTTGGATGGTTCCTTTTACACCTTGGATTGAAACCCAACATGGATTCACTACCCCACTGAGACTGGAGCTCCCAGTTGCCATTGAAAAGTAAAGGCAATTGAATAAGTTTCTCACACTTTCATGCAATCCTGAGCATGCCTATTCAGAAGCAAAATTCAATTGGATTTATTCCCAGATAAACAGATACAGTATTGCATCCTTTAACTTTGTACAGACAGTTAGTCAGGGTCAAAATAAATAAAATGTTTCCATCAGAGTTTGGGAAAATTACAATTCTGGACTACAGCTCCCAGAATCCACAGTGGCTGGGGATTGTGGGAGCTGGCTGGGGGGTTGTGGAAGTTATCATATAAAAAAGCACTTTTCTCATTTGCTGCAAACTGTCTTGCAGATCTCCCTGGTTCACTACATAGCTCTCAGCATCTTGAAGCCAACATTATGGATGAAGCCTTGTTCGCTGCTTGTCCAGAGAATGAACCTGTGGAGAGTTGTGAAAATGCCTTTGATCCTCCTGTGACATTAGAAAGAAAACTGCAAGATGAGCTGAATTACCACGTATATGGCAGCCGGATGGACAAACCGGAGAGCCGTCCTGCAACATACAGTGCCACTTCGTGGGATGAAGAGAGGAGGAAGAAGGTGTCTTATGATCCATTTGCAAAAGTGCCCACTGCCCCCCGGGCACAAGAGTCATATGTAAAAGCAGGAAATGCTGGCTCCAGCACCAGTCGTACTAATGCCTTTGCACCCCTTTACCACGCTCCTCCACAGTCAACACTGACTGGAACAACTCCAGAAAATGGAAATACATTATTGGGTACAATGAATCTTTATGAGGCAAGGCCTGCAAATCTCAGACCATCACACAGTGCTGAAGATCAATACAGAATGCAGCCAACCAGTTCCTTCAATTTCAGTAAACCGCCTGTACCAGAATCTGGAATAGATCGTCCTCCTAAGGCCCTTGACTCTTACCATAGTGTTCTCAGAAGTCTAACTGGTGGAACCAGTGAGTAAAGTGGGTTGGGATCTCTGTTCTCAACCTGAGGGGGAAATGTACACAGTTATCTTTAAGTACATCAGGAGTGGGCAAGCTTCAGATTTGAGGGATCCACTTTTTTTGTTAGAACTTTGAGAGCCACTAACCAAAGCCAGGTGGAAAAACAGAGAATTAAAGAATTCTAAGCACAAGAATGTGTGTCGAATACCCGCATGGAGGGATCTTACAGTCTTTTTACACAAAAAAATCCATTCTTAGTTACCCCAAATAGCAGTATAATTTAGGGCAGGATAGGGGAAAGGGGATCGTTTTGTTGTGTTATTAAGCCCATGAGTGTCAGAAATCCATGCCAATCAGCAGCAACCTGTCACCCAGAAATCTTCTAGAACAGAGATCATCCTCCAGTGTGTGTGTGTGTGTGTAGCCTTCCTCCTAGTATAGGAACTCAAGGCAACTAGACTAGAGCTCACCAATGTAGTCAGTACTGAGAGATTATGGAAGTTACTGTCCAAAAACATCTGGGATGTCATTATTGCCCATACCAGATATAAAAGATCCTAATTCCCAAGATAATAATAATAATAGGATTTATTTATATCACCCCCAATCACTGGGAATCCAGGCGGCTTACAACAGTAGGGATAATACAAGGCAATAGCAATAAACAATAACAATAAACAAATGTAACATAGCAATACATAGCAGGCTGGGACCCTTTAGCAATACATAGCAGGCTGGCATCTGTTACATGACAGATGGAAATTGGTTGTTAGCTGTTTTGTAATTATAGTTGCTCTTTCCTGAAGAAAATTAACTATGTCTTGTGAATACATTAGTCCTTCCCCACTTCCTACTAATCCCAGGCAGCTAAAACATAATATCCTTTCATGATTCAGTAAGTGAACTTTGTGATTACTACTGTTCACTGTTTTATGACATTTTATTGTCACTCTTCAAGAAACTTTACGGTAGCATTTTTGGCTTTCCCTTCCCATGAGATAGGTTAGACTAATGTAGTCATTGGCTTGGATTGATAGGCCATATAGTACATACCTAAAGAGTGCCAGCCTGGGGAAGGCTTTTCTAACAGTTGTACTATACTACAGTAAATGTGTGCTGAATAGAAAGTACACACCTAATCTTATATAAATGGGAATGATAATGGAGAATCACGTTTCTGAGTTGTCTGGTTCCCCTTTCCACACACATTTGTTAGTAATTTTTAAAAATTACTAACAAAACATGAACTATTTTTAAAGCGTTTATGCACATATAATTAATTAATTGCTGCTTCCTTGAGTGTCCAAGTGGATAGTGATTTACACTCGTTGGTGCCTGGTACAATGTGAAGTGCTTTATCAAACTTGTTTGTTGAGAAGACCACTGTGAGGATCTCTCTGGCTGCTATCATGGTTTTTAAATCAGGGCTAGAGGACATGTGACCATCCAGATGTTTTTGGACTGGACAGTATAGTGACTGGTGAAGAGTTATGAAAGTTGCAGTCCATCACACTCTGGAGGAATACATTATCTCTATCCCTGCTTTAAAGACTATGGGCTGGGAAACAAAGTTATGTGGCAATCAGAAGTTGGAGGACTAGAAGCCTATATGGTCTGTCTGGGAGCATTGTTTATCCTTAGCCTACTGGAGAGATGAATCCCAGGAGTCCACATCAAGTTATATACCTTGTTAATTGGTGAACAGAATTAATTATTTGTACTCTTTTGAAGAACTATCCATTTTTTAATTCTGATACATTTTGCATAACTGTTAAGGTCCTGTGGAATCAAATCCATTTATGAAGAGGAATTTTGCACATACTCCTACATACAAGCATAGTACAGGTAAAATAACATTTTGAAAAACAACACTAAGATGAGCAAGTTGAACTTTCTTTCTATGACCAGTATGATCAGTAAAATTAACACTTTGATCACTGTAAAGGGTGAGGGTTGTCCAGCTATTTCACCACTATGGCATCAAATTGGGTGACTTCTAGATGCAAGATTTTATTCATCTAATCCCACCACTGGCCATCACCAACTTTGAATAACTGCTGACACCAGATATCATGTGTCTGAACTCAAGCATTCCAATAACCCTTATGCATGATTCTCAGACACACATGCGTATAATAAAAAATAGTTTATTAAACAGAAGTTCAACATAAACCACAATTCAAAAAGGACATTGGGAAACTGGAGCGTGTCCAAAGGAGGGCAACTAAAATGGTGACGGGGATGGAAACCATGTCCTATGAGGAATGACTTAGCAAGCTGGGGATGTTTAGCCTGGAGAAAAGAAGGTTAGGAGGTGATATGATAGCCCTATTTAAATATTTGAAGGGATGTCATACTGAGGAGGGAACAAGCTTGTTTTCTGCTGCTCCAGAGACTAGGACCCGGAACAATGGATGCAAGCTCCAGGAAAAGAGATTCCACCTCAACATTAGGAGGAACTTCCTGACAGTAAGGGCTGTTCGACGGTGCAACACACTCCCTTGGAGTGTAGTGGAGTCTCCCTCCTTGGAGGTCTTCAAACGGAAGCTGGGAGGCCATCTGTCAGGGATGCTTTGATTTGGATTTCCTGCATGGCAAAGGGTTGGACTGGATGGCCCTTGTGGTCTCTTCCAACTCTATGATTCTATGATAAAGTTAAATATTATTTATTTAACACTTCTAAATTCTGATTGACCCTAACAAACTAACTCACATCTTCCAGTCATATTCCTAACTCCCATCTCTCATTCCTAGTTCTAACTGACCTGAGTAACTCATCTCTATCTCTGACCCTGGCTATCCTAACATCTCTAATTCATATTCCTAACTTGGACAGATTCCTGTCTCACTCTCTCACTGTCATACAGGTCAGACTTTTTAAATATCCCTTCAAATATTTAGCCAAGCAGCAGACGTTCCCAACAATCCATACTTCCACTCCTTCCTCAAAAAGATCTTTACCTTATTCCCTGTACTATACTTCACATGCATAATCATATATATTACCTTCATTTCTCTAATAAACACAGCAACTTTTTCTACAAAAGTCTGCATCATCATAATGGATCCTATGTTGAAAATTGCTCACTGAGGACCGAACATGTTCATTGAGCATGGAATGCTGACTGGAGGGAGAGTGGACTATCAGGAAGGGGGGATGTAATGAAGAATCTTGGGAAAGGACATGACTGGCTGTAAATCTGAACCAAAAGCTTTCCCCACTTGAGTACTATAAGTCCCACCTCTTGGTTTGATCAGAGAGCAGTGCTTTCTGTGGTGGAAAAGTTGAATGCCTGAAGGGGCCCAAAAAACAAATAGCACTGACAATGTTAAATAATATAATTCATCCCTTCAAGCCACTCCTTCCATGTGAGTACTCCATAAGGAGGAAGTTTGAGGTCCCTTTCTGTAATGCTTTTTAAGACAGAGAGACCTGGAGGCAGAATGCTCATTTGAGGCCCGGTCCCTAAGGACGTGAACAATGAAGTACAGTAGTTCTCTTCAGGGAGCATGTTCATTGGCCTTGCAGATGTAACTAACACAAGTCAAAGGATTGCTCTTAATCTACCAGAGATGCAAGTATGGTTGTGTGAATCCATCCTTGGAATGGAAATTCTAGGTACCGATATTGTTCCTTCCATAGTTTATGTGAAATTATGGACTACAGAAATGTGGTACATAAAGAATACATTTGTCATGCTATTAATAATTCTATTTTAAATGCAAATTATCTGTAAGCACATTAAATGGTCATTATTCTTTAGTCATACTGTCCCCATTCTAATGTTTTTTCCTATGTGAAAATTATGCTTTGTTTTAAAAAAAATTAAGTGTGGTTGTTGTTATTTTAAATATCTTATATACAGGAGAACCTCAACATTACAATATATATAACAGCAGTGGGATTCAAATAGGCTCTTACAATTACTTGGAAATTAAAGATCAGAAACTCCAGGTACCTAGTCCTCCAGCATATCCTCAATATAATGATGCAGACTACATGAAGCTGTATGGTAAGTTGAAAAGCATATCATTCTTCTTCCTTTAGTGTGTACTTTTTGCTTGTACTCCTCAAAGAATTTTAAATAGATCAACTATTCAGTCAAGATATATTATGCTCAAACATTTCTATTTGATAAATTAAAGCAGGAGGACTAAGTAGGCTTTATTCCTCTGCCCTGTTCCTCATATGGGGAAGGAGTATCTCTGGGTATCAAGGTAAAACACGGGCTGGAAAAACTCCCACTGGTTCTTTATTTGGGGTATTTTTCGTGTAAAGGGTGTGTGATGTCATCTAGCTTCAGGACAACTGCAGGGGAGATGTAACTCCCAGGACAAATATGGTTTCCTGCCCTTCAATTAGAACTTAGGACTTTATCACACGGGAGTGAATCAGCCAAATGAGGGGAAATAGACTTAAGCTGAATCCAAATAAAATGGAGGTACTCGTGATAGGTAACCCCAATCCAGGTATGGAGATAAGTTCACCAGTTCTAGATGGGTTTACACTTCCCCTGAAAGACTGCGTCCGCAGCTTGGAAGTGCTCCTGGATTCGTCACTTCAACTGTCTTCTCAGATTGATGCGACAGCCAGGAGTGCCTGTTGTCAGCTTTGGCTGATACGCCAGTTGTGCCCCTACCTGGAGCAGCGGGACCTAGAAACGGTCGTACATGCTCTAGTAACCTCTCGCCTTGATTTCTGTAATGAGCTCTACATGGGGCAACCTTTGTGCCATGTCCGGAAGCTCTGATTGATACAAAACATGACAGCCAGACTGGTTGCTGGAAAATCCAAGTTCGACCATATTACACCTATTTTAAAATCACTACATTGGCTGCCTATTAGCTTCCGGGCACAGTACAAGGTGTTGGTTATCACTTATAAAGCCCTACATGGCCTGGGTGCAGTCTACTTGAAGGAACGCCTCCTCCCATACAATCCTTCCCGTTCACTCTGATCCTCCAGGAAAAACCTCTTACAATCTAGAAAGACCAGACTGGCAGTGACCTCCTGGAGGTCCTTCTCTGCCACCGCTCCAAAAACTTGGAATGACCTGCCGGAAGAGATTCGCCAATTATCCTCACTCGAGGCTTTTAAAAAGGCGGCAAAAACCTTTCTCTTCCGGCAGGCCTTCCCCAATTGATAAGGTCCGGAACCAATTGAATCCCTCTTTTATTATTTTTATTATTTGTGATTTGTTTTTAACTTTGATGTATTGTTATGTACTTTTTAAACATTTTTTTACTGTTTAATTTTATAGTTGGGAGGGAGGGGCTTGTTGTTTTTATTGTTGTATATTGTATTTACTTTGTTGTTACCCACCTTGATCCTTAATCGGAAGAGGTGGAATATAAATAAATATTTATTATTATTATTATTATTATTATTATTATTATTATTATTATTATAAATCCTGTGTAGAAATGAGATTTAAATCCAGGGAAATCTCGCAAAAGCGGGATTGCTTTTAGACGATGTCAGAGGCATTGAGCATTAATGTGACATTAACCCACACAGAAAGTCACAAGATCGCACCAAAATCCCGAAAGTATAAAGCAACATAATTTTGCTCACTTTCTGTGTGAGTTAATGTCACATTAATGCTCAATGCCCCTGATGTGTCTGAAAACGTTCCCACTTTTGCGGGATTTTCCTGCATTTAAATCCTGTTTCTGCACGGGATTTGGGCACTTAGCCTGCCATGTGATAAACTCCATAGTGTAGTGCAGTTAATGTTAATATAGTGTACAGTATAATTAATACAGTGTACAGTACATTATAGTGCTGTACAGTTAATGATGGTCCAAAACACACAGCAGAAATAAATCAGTTTGAGACCACTTTAACTGCCCTGGCTCAATGCTAGAGAAGTCTGGGAACTGTAGTGTTTGTGAGACATTTAGTCTTCTCTGTCAGAGAGCTCTGACGCTACAATAAACTACAATTCCCAGGATTTCCTAGCACTGAGGCAGGGCAGTTAAAGTGGTCTCAAACTGGATTATTTTTGCAGTGTGTTTTGGACCGATGTTTGGGAGACTTATTGAGGAAGCCTAGGACATATCCTGTAAATTTTCACAGATGTAAACTGAGAGACATGTGTCCAAATAATATCAGGGTATGGTCAAGATGGCAGAAGATATTAATGAAGAATATGAGTCTACTGGGAAGGGCAAGATTCTACCCACTGCTCTTTTCTCCCCTTTCCTCAGTTAACTGAATACAGTCTACTTTTGCACTTTGAACTCAGCTTGAAACAACTAAAGTAATCCAAGGACAAAGGGAGCTTCACTAGACTAGTGCTCCTCACAAGGGGATCATGAGGATAATAGGCTGATTCCATGTGTGCCATTCTGTGCTTCTTGGAAGTAGGGCAAGATTGAAACATGTTAATCAGCGGTTTTAACACTAGAGGGGTTTGGGCAAAATTCATTTCTTAAAAGCATGTGATATATACTTTTAGCCATGTTTGCTTGTGTAGAACACCTGTACAGGAGAAGGAATCTTGAATGGCTCAAAACTTTCTCTTACAAGCAACTGCACAATATAGGCAAGTAGGCAGACATGCAGTTCAGTGTAAAAAGCTGCTTCACATGATGGCTGAATGTTGGCAGCAAGATGGAGCCCAGACTTTGGAAAAATGATTATTTTTTTACCTCAGCTCCCTAAATCTCCCAGCCAGGAATGCTGTTGGTTTCTGGTAGTTGTGGTCCGAAAATTAGCTTTTCCTTTCTGGGAATTGTGGTTCAAAAAGTAACTTTTCCATGCCGTGATGGAGCCAGTTTTCACAACTTGCTCATATATATAAGACATTGTGAGGGTTGTCTCAATTCTTGTCTCTGAAAAGAGGAAAATTTATTGTCACTGAATGTTCTCCCTGCCCTTTCTCTGCCACCAGAGAGCACTGTTCTTGTTTCTGATACACATCTCAACATTGTAAGGGACAACTTGGCAAAGCATTGGAAACACTGTGCCCGTAAACTGGGTTTCAGTGATCCCGAGTTGGATGAAATCGACCACGACTACGAACGAGATGGACTCAAAGAAAAAGTTTACCAGATGTTCCAGAGGTGGATAATGAGACAAGGCAGCAAAGGAGCTACTGTGGGGAAGCTGGCCATAGCTCTCCATGCATGCCAGAGGATAGACCTCCTTAACAGTCTTGTAAAAATAAACCAGGAATCTGAAGCGAATAAGAAATGAGAAACAGCATGTGAATTCTGCTATTTGGAAGTTAATATTTCTGTAACTAATATGTGGACACTTTTGCTTTTCATTGCCATTAAGAAATGCTCTGGAAGCTGCCAGGTCGTCACCTTGATGTTGCCAAAATAATGATTAAAAAGTTATTATTGTTCCAGCTAGGCTTATGTGAGGTTTTTAACACCACACGTTCTCTAGAACAATTCCAATAAATTTTTAAAAATATATGTACTTTGGAACATGTTCTCAAATTGTTAATGAGTTTGTACATTTTTAATAAAAAACAATATAAAAGGAAACAGGGCTATTCCCTCCTGAGTTTATTATAGGTATATTATAGGTAACAATGTCTGAAATATACTGTATACATGCATATTGATTTTTATAGAATAATTTTTTTTTCAGATACCATATATACTCAACTGTCAGTCAACCTCATGTATAAGTCGAGGACGGTTTTGGGGCCAAAATTATGGATTTTGATATGACATGTGGATAAGTCGAGGGTAAGATTTAGGGGCATATGACAAAGGATATAAAGGATAAAGCAAAGGAAAATGATGCCAAAGAACTTACAAAATTCCAGCAGGCATAACTGTTTGTGCTCACCCTAAAGGCTGGATGGATGAGGAGGGAACTATGGTAAATGGTGGCTATGTGGTGTGGGGGGCGGCGGGGTGAGGTAACCAGATGCAGGTGAGGCTAAAAATGTGCATATGTCAAAATGAATGTAAACAAAATGGCAACAGTGATTATAACCTTTAACTCTAACTCTGAGGGACACTAGTCAGATTGAGTCTACCCATCTGGAATGAAGTCTTCCTCTTTTCTTATTGCCCTCCACTTTACTAACATTATACAGCAGTTGTTTCTAGTGACTCCTTTCTTCTCACGATATGGCCCAAATATGACAACCTGTTTAGTCATTTTTGCTTCCAATGAGAGTTTGGGCCTGATCTGCTCTAGGACCCATCCGTTTGTTTTTTAGCAGTCCACAATATTCTCAGGACTCTTCTCAAATGAGTTGATTTTCTTCCTAACCACTTTCTTCACAGTCCAGCTCTCACAACCATACATGGAAATGGGAAATATGATAGTATGGACAATCTTTACTTTAGTACTTAACAATATATCTTTACAGTTCAGGATCTTGTCTAGTTCCTTCATAGCTGCCCTTCTAAGTCCTAGTCTTCTGATTCTTGACTGTAATCACTCTGATTGATGATTGAACCCAAGTGTGGAAAATCTTGAACTATTTCAATCTCTTCATTGTCTGTTTTAAAATCTGTGAATTTGAATAGACATAATGAGATATCTTGGAGATGAAGCCCGAGTCTAAATTGAAACAAAATAGTCATTTATGTTTCATATATACACTCGTCCCTCCATATTCACTGGGGTTAGGGGCACAAGACCTCTGAGAATGTGGAACAACCACAAATAACAAAAACACTATGCTTTTACCCAAGAGTAAAGTTGGTTAAAGTTGACCATAGAGTTGCTCTGGAGGACCTAGATATACCTAGAGAAAACATATTAATAAAATCTGTGAATAATCAAATCCACAAAAATCAAAGCCGCAAATGAGGAGAGACAAGTGTACTTTATACACACAGCCTGTAGGTTATCTGAGATATATATATATATATATATATATATATATATATATTGATATATTGATATATTGATATATATATATATCAATATATATATCAATATATATATTGCTCACTGAACCATCAGAAAGGAAAGGTGTCACTATCTCATGTGGACATTTTTGGAGTATTTCAGAATTCTGGATAAGAGATACTCAACCTGTACTGAATGTGGCCAAGACTTTCTTAAACCCACCATGAGCTGCATGAAGGGCTTTCTGTTGTCTGTCACCAGTGGTGTGTGAGAACTTTTCAATTAGAAGGAAAAATGAGGACACCTATCACCCAGCTTCATGTTTCATTGGTCCATTTGAGCTTAGCTTCAAGCCACATAGCATCTAAGGGTAGGGAGAGAGCTGAGTCATCCCGGCAACCATATATTATGGTGTGAGGTACACAAGCTGCAATGCAAAATACTGTACTTTGGGATGGCTTGGTTTTGAATGAGCAGGTTAGGCCCATTAGCTTTAAAATTTGCTCCCAAAAGAGAAGAAAACCACTGCAAGAACTGGTTTGTTAAAATGCACCAACACAGCTGCCTCCATTTTTAGATTCTTTTGAGACCTGGCTATGGGGTCTATCATGATTGCCGTTCAACTCCAAGCAGTCTTGGAGGAAATCTATTATCTAGATCCATTTCAAACTGGCTTTAGGGCAGGATACGGAGTTGAGACTGCCAAGGTCGCCTTTGTCAATGATCTCCATCTGGGAATTGACAGGGGAAGTGTGACCCTGTTGGTGCTTTTGGACTTCTCAGGAGCCTTCAGTACCATTGACCATGGTATCCTGGAACGCCTGAATTAGGAATCGGGGGCACTGTCCTCCAGTGGTTCCGTTCCTATCTCTCAGGCAAATTCCAGATGGTGATACTGGGAGACAGTTGCTCTTCTAGGAAAGAGCTAAAATCTGGCATTCGCCAGGGCGCTAATCCTGTCTCTCATGCTATTTAACATTTACATGAAGCCACTGGGCAAGATTATCTGGAGACATGGATAATACTATTATTAATAGTATGCTGATGACACCCAAACATGTATCTCCATGTCTCGGACCGCTGCAGTGACTAAGGAAGGCATTTCTCCTCTGAATGACTGTCTTAGGTCGGTAATAGACAGGATGAGGAAAAACAGACTCAAACAGTCCTGGGAAAAAAGAAGTACTCTCTATATAGGAACCCCCAAATCATCTCCAATAGATGATACCACAGCCAGGAGCACTTGCTATCAGTTGATATGCCAGTTGTGAGCCTACCTAGACCAAGGGGACCTAGAAGCAGTGGTACACGCACTGGTAACCTCTTGATTTCTGCAATGCGCCCTACATGGGGCTACCCTTGGGCCAAGTTCAGAAGCTTCAATTAGTTCAAAATATAGCAGCCAGACTGGTCACTGGGAAATCTAGGTTCAACCATATATAACACCTGTTTTAAACTCTCTGCACTGGCTGCCAATTAGCTTCTGCAAATCCTAGGCGTTTGGGGGAGTCGCTGGAGCTGAGAATTACAAAGACATCATGACACTGCAAATCCCAGGAGTTTGGGGGGAGGGAGGGAGGCACTACAGCTGAGAGTTATTAATACAGGAAACTGCAAATCCCAGGAGTTCAGGTTGAACAGACACATCCTCCTTTCCAGGACATGCCCATCATCATCATCATCATCATCATCATGTTCAAGCTTTGTTTATAGAGCAATATGTCTGGCATTAGCCCTAGTGCCGCCTCCTCCTCCTCCTCCTCCTCCTGCAGCCGTGCCCTTTGGTCTGGTGGCCTATTCCCTCCCGCAAGGCAGCAGGAGAGGCGGAGGAGGAAGGCGGGCCTAGGCCAGGGCCAGGGCCAGGCCAAGCAGAAGCAGAAGGGAAACAAAATGGCGGGAGCCGGAGGGCGATTAGGGAGGCTCCTCTCGCACCTCTCCCGCTCCTCCTCACTGAGGGCTGAAGCACTGCGGACCCCAGGGGCCTACTACAGGTAAAAGCCTCCTCAGGCCGGTAAAGGAGGAAGGAAGGGAAGCAAGAAAGACACTGCAGCAGCAACAAATGCTTTATTAACCATAAGGGGGGAGTAGGGGAAATGGCTGGTTCTTTCAGCTGCCTAGATTGCCGCACTAACTGCCTCTAAGCTATTCCACTTCTATTGCTCTAGCTGCCTCCTGTTGCATTCTGGAGTTTGTAGTCCAGCGAGGCCTAAGAGCTCTCTGGCTGAGGATTCTAAGCGCCTTTCCCTCAACTGCAAATCCCAGCATGCAACGGGAGGCAGCTAGAGCAGTTAAAGAAGACTAGCAGCACTCTAAGTAGATTGCCACATAAACCGTGTTGGCCATATAGCAAATCCAATACAGTAATATCCAAACAGTGACACCTTTATTGGGCCAACCTCAAACTGGATTATTTCTGCAGTGTGTTTTGGGACTGTGACTAACATCTTCAATTTCTTTCTCCTGTTTGCCTGATGAAGAAGCCGGTGTGACTTTGAAAGCTTGCAACATGTACTTGTGCATTTTGTTTGGTCCAATAAAGGTATCATTGTTTGGACATTATTAGATTACCACATTGCACTCTTATAGCGCTGCTATTTCCACTTTTAACTGCTCTGGCTGCCTCCCATTGCATTCTGGGATTTGGAGTTTCAAGAAGGCATTTAGAATCCTCATCCAGAGAGAGCTCTTAGGCCTCACTGAACTACAAGCCCCAAAATGCAACAAGAGGCAGGCAGAGCAGGAAAAGTGGAATACAGTAGCAGCAGTATAAGAGTGTAGTAGTGTGGCAATGGGGTACATTGTTATAGTGCTATTATTCCACTTTTTAACAGGTGTGGCTGCCCCTATGGAATTGTGGTTTTTGTAGTTTAGTGAAGCCTAAGAGTGCTTCCCCCAAATACAGCATAGATTACCACACTACCCTCTTATAGTGCTGCTGTTCCACTTTTACTGCTCTGGTTGCATTCTGAGGTTTGTAGTTCAGTGAGGACTAAGAGGTCTCTGGAGGAGGATTCTCAGTGCCCCTCTCTAAACTGCAAATCCCAGGATTCCACAGCCAGAGCAGTTAAAGTGCTTCTTCTGAAGAAATCTTGCCAAGAAAACCCCATGATAGGGTCACTTTAGGATTGCCCCAAACTGGAAACAACTTGAAGGCACACAGCAACAAGGCAAGCCTATCACGGGGGTTTCTTGGCAAGGTTTGTTCAGAGGGGGTTTGGCCATGTTTTCCTTTGAGGCTGAGAGAGTGTGACTCACCCTTGGGGTCCCATGGCTGGGCAGGGATTTGAAACCTGGTCTCTAAAGTCATAGAATGATAGAGCTGGAAGATACTTCCAAAGGTCATCCAGTCCAACCCCATTTTGCTGTGCAATAACACAGTCAAAGCATCACCGACAGATGGCCATTCAGCCTCTAGCAGACTCCATCTTTCTCCAAGAGTGTGTTCCACTGTCTTAACAGCTCTGACTATCAGGACATTCTTCCTAATGTTGAAGTGGAATCTCTTTTCCTCCAGCTTGAACTTTAATCCAGCACTGTAACCAGTAAGCCACCAGTTGCTGAAATGGAGCAGGGTTCAGGGAGCCAGGCTGTGCATGTGATGGTAGGGGGTCTGCAAGCACTAGTACTTTGGAGGATCAGGGGAACTGTTGTGGACAGTATCATACTACATTGCATTCCACTTTAATTTCCAGAACAACATTCTGTGGAATCCTGGGATTTGTAGTTTAGTGAAACCTAAGGGCTCTCTTTCTGAGTATTCTAAATGCCCCTTCTTAAACCACAAATCCCAGGATTACACATGAGGCAGCCGTAGCAGTAAAAGTGGAATAATAGCACTATAATAGCATAATGTGGCTGTCCGGAGTCCAAAGTGACTGCAGAGCTTAATCTTTTTATCACAAAAGGTGCAAAGTCCACAGTGGGGTTGATTGCAAAGGCACGGCTTCATTTTTGCTTTTTTAAATATGGCGCCTTGGACCAATTACTGCACAGTGCACAGTTGTCAGAATACAGGCTTTGAATAAAAGCTGTCGTAATACTGGTGGGAGGTTTATCATTTAAGGCCTAGTGACCTCCAGATGTTTTAAACAACAATTCCTGTTATTTCCAGTCATAATGGCTGGACTCGGATTGATGTAGTCCCCCACATTATGCCGCACTGCTCCCATGAGATAGATAATAGGAGCCACAAAGCTCCTGAACACTCAACATCCTTCCCACAACCAGCACCACTTTTTCTGAAAACTGTTTAAGAAAATGTAGATCTGGGCCAATCAGGGAATTTTTTTGACTAGGCTGCAGCCCTAATAACTAGCCATTGCAATTTGCCATAAAAAGAAAAGGACTGATGGATAACATGTGGGATGCAGTAGTTTAGTGGTTAAGACGCCAGTTCTGATGATCAGAAGATCAGAAGGCTGGCAGTTCAAGGTCCAGGTGCAGCATGATGGGATGAGCTTCTGTCACTAGTCCCAGTTTCTGCCAACCTAGCAGTTCAAAAGCATGCAAATGCAAGTAGATAACTAGGTACCATTTCTTAGTGGGAAAGTAACAGAATTGGGTGCAGTCATGCTGGCCACATGACCACCAGAGTCATGTACAGACACTGCCCCCTACAGTCGGTTACGACTAGACATTCATGTCAAGGGACTACCTTTACCTTTATACTGTATATGGATAACATTGTACAGTTGGCCCTTCTTATACAGTGGTACCTCGGGATACGAATTACCCAGCTTACGAATTTTTCGGGATACGAATA
This sequence comes from Sceloporus undulatus, assembly GCF_019175285.1. Classification (NCBI taxonomy): domain Eukaryota; kingdom Metazoa; phylum Chordata; class Lepidosauria; order Squamata; family Phrynosomatidae; genus Sceloporus; species Sceloporus undulatus. The sequence goes on from NC_056525.1 coordinate 166,343,159, forward strand.
AATCCCATAGGGATTTATTGTTTCAGGTTACGAACGTTTTTTCGGGTTACGAAAAAACGCCGGCGCTGTTTTAAATGGAGCCGCGGCAGAGCCGCGGCTTTTTTTCCCATTAGCGCCTATGGCAATTCGGCTTACGAAGGTTTTTCGGGTTACGAAATTAGCCGCGGAACGAATTAATTTCGTAACCCGAGGGAGCACTGTATACGGATTTTTATACACAGTTTCAAGCATCCATGTTTAAAAATGTTCCAAAAAAGTATAAATTTCAAATATCAAACCTTGATTTTCCATTTTTTTTATAAGGGACACCATTTTGCTATGTCATTATATTTAATGCGACTTGAGCATCCATGGATTTTGTTATACATGGGGGATCTTGGAACCAAATCCCAGCGTATAACAAGAGTCCACTGTATAATTGCTCTCACCACTATTGCCATTACTAATAATAAAATATTATTTAGATAGGGACCAGACCTTTGGAAAGTTACGTTTTGGGGCTATTATTTCCAGGAAATGTACTTTCTGGAATAAAATTCACAGAAACCCTCAACCAGCAAAAAGCAAAATTTTCAAACTCTAGTATGAACAAGACAGATAACTAGAACAAAGGAAAATAGAGAGCAGACCATATTTTTGGGAAGGGACAATCACAACTCTGGTTCCATGCACACTACATCATTACAGCACTTTGATATCTCTTTAACTGCCAAGGCGGCCTCCTGTGGAATCCTGGTATTCTTAGTTTTATGAGTTACTTATAATTCTCTAGTGCAGTGGTTCCCAACCATTTGTTTTGGACTTCAGCTCCCAGAAACATCAGCCAATTTGGCCAACAGTCAGGAATTATGGGAGCTGAAGTCAAAAGCATCTGTTGGACCAAAGGTTGGGAACTGCTGCTCTAGTGCATTCCTTGGAATTGCAGCATATGAGCTCTCCAGCAAAGAATTCCCCAGCTGAGTATTTGAAATACTGTATCTCACAAAAACTGGGGAAGGCTATCATCACAGTCCCACTTCCTCATGTCTTTCCCTCTTACCCTGGGGGGGGGGGGGGGGGCAGGCTTTCCCCACATACCACATCAATTTTTGAGGAGGCACAGGCTACAGGGGAAAGGAACAGGAAGAATTGTGAGGATCCCTTTGCTCCAAAATGAGTTCCACTAAGTACTTTTCTGGATCTGGATTTTCCTGTTGATAATCTTTTCATCACTCAGGACATGTATGGGTTTTTTTGAGTCAGGTCATTTAGCAAAATAAAAACAGGATGCCATTTATTCTTCATTATTTCTGTTTATATCTTGTCTTTCTGCTAATTGGCACTCATGTCAGCCTGAAAATAACCACAACAATTAAAGTACAGTACCTATCAAAAACTCTAAAGGAAGAGTGACTGATAAATGGGTCTCTCTCACTCCTCTCCCAAATCTAAGTCCTGGATTAGTGTGTATGGAGGCCTCTCATCTCTTCAGATTATTAACCAATCTCCTAAAAAGCCAACAGGAACATTAGCAGAAAATGTAGTGAAAGATTTCTGATATATAAACAGGCATCACTTGCTAGCTCACCAGGGGCAAGTGCATCTGGTGAGCTGGACACCAGATGTGCCATAAATCCCAGCCCTTAATATCTCATTTCAGTTGCAGTTTTCAAGCTGATAAACAGCAGGAGTCCTTCTCTTATAGATGCAGGAGTTCCCAGTGTTTCTTACCTTCTCCACAGCCAATGCTAATGAGGAAGAACCTTGCGTCTCTGCCAAGCTTCTGTGCCTGTCAGATGACTGATCTTATAATTTGAGATGGAAATAACATTTAGGTGTATATGTGGTGGTTTTCAACTGTACAATATCCAAAGTTCTTTGTAAAGTGTACAGCATGTTAAAATATAAAATACATACAAACAATGAAATCAGTAGTTTATATAGCACCTAATAATTTATATTCTGTTAACAAGTAGTAGTGCAAGTTAGGGATGTTGCAGAAGGAGATATAGTGCACCTCCTTGCGTAATTTCCAAGTACCAGAGGACACTCCCATTTCTATTTAGTGGCCAAGGCTTGCCCAGGCATCATCAAGCTGCAGTTTTGTAGCCAGGAGAAAAGAGCAGCTGTCACCCTCTTGGATGTAGCATAATGATTAGGGATCTAGGAGAAGGGTGTTAGCTCTCCTCTCCCAGCTGCAGAACTGCAGCCAGCTGCTGCTTAGACTAAAATTCAGCCCTCCCTTCCAAGTCATTAAATGACCATGAGGACATACTCTGGTGCTTAGAAAATGCCTTCCATGAGGTGTGGAAGAGATAGCTATGGGGAACTATGGTATCAAGTATTGTATTCCACCAGCCTGATGTAGGATCACATTCAGTTAACCATGATAAAACCAGCAAAGTATGAAAACACTGCCACATATAAAATAAGCAGCAAAATAAAAGGCTACCGTGATTGAAAAGTGCTTCATGTTATTTTGTTCAGATCTTACAGAGGAGCATCCAGTCTCAGTAGATTATTTACTTTCTTGTTAAGTATAAAACTTTTTAATAATAGTAACATGACTTGCTAAAGATTTCACTGTAATTGATAGTGCTGAACATGAGCCATTTGTGTGGGAGAAGGATACAGATAAAACAGAGAGGAAGGATTGTGCTCAATAGTCCCACAATAGCACATTACTGTTTCCTAGGATCTTTTGTGTTGTTAAGGTCTGCACAACTGGTTGTATGAAAAGAACTACAATTTAATGTTCACGTAATGTAAACTGAAACTCATCCTGCCTACTCAGTCATATCATTGGAGTCTGGCTATTTAAGAGAGACTGAGAAGGATTGAATTGTGGTTATTCCAGTTCTCCTTGCAGATTAAGTATGAAGGGATATTTTTCTCTCTTGTTTATTCTGAATAAGAGTAGGGAATTTGCTGAACCTTAAAACAACAGACTTGTGCTGTGAGACCTATGGCAAATGTTGAGATAGCCTTATTTGCTTGTCTTTATTGTCCAGAAAGCACAGAAGCTCTCCCATCCCAAAATAGTGGTAAACCATCAAGTCATAAACCTTTCTTTCAATTTGTTAAAGCAACAACCTTAAAATATAATTAATGCTACAAAAGGATTCATCCACTATGTATGTTATGAACTTTGTAAGATGCAGGAAATTCCAGAACAGTCAAAATCCACTTCAGTGATGGCACTCTTCATCAAAGTAATGCATGGTATATAGTCATGGTTTAAATGTTGGACTATGACTCAGGAGATCAGGGTTTGATTCCCTGCTCAGCCATGGAATTGTGTTGGACTAAGACTCAGGAGATCAGGGTTGGTCTATGTTGTTAAATATTGTTAAATGTTGGACTATGACTCAGGAGATCAGGGTTTGATTCCCCGCTCAGCCATCCTTCTGTGGATGAACCTGGGTCACACACTCTCAACCCCAGAAAACCCCAGGATAAGATCACTTTAGGGTCGCTGTAAGTTGGAAACAACTTAGGCACACAACAGCAGCAACAAAACCCTTTAATACTTTATTATAATTACCCAACAGTAGGCCTGGGCAACTTTGCCAGGTCTGGGAACCAATTACATACTGCTTGGACACCTCCACAGTCTGCTTAGACTATTCCCCCTCCTCCCCTAAAAAAAACCAAGAAGTAGAAGTCCACTTACAATTTTGAAATTTTTGATCTTAAAATTTAACATTAAATGCTACCTATTTAGGGCCAGTATGGTGTAGTGGTTTGGGCATTGGACTAGGGCACTGGGAGACCAGGGTTCAATTACCAGTTCAGTCATGTAAACCAACTGAGTGACCTTGGGCAAGCCACACTCTCACAGCCTCAGAATTTGTGACTTGATCACTGAACTGAGAGGTAGCCACATCCCAGCACACATATAGATCTTCAGAATGAAGACTGAGGGCCCGAACAGACAGGTCAAAATAAAGCAGCTTTGGGTCACTTTGGAGGTATGCAGTTTAAATGACACTCGCATCTTAAGAGGCCAGAAGCTGCACCAAAGCTGCATTTCAGTCCTTTGGCATGGCTTCCGGCCTCTTAGGATGCATGCATAATTTAAACAGCACACATTCAAAGTGGTCTAAAGCAGCTTTATTTTGGTTTGTATGTTTGGGCCCTGAGTTAGCCCTTAATGATTAATCAAAAGGGCTCTTGTAGCTTCTTAGCTCTTTTGAGCTATGGTGCCAAACATAGGGTGTATCCATACTGCAGAATTTAAGCAGTTTGACCCCACTTTAACTGCCACAGCTCTAGCCTATAGAAGCCTGAGATTTGTAGTTTGCTGAGGCACCAGAGCTCTCTTGACAGGCCAGGCTGAATATCTCACCAAATTATAAATCCTAGGATTCTCTAAAATAGTCTGCAGTGTGGATACATTGTCAATGAATCACAATCTCAAATCACAAAAATGCACACACCATGGAGAAAATCCACATAGCCCTTAAGCTTGGAATGAGTTGGTTAGCTGTTACTTTGGTTTATTCATTTTGCGGATGGAGAGCTGATTCTGGGATTTTAAAAAATAATTGTAATTTTTAAAAAAATTGAAGGTAACTTGTTGTGAATACATACTAACAGTTAGTATAACAAATTCTATAAAATTCACTGCAGTGATTAATGTCATTGATTAATGTGCATATCAGCATTAACATGTTACCATTACTCCTAAGTCTCCCATGTTCATTTAGACTCTCTTGCTAACTGCTCCCCATTGCTCTTGTTTAAACTGAGGCTCTTTTTAGCAAACAGATCATCTTGGGCTCTGAGCATTTGTGCACTCCCCTCATACACTCATGTGTTTCTTATATCAGTTGCAGTCAACATCTATACAGCCAATAACTACCCATTTTGTTAAATCACTTCAGTGCAGTAAAGCTAAAATTGTGAATTTTTCTTTGGGGGGATTTTTTTTTCTAGCACAGCAGTAGCCGCAGCAAAAGTTGAAGTGAATGGCAATCATTTGCACTATCAGCAGACAGGAGATGGAAACCATGTTGTCCTGCTACTCCCTGGCATGTTAGGTTTGTACCTTTTGTTTTATGTACGGTTTATCAGTGGCTTTCTTTTCTTGAACTACCGTAGGATGCACTCGAAAATCTCATAGTTCCTAGTATATCACAGTTTGGCAACATTTTAGAGTAACAGTGTAGGGAACAAATTCTGTATTACATATGTTTCAAAAGCATTAGTAGACTTTTTTTAAAAAAAAAATGAGAATTGAGACTGAAAATTAATTGTTTTTATGAAAGCAGAAAGGAATTTGATAGAAGCATTGCTTTCCATTGTGGAGATACTTTTTTCTTCTGTATCTACTAGTAAAACAGATTTTTGAGGTGATCCAAAATCCTGACAGACCTGTTTACCAGAAGTGAAAGGGGATGGTGGTGAATGCATGCAGAAAAACCAGCAGCACTTAATGCCAAAGCACCTCTCAGAAACATTATCTGCCTCTTGCCTTATTTTACATAGCCTCCTGTTTGGCATTCCCAGTGATGAGATTCAAACAGGAATGTATGTTTGGCCCACTTTACCAATTTTACTTATTTATTTATTGGTAGTGGCACAAAGATGGTAATGGATAAAGAAATGGATGCGGACATGATAGGTGCTTCATTTTAACTTGCTCGGAGCAACATTTTAGGACAGCAGGCAACACACTTGTATGCTATACTGTGTGTCTCCAAGTCACTTCCGACTTATGGTGACACGAATGTGACCCTATAATGAGTTTTTCTTGGCAGGTTTCTCCAGAGGGGGTTTGCCATTGTTATTCTCAGAGGCTGAGAGAATTTGCCTTGCCCAAGGTTACATTTCCATCTTGCACTGCCACAGGAGAAATGAATATACAGGATTAGCCTAGATGGTGTTACATTAAATGTAGCTGATTCTTCTAGAAGAGCAAAATGGCAACCTGTTTTTTATTCCATTTCCCTCCTTTAAAAACCATCCCAAATTGGATGAACTGAAGCATGGTTCAAGGCCTTGCGCTTTATGGCTGATTAGAGGTTTTGTCCCAGGTCCCCTTGGCCTAGATCTGACCATGATACTACACTTTAGGGACCATAGAGTAGGAAGGGGTCTCATGGGCTATTGAATCCAGCCCCCTGTTTAGTGCAGGATTTCCAGTTAAAGCATCCCTAGCAGATAGCTCTCCAGCCTCTTCTTGAAGACGTCCAAAGAAGGAGACTCCACCAATTCTCTAGACCAGCGGTTTTTAACCTGTGGGTCACGACCCCTTTTGGAGTTGAACGACCCTTTCACACATTTTTAATTACAGTTATGAAGTAGAAACAAAAATAATTTTATGGGTGGGAGTCATCACATGTGACATTAAGAAGGTTGAGAGCCACTGCTCTAGACAGTTGATTCCATTGCTGAGCCGCTCTTACTGTTAAGAAGTACTGTCTAATGTTCAGTTGAAAACTACCCTTTTGTAACTTAAAACCATTAGACCTGGTTTTACCCTCTAGGACAGCCGAGAACAGACCTGCTCCGTCTTCCCTGTGGCAGCCCTTGAGGTATTTAATAGAATCATAGGGCAATCAAAATGGCGAAGGGTCTGGAAACCATGCCCTATGAGGAGTGGCTTAGGGAGCCTGGAGAAGAGAATGTTAAGAGATGACATGCTAGCTATGTTTAAATATTTGAAAGAATGTCATATTGAGGATGGAGCAAGCTTCTTTCCTGCTGCTTCAGAAACTAGGATACATAGCAATGGATTCAAGCTACACAAAAAGATATGTCACCTCAAAATTAGGAGGAACTTCCTGACTGTAAGAGCTGTTCAGTAGTGGAACATGCTGGCTTAGAGAGTGGTAAAGCCTCCTCCTTTGGAAGTTTTAAACAGAGGCTGGATGACCATCTGTCAGGAGTGCTTTGGTTGTGTATTCATATGAACAGGGCAATGGAATTAATGGCCTTGTGGCCTCTTCCAGCTCTGTGATTCTTTGATTCTGAAGAGTTGGAAGAAATCACAAGGGCCATCTGACCGATGCAACCATCTGCCATGCAATCATGTCACCCCTCAGTCTTCTCACCAAGCTGAACATGTCCAATTTCTGCAGTCTTTCCTCTAACCTTTTTAAAATGTGCTCAAAGTGTACAACTAAGGCCCCCTCCTGTCCCCCCACTTTCACTAGAACCTTGATATTTATCAGTTGGATTTTAGTTAAAATAGTGGTTCAAAACAGAATAAGTAAATAACAGAATATCTCTGAGCAGATGGCTGATATCAAAATCTATTTTCATTTTATGGTCCTTTTACAAAAAAATCCACTTGCAGTTTTCCGCCCAGGTTTGCTTCATTTCAATATGCATGCTTTAGGTGGGAAAGATCAGAGTAATAAACTGTCCTCAGACAGTTAACTGTTCATTCGAGTAAGCTTTTCCAACTATTTGTTAAAGTATCTTTAACTCTAGCTGAATAGTGTATCAACAGAACATTCAAACATGACCCATTTTATGGTGCTATATCCTTTGATCATAATATACCTTCGCATATTTCAAAACAAATTGGGGGAGGAGGTAGAGAAGGAACCAAATTCAGGCCAAACTCTTTACATATTAAAAATCTAAAATGTTGTTTCAACTTATTCATACTAGCACATCCAAATAGCAAGCTATGAAAGGTCTTGTTTATGTTCAGTGATGCTAATGTTTGTTCTCTGTTAAAGTAGTATAATAATGGTAAAAATACTTTTAAGTGTTTACCTTATATAAATGATATTTAAAGGAGTGTGTGCATGTGGCCATGATCCATTTAGAGACCACCTGTCTGATTGAAGATATTCATACAGTATGTATCCTAAAGAATTCGCCCCATATATAAAAATGCATTAGAACTTGTGATAATTGTCAGTGACTCATCATTAACTCCCTCTCCAATTTGTCATTTACCAAGGAATCTATAGGATTCACACCAAGGATATAGACAGAGCCCGGTAACATCTGTTTTTTTATATATTTTTAAAAATGGAGGGCTCAACCATAGTTTGTTTTTCTAACCCAGCTGTTGTGGGGACAATTTTAGGTGCACCCTGAAACTATCCCAGCACTTAGCAGGGTGCAACTAAAATTTCTGCATTCTCTTTCCACATTCTTTCTGAAGTATGTGACTAAAGGCAGATTTCATTGCTTTAACATCAGCCAGGTGGTGGTTTTGTGTGTGCTTTTTTTAAAAAATCCCTTCCCCATTAGTTTGTGCCACAACTCAGAAGCTTGCATTTTGCTTTGTAACATATTGTTAAACTGAATAGAGGTGATAGAATAATGTTAACCCTTGACAGGGATACATACCATTGTGTCCAGCTAATAACTCCTTCAGAAAAGATAGAAAGTCACAAGAGGATTGATAGTAACTATAGGCCTGAGTTTTCCTTTTAGATATATTGCATGCATAAATGTTTTATCTCGCCTGTGATGGTAATGGGACTGAGAGATAGCCCTCTCCTGATGACTTTCTTGTTTTTTTTAGGAAGTGGCCAGACTGATTTTGGACCACAGCTGAAGACTATGAACAAACAGCTCTTCACACTAGTAGCTTGGGATCCAAGGGGATATGGAAAGTCTATCCCCCCAGTTCGAGACTTTCCTCTAGATTTTTTTGAAAGAGATGCCAAAGATGCTGTTGACCTGATGCAGGTAAATCTTTTCTATGCTAAGAGACCGTTGATGTGAAATACTGATAAACTGTTACATTTTATTTTGTCAGGGTTTTTACTCAGCATTATCCATGGGAATAAATAAACAACACGTTTAACCACAGAGCATGGCTTGGAAATTTTGTAAGAATTAGGAACTATACACTGAGAGCCAGCATGGTATAGTGGTTTGAGCATTGGGCTAGGACTCTGAGAGACCAGAGTTTCAATCATGCTTGGCCAAGGAAATCTACTGGGTTACTTTGGGCAAGTCACACACTCTCAGCCCTAGAAAACCCTATTTTAAAACCCCAGCCATAGGGTTGTCATAAGTCAGAAATGACTTGCAGGCACATAACAAACACAACAATATGCAATACATCTAGCAGTTAGGGGTATCTGGAACATGGTATGGAATTCTGGGACTTGTTGTTTGTTGTGGCACCAGAGCCCTCTGAGAGACAAAGTTAAATGTCTCACAAAACTACAATTCCCAGAATTGCATAGTATTCAGCCATGGCAGTTAAAGTGGTGTCAACCTGCATTATTTCTGCAGTGCGGATGCAGCTTGAGACAAAATGTAAGCATGTGACAATAACATCGTCACTTTTCTTCTCCTCTCTGATTTTTAAACATCTTTTACCTGATGAAGAAGTCAGTGGCCATTCAAATAAATAACTTTACTAGCAGGTCTAAAGTTTATTAACTTTTGGTAGGATGAAAGAACAACTCAGAGAGCCAAGGAAGCATTTGCACAGTCAGTAGTAGCTGCACTCATTCCTAGAGAAGTCAGATTACATCCTGTTTGGACTACTGAAACATATTCTATATGGGGCCACTTTTGGAAACTGTTCAGAAATTTGAACACATTGAAAATACTGACTGGGGCCAGTTACAAAGAACATATAATTCCCCTGTTGAAACAGCTTTACTGATTACTGGCTCATTTCCAGGCACAATTAAAACTGTTGATTATGACCAATAAAGCCTTATATGGTTTAGGTCCAGACTATCCGAAAGATCATATCTCCTTATATGAACTTTCCAGAGTCATAAGATCATCAGGAGAGGGCTATCTCTCAGTCCCATTACCATCACAAGCCTGCCTGGTGAGGACATGGAAAAGAGCTTTCTTGGTGGTTGCTCCCAGGCTCTGGAAGGCAAAGACCTTCCTATTCAAGCAGTCTGTTAATAATTTAACTGGTTGTGAGGAATCATTTTTATGAGGTATGACTGTTGTATGTTTAACTTTTAGCTTTGTTCTGTTTATAAATGCTTTTACACTTTGTAAAATATAATGCCTTTTTAAAATGATTACGTGTTTAATTGTGTTTTAACTTAATTCTTGTGAGGTTTTTAGCTCTTTAAAATTTTTTAGTACTTTTGTAAACCACCTTGAGTCTCATTCTAGAATAAAGGAGGGATATAAAGAAAAGAAAAGAACACAAAATAATTTCTGCCTTCCACAATGGGCACAGATATGCATATGGGAAATGAAAACATGCTAGCAAACCTTTTCCATCACCAACTCCACTAATTTTCTGCTAGACTCAGCCTGGTACTTACCACCATGTTTGGCTGTTGCTGGAAATGAGATGCTTTTCTGTGCTTCACACAGAACAGGAATAGGTAAAATGTATCCTGTGATGAGCATGCAGCATCCAGAGTCATTTTTATGGCCCCAGAATCAAATTGGGGGGAAAATTGAAAAACAAAGGTAGAATATGTAGGCTGTTTTCCTTCAGAGCACAGAGGAACAAGAGAACATACTAATGGGAAGGCTAACAGTCAGAAATTGTATTCTCTTTTGGTAAATTGCTAGTTTCAGCCAGGGCCATACATGTAAGGCAAATTTCAATGGACACTACGCTTTGATAACCATTAAATCTCCTTGATCTTTCAAAATGGAAGCATTCTTTCTGAACAGACATCTCTCTTCAGGTAAAACCATTCAGCAGTGAAACTCGGTTATTTTTGTTCTGTTTCTGTGTTTTAAATAAGGCACTGAAGTTCAAGAAGTTCTCTTTGCTGGGGTGGAGTGATGGTGGGATAACTGCACTCATTGCTGCTGCAAAATATCCAGATCTTATCCACAAAATGGTGGTTTGGGGAGCCAATTCCAGTGTTACAGAGGAGGATGTGAAACTTTACAATGGTAAGTATCAGATGAAAGCAATGTCCCTAGTTTTCTTCTGTAAAGATTTCAAAAAATGAAGTAACATTGACAAAAGAATTCACCTTTTCATCGTGTTCATTAGAATACATTATGGAAAATGATGCATTCATCTTAATGCTTCCAAATAACATTGTAATAATTATATAAGCGATTGCCTGTTTTGTGCCTTTAAATTGTTTCTGACTTATGGCATCCCTAAGGTTTTTCATGGGGTCTTCTTGGCGAGATGTGTTTAGAGGGGGTTTGTCATTGCCTTCCTCTGAGGCTGAGAGTGACTTGCCTAAGGTCACCCAGTCGATTTCCATGGCCAAGGAGGAAATCGAATCCTGGTCTGTCAAAGTCCTAGTCCAACACTCAAATGACTACATGTTGGCTTTATATAAATGATAATCATATTATATTAGAATATTACATACATAAATGTATTATTATTATTATTATTATTATTGTAAATCATTAATATATTTGATGAATTGAATTTTTGAATAATAATATTATTATACTATTTGCTTCAGTTAGTTTAGCTTAAGATGTAAAATGTGGTTTCAAAATGGCCATTTTACACCCAAATACCATGTCATAGATACTATACTGTATCTTTGACAGTGTTGAAAAAGCTTTTAATATGTATGTTTAACTTCATTATCTAGGTATCCGAGATATTTCAAAATGGAGTGAAAGAGTTAGAAAGCCAATGGAAGAAATGTATGGACATGAATACCTGAGCAAAACCTGTGCAGCCTGGGTGGATGGGATTTCCCAGTTCATACACCAGCCAAATGGTAAGAAAAGAAACCAGGAGGGATAAGGTGTAAGTTCACTCCAAATTTTTGTTATTGTTAATTCCACTGTTGCCCTCTAAATAATATTGATATGCTTCATATATGCATATACTTTCTTCCCAAAGTAATTCATCTTAATTAATGCTGAATATGCATATCTGTATCCTCCCCCACCCTGATAAAAATGGGTGTGAAATGTTCAGGAAAAGATATGCAGTTGGTAGAAGGCAAGGGAGATGGGCTTGGAGTCCAGGCTGTATTGTAGCTGCCTTAATAGGAATATGAAGTGAACATTGAAGTCAGACCAAATGTAGTCAAGAGGTTTGGCCCTACCGTTTGGCAGAATGAGCCAACTGCCTCAGACAGGTGATATTAGGAGGTGCCAGTGGCAACTTCTCAACTATCTTGTGCGCTTGGAGGTGATACAGAAATACTTGAAATAAATAAATTTTCTTGACAAGATTTTTTCAAAAGAGGTTTTGCATTGTGAAAGGTCTGAAAAAGTCAAGTGGAGGAAAGAAAGGGAGTACATCTACAGTGTAGAAATAATGCAGTTTGACATCACGTTAAGTGCTGTAGCTCCAGCTTATGAAATCCTGAGATTTGTAGTTTTATCAAGTCTTTAGCCTTTCCTGCCAAGGAATGCTGGTGGCTAAAAAAACTACAAATCCCAGGAGCCATGGCAGTTAAAGGTACTTCTTGGAGTATATGTACCCTGGAAGAAAGGAATAGCCTGCCTGCCTGCCTTCCTGCCTGCCTTCCTTCCTGCCTTCCTTCCTTCTCTCCCTCCCTACTGAGTCATCACTATCTTTGTTGAATGCTTCAATGTTTAAAAATACAGTCTTCCAGAGTTAAGGCCCTTGTGCTGTGACAGTTGTGCTGTTGAAAGAATGGTGGCAGGTGGAGCTTTTTCCCACTCTGACAATAATCCGCACCTGCCGACATTCCCTCTTCTACACAATCCTTAAAGACACTAAAGCCCTCAGACTGCAAAGGGCCTGTAGCATTCATTTGCTGGGAGCCAAAAACCACAGAAGCACAGGAGATACTGTTAGACTTGAACTGAGGAAACACAGGTTCAGATTTCCATTTTTGTCAGAAGCTTACTAAATGGTCTCAAGCCACAGATTTATAAAAGTTAAACCAGAACTTGGGAAATGTTGCTCTTTCTTTTCTTTTCTTTTCCTTTCCTTTTTCTTTTTGACTACAACACTCAGTATCTCCCAGCCAGAATGGCCAGTGGGAGTTTTCCAAAACAGTAACTTGTCCAGGCTCACAGCATAGTCTCCTTTCAGGTGAAGTTGAAGTTATAATACAGTTCTTTTAAAAAATGTACTTGGGAGCCCAAAGGGCTGAAGAAATGGGATGCAGATATCTTAAATAAAGTTCGATAATGACAACCTGTGGCAGCAAGTAATTTAATTTATGGTAGAACATAGGTGAAGCTTTCCCTTTATATTGGCCGTGGTTAAACTAATATAAATAATATATTCAAGGATTCACTAATAGTTCTTTGCTTAGCGAAGTGAGACTAAGTGCAGAAACATTTCCCTGAATTGTGTCCTGTTTTGTTCAAACATTTGTCCTACCTACAAGACAGCCTCCACCAATTTGGTACCCTCCAAATATTTTGAACTGCATCTCCCAGCACTCCTGAGCTGAGAGGTCTTGGAAACTAAGCAGGGCTGGCCCTGGTTAATACTTGGATGGAAGATCACCAATGAATACCAGTTGCTGCAAGCTGTATTTCAGAGGAAGGTACTGGCAAAACCTCCTTGTCTAAGAAAACCCTGTGAAATTCATAGGATCACCAGAAGTCAACAGGCAACTTGAAAGTGCATAAACATACACAAATACAAATATCACGGTTAGCATCAGTGCATAGGATTCAAAGACATAGACATGTTAGTCTGTGGAATCAGAGTGCAAAGGGGTCTTGTATCACCTTTGAAACCAACTGAAAGAAGCGTGAGCCTTTGTAGACTTCAGTTTCTTCTTCAGATGTATCTTTGTTCTTGGAATTTTTTTGATTCATCAAAATGCTGGCTGATCCTGTTGTAGATTTTTGTTAGGTAAAAACCAGGTAAAATTTTAGCCAAAGCTGCCTTCAGAATTGCACTGGCAATTCATATGCAAATAAACAGGAGTTTCAACACTTCTGAAACATAACCCATAACCTTTGAGCTGCTAAAATTAATACATTCCTGTAGTTTTTAAGTAAGCAAGCTTGTTTAAAAGTCTGGGAGGGAAAGGACACACACGAATTGCTTATGTCCTGTGTTTTCTCCTTGTTCCAATTTAAACACAAATTAATTTTCCCTGCTTATACTTTACAGGCCAAGTCAATCATTACCTGTTCTAGTTAAAAAGCAATAACTGTCCAAGACTAATTCCTGCATTTTCCACCAAGGACCTCAAAGGTGCCTTCTGAATGGTAAATGCTTTTCACCTTATCAAGGACAGAAAGGTTAAATTAGTTAGGGCACAACATTGACATCAACAATAGGAAGTGAGTTCAGCAATCTTAAATGCTAGCCACTGCTTTGATGTCTTGACAATTCTCATTATGACCAGATAAACCTTGCAGAAATAACTTTGCATGTTAGTTCCTTTGGATAAGATGACTAATCCTGATCTGCAGTGATTTTGAACATGAAAATAAAACATTGTACTCATGGCACAAAAAGTTAAAAACAAAAAGTGCATTTCAAACTCGTGTTATTATTTTTTATTGTGTGTATGTCTATATCTAGATATGTGTGTACACACATACTGCTATTCCACACAAGAGAATAAAAAGTACTGTACTGTATACAGTATTCAACTTTTTTTATTAAAAAATAAGTTTCTAGTCATCACATTGTGAATGTATGCTTATAATTGTATGCTTTCAGGAGCAGGTAAAACATTTGTGTGCTGTCAGGCTTTTTCAAACTTAGAGTTGGCCTTTTAAATGCTGTGCAATTCAGATTTTAAGGCTTGTGTATAGTTATAGTTTTAATACATTTTAATATTTCAAATGTTTAATATTTTTATTTTTATAAACTGTTTTTAAACTTTTTATTTATACTTTTTAATACTTTTGTATTGTTTTTAATTTGTTGTAAGCCAACTTAAGTCCCTATATTGGGAAAAAGGTGAGGTAATCATTATCATCATCATCAACAACAAAAACGTATGATAAAATGTCAGACTAGAACAGCCACTGAAAAACATTCCAGGGTTTTGCTTGTGGCTGCTACCCATAATTAGAAGGAACATAATAAGTTATGAAACAGGAGAACATTCAGAATAAATTAGGTATGCTGTGGACCGAAACAAATGGTCACAAAGGGGTGGCCTGAAGTTGTCCCTGCTGAAGATGCCTCGGGACCATGGCAAACACATGCTGTGGTCCTGAAGGTGCCCTCCGCTACTGGCCCCAACTAGGAGCGTAAAAGACCTGCTCCTTTTGGGGCTGCTTTTGGGCTGCCTTAGGCAGTCCTAGCACAACCCCCAGGTAGCTTCTGAGTCTTCTGGGGGTGTGTCAAAACGGCATGCCCCCGGAGCAGCTTGAAGCCGCCCCCATGTGATCGGCTGTTTTGCCCCAGGGTGGCTTCCAGGCATCTTGGGAGCATGCATCATCAAAACGCCATGCCCTCAAGCTGCCCAGAAGCCAGCTTTACCCGCCAATCTGTTCAGGCCCTATGTTAAACAAATTTGCATAGTTTGGTCAGAAAATTAGAATCATAGAATCATAGAGTTGGAAGAGACCACAAGGGCCATCCAGTCCAACCACCTGCCATGCAGGAACTCTCAATCAAAGCATACCCGACAGATGGCCCTCCAGCCTCTGTTTAAAGACCTTCAAAGAAGGAGACTGCACCACACTCCAAGGGAATGTGTTCCACTGTCGAACAGTCCTTACTGTCAGGAAGTTCCTCATGTTGAGGTGGAATCTCTTTTCCTGTAACTTGCATCCATTGTTCCGGGTCCTGTTTTCTGGAGTCATAGTGCAGATCTAATAAATTATTACAAACACCTCCACAGGAGAATGGAACACATGAATGTAGAGGTGATAACAATCAGCAAAACTCAAGGAACCCTTATCATGAGGACTCAAGCTTCTGCAGACTAGTCTGGAAATACTCTCAGATTCTATCAAACAACAATTTTTAAAGCCAGAAAACATAACTGTTTCACTTCCCTTGCAGTTCAGTACTACTATATAGTTTTGTGGTTGTTTTTTTAAAAACGAGTACAGGCATAATTCTGTTAACAATGTCTCTTGACAAAGAAATACAGTGGTGCCTCGGGTTACGAAATTAATTCGTTCCGCGGCTAATTTCGTAACCCGAAAAACCTTCGTAACCCGAATTGCCATAGGCGCTAATGGAGAAAAAAGCCGCGGCTCTGCCGCGGCTCCATTTAAACAGCGCCGGCGTTTTTTCGTAACCCGAAAAAACGTTCGTAACCCGAAACAATAAATCCCTATGGGATTTTTTCGTATCCCGAAAAATTCGTAAGCTGGGTAATTCGTATCCCGAGGTACCACTGTATCCACCCAACCCCCTTTCTTCCTTATACTCTGTCTATCTGCAAGTTTTTTTTGGCAGCATTGATACTAAGCGAATAGTGAAAGAGGGCTGGAAAAACACAGACTTTAGTGGTGTGTTGTTGCAGCTTGTATGTGGTAAGCAATGCAATAAAAATATATTGAGCTGGAAAAGAGCAGGTTTCTACTCTAACCAATTCTGTTGTAGCTATGTGTGCCTCCCTACCAGCAAGGTGAACAGCAGCTGACTCCAGAACCCCTTACTGAGCATGCATGAACAGCAAAAAGAGAGAAAGGGAAAGTAGATAAGCCCTAAAAGTACCAGATCTTGTCTGATTTTGGAAGTTAAGCAGGGTCAGCCCTGGTTAGTACTTGGATGGGAGATTGCCAATGAATACCAGGTGCTGTGGGCTATATTTCAGAGGAACTGGCAAAACCATCTCTGACTATTCCTTGCCTAAGAAAACCCTAGAAAATTCATGGGGTCACCATATGTCAACAGCCTACTTAAAGACTCATACATATATATAGTCGTCCCTTCATATCTGTGGGGATCTGCGAATATCAAAATGTCCCATTGTTTCCTATGATGGCACAATGTGCATGTGGGTTTTATGTGCCATGTGCACACATATCCATTAAAAACAACAGGGTTTGTCATCTGCAGAAACTCAAATCTGCGGAGGCAAGCCCATGGATAAGAAGAGCCCACTACACACACGCACACAAGCCTGCTTCACAATCTTCACCTAGCTTGTTAAAAAGAGATCTATACACTTGGCCATCAAAAATGGAAATTAAAAGAAAAGTGGAAGTTGCTGAAAGAAATAGTCAGCCCTGAATTCACTTTGGAAAAAGACTTCATGTGCTCCCTAGTGTTTTTACTTATATGCAAGGCTTATCTGACCTGATTGTTTCTTTTTGCATATGCATATTGTTAGTTTGAATGAAACATTTGCTGAAACATATTAACAGCTCTTCTTTTTTGTGGTGTTGGATCCTATCCCTGCCTTTCCCATGTTATTTCCGCCTTTGGTACCAGTTTCTGTTAAAGATGTAATACCCAAGACCCCATCTGCTTTGTTAACTGGTATACCTGTACATATTTCTCTCTTTTTCTCACACTCCCAGGTAGCATCTGTCAGTCTTTACTGCCTCATATTAAGTGCCCAACCTTAATAATACATGGTGAGAAAGATCCGTTGGTACCACGTGCTCACCCAGAGTATCTTCACAAGCATATCACAGATTCACAGTAAGTCACTTTAAAAAAATCTGGAATGAACTAAATATTTAATTAAACTGACATTTTTTGGATGAAGCAGTTTTGTTGGCTACTTCAGATGACGTAACCACTGGAATGTTTCAACATTTAGTACAGCTACATGGGGTAGTGGTAGGGTGGGCACCTTATAGCTCTTTCAGTTATGTTAGACTGCAGCTTCCATCAACCCTAGCCAGCATTCAGTGGCGATTGGAGTTACAGTCCAAACAATAGCTTTAGGGCCACATGTTGTTCATACCACCAGTACCTAAATGCTCAAAAGGAAGCAGGTCCTTAATGTAGTGTGGGAAGGACTGATATTAATCAGGATCTATTTCTGCACATAATCTCAAACTGTACCTTTCCCAAAACAGCAGAAGTTCCATTTGGTTCTGCTGTCTTTGCTGATGCACCTGGAGTTAGTCAACAGCATGCTATGAAACTCCAACTACCTTTATTCCCATGCCATCAGGAACGTAGTATTGTCAGTGAAGAATTATTTCTCAATCTCTAAATCTTATGTGAAAGTCTGGAGTGCCTACTACAAAACATTGCTCTCAATTAACATTTTGGTGTTCCAGCAGTAATTAGCACAACAGTGTTGTCATTGTTCAAATAAGCTGCTCCTGCCCCCTAATAAAACCAAAGCTGGAATTCCAAGGCCAGTTGATATAAACAATTTCCATGTCATTTTTAAAAAGAGAAATGAAGGGGGGCTTATTTGTCTCTAGCTGACCTGGACAATACAACTAGTAAGTAGAAGACTTAGGCATTGTACATCTTGACTTTGGTGATGAGCAGGAAAATGTCTTGAGCCAGTCTTGTTAACTTACAGTCAAGTAGACCCACTGAAAGCCTAGCCAATCCAATACAACTGTTTCAGTTGGGACTAGCCACTGAATTTAGGTCTGATTTCCACATTAAAATAATGTATACTGATTTCATTTCTATTATGGTAACCTGGTTTCATCATCAGATTGGTTTCTGAATTGTAATGCAGTAGTATAATGAGTATGTATGCCAGAAATGTCCATAGGTTCTCTGCACTCTGAAACTTACTCAGCACTTCACTTGCCTTTGCAGGTTATATTTTGTGCCTGAAGGAAAACATAATTTGCATCTACGCTTTGCAGAAGAATTTAACAGAGTGGTGGAAAAGTTTCTTCTATAAAATTGCCAAGTTGGCCTGGGGTTAAGAGGCTAGATCTCATGACAACACTGCCTGGCCGGGAGTGCAACCTACACCCCAAGTTTTCTTTCTACAAGTGTTGCTACTTAATACATACCAGACAAGCATTTGTTTCTTCACTGTTAATCACTGGACTGATATCACTTAACTAGTAGCAATGAGTGGGAGAAAAAGGGAATGAAATTTCTTTTTGTTCTTTACTTATTGTCCCCAAATTATAATATAACCATATTCCAATAGTTTTTCTATGTGAAGAAATACTGGGTTTTTTTTTCTATACTTACTGTCTAGAAATTTTAGTTTAAAAATTGACCCTAAAAACTTGAGTTGACTTATCTACAGGTCAATGTAAGTACTGTATTTTAATTCTTATATATATGAAAGAGTTTTATACACACACACATACACACATATAAGAGTTGCCTGGTGAAAGGCAAGAGTGTAATCTGTCCTTGAAGCACCAACTTTCCTCTACTCTCTCATCCATCCAGCCTTTAGCGCAAGTACAAAAAGTGATGCCTGCTGGGATTTTGTACATTTTTTTGGCATTGTTTCCCTTTGCTTCATTTTTTTAGATCCATTGTTGCATGCCTCTAAGTTTTACCTTCAACTTCTCCATGGGTCATATCAAAATCCATAATTTTGGCCCCAAAACCTGCCCTTGACTTATACAAGAGGTCAATTTGTAGTCGAGTATATATGGTATATTAAATGAGGATTAAAGTCTACCATTGCTTAATGATGACTGCTGTGTTAATAAGCAGCTCAAAAAGAATTGTCAAGATACCAGTTGCCAGTTTGAATAAATACTTTATTGCCAAAGTCCATCTTGAAGAAAAACAGAAGTCATTGTTCAGAACGCATGCCTTTATACAGAGTCCTTAACACGAACACCACACAAAAGCCATTGTATAATTTGATTTCATGACAGACATCCTTGATGAGTTTACACAATGCACAAAGGAATGGCAGCATAACACACTGCCACAGAAAGCATGCTTTCATCATTGCTATCAGAATCCATGCCTACCCTATTAGCATTCTACTTGCGGTTGTGCCCACTCCCACCCCACCACTCACCCTTACTTCCCCACCCCCAACCTCTAAAAGTGGTAAGATCTAACTTAGATCCAGCTTTACTTTGAAGAAAACAGGCACACATGAGATCTAAAGACTTTTCAGAAATATATCCTAACTATTGGACTGAACGATAGAAAGCCCATAACTGTACAATCCAGTGGCAAGGGTCCTGCCCTATAAGACATATTTTTCCACAGTGCATATCTGCATCCTTTGAAGAGCCCAATTCAGCAATGGGAAACAATGAATTCAAGATGCAGTTAAAATGCTGTACACTTAGCACACAATTCAACATTGCACATACAAACACTTTTACTCTGTGCATTGTGAGAACACAAGGAAGACAAGGGGAAAGGAGTCAAAAGATCTGTAACATATCTGCAATTCTGTTGTGCAGGGATGAGCCATCCAGGTGTTGCACTGCCATTTTAATTAGCCCTAGCCAACACAGAAGGCTGATGGTAGGCGTTGCAGTCCAACATCTAAAGCCACACAACGCCCCTGTCCTTGCTGTAGGTTATTGTTCCTTACAGTATCCATTTCATTGTTGTGGGGAGAATCCACTGCTTGGTCCTTAATGAGCTTTTCAAACTAACATATCTTAAGTTCTTACCTTTCAGTAGGGAAAAGATAGTTCAGCCACTACATTTTTCCCATGTAAAACAATTTATAAAGTCTCCTTATTTTAGATAAACTATTAAAATCTCTTTGCAATAGAAATTTTAATGCCAGCAATAACATTGCTTGAGTGTTAACTTCACTATTACCTAAACTGTAGGAACTAAGAATTGCTTAACCCCAAAATTTTATTTTTAAATTTTAAGATTTATTTATTTATTTATTTATTTAGGCTATCCACAGACTAAAATGTGGGGAAAATTCATATCACTCATCTTTTCTTATACTTTTAATGATATGTCCTATGCATTTGTTATAACTCTTTCTAGAGCAGTAGTTGTCACTTTGATTCTCCAACTTGAAAGAATCCCAATTAATATAGATATATAGGGCTTCTAGAAGATGAGGTTGGAGAATGACTGTTCTAGATCAGATGATCTTCCAAATTAATGTATGAACATACACAACGTATAACATACACAGCTGACAGAGGCAAGAGTAAAAATCAAGCATAACTGAAAAAGCATGCACAAGTACAGCTGAACAGGCCTCACCCCAGACACTTGTCTAATTGAAATAAATCATCTTCAAACCTAAGCCTCATCCTCCTCGCCTTCCTCTTCAAATTCGCCTTGCTCATCAGCAGTAGCATCTTGATATTGCTGGTATTCGGAGACCAGGTCATTCATATTGCTCTCAGCTTCTGTGAACTCCATTTCATCCATGCCCTCACCGGTATACCAGTGCAAGAAGGCTTTGCGCCTGAACATGGCTGTGAACTGCTCGGAGATCCTCTTGAATAGCTCCTGGATGGCAGTGCTGTTGCCAATGAATGTGGCAGACATTTTGAGGCCTCGTGGTGGAATGTCACACACTGCTGTCTTCACGTTGTTGGGGATCCATTCCACAAAGTAGCTGCTGTTCTTGTTCTGGACGTTGAGCATCTGCTCATCTACTTCCTTCATGGACATCCTTCCGCGGAAAATGGCCGCCACCGTCAGATAGCGCCCATGGCGTGGGTCACAGGCCGCCATCATGTTTTTAGAATCAAACATCTGCTGGGTGAGCTCTGGCACTGTCAGGGCCCGGTACTGCTGGCTGCCACGGCTGGTCAGGGGAGCAAAGCCTGGCATGAAGAAATGCAAGCGGGGGAAAGGAACCATATTGACCGCCAGCTTGCGAAGATCTGCATTGAGTTGGCCGGGGAACCGGAGGCAAGTGGTGACTCCGCTCATGGTGGCTGAGACCAAGTGGTTCAGGTCCCCATAGGTCGGTGTGGTGAGTTTCAGTGTGCGGAAACAGATGTCATACAGCGCCTCATTGTCAATACAGTAGGTTTCATCTGTGTTCTCCACCAGCTGGTGGACAGAAAGGGTGGCATTGTATGGCTCAACCACTGTGTCCGACACCTTGGGCGACGGCATTACACTGAAGGTGTTCATGATCCTGTCGGGATACTCTTCCCTGATCTTGCTGATGAGAAGGGTGCCCATCCCAGATCCTGTGCCGCCACCAAGCGAATGGGTGAGCTGGAAGCCCTGCAGGCAGTCACAGCTCTCAGACTCTTTCCTGACCACATCCAGCACAGAGTCCACTAACTCAGCCCCCTCTGTGTAGTGGCCCTTGGCCCAGTTGTTCCCAGCACCACTTTGGCCTAGAGGAAAAACACAAAAGTGATGAAGGGGAAGCTCCTTTATCTAAAATAATTTTCCATTGCTGACATAATAAAGTATGTAGGTCTAATTAAAGGTTTGGTTGTTGGTGTTGTTGATGTTTTTTTTTTAAAAAAAAATCCAACCTGACAGCAATCAGGTTATGTTGATTCCACCTGTATGTCTTGATAACTGTAATTAGAAAGATGTTTCCCTTCATCCTTTTGAAAATCAGAGGGTGGAATTACAGAGTGGGTTTATAGACAGCCGTATAACAAGTAACAGGCGAAAACAATGGCACAAGCTGTTGTTGGACTGCAATTTCCATCAGATCTGGCCAGCTTGGTAATGGATGATAAAAAGCACAGTCCAACAACAATGCTGCCCATAATATAACCTATGGTTAGTCAGCCTATAGCTGCACTGCATGTCTGCTAGTTGGCTCAGCAGTACTCAGCTATTCCTTCTTGCATTTCCAGTGACAATTAAAAGTTATGGTCACAGGAAAGGAAAGCTGAATCGCTATGATTGGTCAAATGCTGCATATGTTAGTTGAATTTAAGTGTCTACTACATAACCAGATGTACAAAACAGGCAAATAAAACATTTGGAACAAGTAAGCATCAGTTGTTCTGCCAGAGCTATTTAAGATACAATTCCACTTAAGGCAATATCTATTATTGCAATCACAGAAGCAAAATTACATACCGAAGACAAAGTTGTCAGGTCTAAAGATCTGCCCAAAAGGTCCAGACCTGACTGAGTCCATTGTCCCAGGTTCCAAGTCAACAAGGATTGCACGGGGAACATACTTGTTTCCTGTAGGGAGAACAGAAGCCAACTTACAGACACATCAGCCTTATTTAGTTCCTGCCAAATATAGTGTTCATGCCAATTTCACCATTAACCCAAAAAGGAAACATTACACAACACTTAGTGGAACAGAGAATAACGTTAAATTTTATGTAAACAGATCCTAATCAGAAACTGCTTTATGTTCTCCAAGCAATGAGTCAACAGGTTAAAATCATACCCTAGAACACTAGCACTTCAATCCACAACCTAGTTGTAGTATAGTCTCCTGCTATGCATTTATATGGAGGTATATTCACAAAAGCAAAGCCATTTTCCTGGATCCCTAGTGAAGAGGTTTTCTCCTTTCAATCTTCTTTGGTGGCAAGGATGTGGCCTCTTAGCAATTTTTTAAAAAAACTTCCAAAACAGCCATTAGAAATGAAGGCAAATGGACCCATATTTCTTCTATCCATTTATCCTATTTCAATACAGGACCTGAAGCACCAGTTGGGATGGGACAACATGGAAGCACATGTGACTTGACAGGATCAAAGATGACTCACAAGGGTTACAGTGAGTTACAGATGAAATTCATCCTTGGTGAAAACGGGGTCTAGGTAGAAGGTGGGTGTGTAAGGAAGTTAAAGGAGAACCGTGTAATTCAGGGCTCTTTCACACCACACATTTATAGTGTTATGATCCCACTTTAACTGCCTGCATCCTATGAAATCATGGGTTCTATAGTTTGGTGATGTACTGGAGCTTTCTGCCTGACAATTCTAAATGCCCCTTCCTAAACTGCAGATCCCAGGAATCCTATGGATGTTGTATGGTCAAATCCTATGGCTTTTGCATAGCATTTAAAATGGAATCATAGTGCTGTAACTGTGTAGCGTGAAAGTGCCCCTGGCTTTCTTATGTGTGCAGAACATTTTTGTATGGTGGACTAATCAGCTTCCTCCAATCTGAAATGGTACATTCCACATAGAGATTTACTTCTACCTGCTTCTTGAGATAGCTAGACCTTATTTTAGGATACATCTACTTTCACACAGCCACATACAAACCTTGATTGGGTAATTCATTGTTGAAATAGGTAAACTAGAGCTATCTACAAGGTCTCCATCTGATGCAATATAGTTTATTGCAGCTTTCTTCCAACCTGGTATCACTCAGATATTTTGGACTACAACTCCTACTAGTAGCCAATAGCCTGGGATGGTGGGAGCTATAATCCAGAACACATCTAGCCACTAGGTTGAGGAAAGTTGACTTTATCATATTGAATTTCATCACTGGTGGCTCACTCAACACATTTGCTTTCTGTTACATATATCTTAAGTAGTCTTCAACATATAGAAGCAACCATGTTTATATTTCTCTGAAAGAAAAGCAGGGCTTAAATGATTTAATGAGCAATATGATACCTCATTTTGTTTTTTGTAGGTAGATTAAGATTTTAAGCCTACAAGGGTGGTCCCAATTAAAAAAATTAGTTAAAAAAACAAATTAATAATTTTAATACTCACAATAGGGATTTCTCCTAAATCTCAAACTGAACTTTGAGTATTATTACTCCATTAAAGCAGCTTGCTGTTACCTCATTCACTCTGATTGTACATAGTTATTTCATTGAAAAATCTGTTCAAAACTTAGACTTTTGGGTACAGGAATGGCTGACGGACATCTCTTTCTTGCCAACTATGGCAGTCGATGGCAACCAAAATGTGGGGGGGACACCACAGAAGCTTTAGGATTGAAGTCAGAAAGTGTAATAATTTTGTGAGTAACAATAAAAATAAAATCCTGTATATAAAAAAGGACATTTCAACATGGAATTATGAAGTAAACTCCTAAAGCTAGAATATTGATGGTTTTTGTAAATACATTGTAAGTAAAAATGGATTAAAAGAATGAGTCTGGTTTGGTTTGGCTGGAAGTGGTTTCTCATTGAGAACAAGCTGATAGTAACAATAGAGTTGAATTACCAAGCTGTGTCTTTGCTACTCTGTGTAGGAGGAGGCACTGTGAAGGGAGAAAGATTAACTCTTTGCAAGCCAAGTTCCCATTTAAAAGAAGAAGGCAAAGATACAACCCCAGGAAGAGGATTTTGTTTCAGTAACATGGCAAGAGATGTGACAGGAGCGTAAACAGATGCTTAATGACCCTTTAAAACTATAGAATGAGATTTAGGCTGAAATTTGGATTGGAAGAGGATCAAGGAGGGAAAATTGAATTCTTAGAGGAGGAAATGAAGGAAGCAAAGAGCCCTGGAATGGAAGAGCAACAAGGAGTCAGCTTGGAATGTGAAAATTAAATCAGACAGAGGTTTGTGATTGGATTGAAGGGCTGTTGAAGATCAGGAGGTCACCCTGGAGGAGAATGCTGGCAACATCCAAAATGATGAAGAAACAGCAAGGACTGTGAAGAAGATGCAGACACTTCAGAGACTTGGGTTTTCCTCCACAGTTCTTCTCAAAATGGCAACATGAAATTGATCGGGAGTACTTTGGTGTGTTTTCAGGCATTGGAGAAGATTTCCAATTGTCCAAAAATCATTTGTTTCAAACTGAGAACTTTGGGGACTGGCAGGGAGGCTTCAAGGACCACTTGGGTTTAAGAGCCACATGCAACCCACAGGTCACAACCTACCCACCACTGTTTTAGGTCTTTCCCTCCAAAGATGGAGCAGGGTAGATCTGACCTCACAAACCCTCCTGCCAGATCCTGTGCTTTCGCCATTCTTCCCTTCCTACCTCTGGAGCAAAATCCATAGCCTCTGCAGATATCAGCCCAGAAAGAGGGGATGCATGCCAGTCATGAAGCTGGTGTACATAATTTCCTCTCATGGGATGCAATGGCAGATTGGTATAGAAGGGGTGTACCCTTCAGGAGAAGGGGTGCTGCTCCCTCTTCCCTTCCGCCTGACTGAAATGACCCCTGCAAGGCTTTGTACAGGACAGTTCCCCTGTCTTTCCATCTTTCTTTCTTTTTTTTAATTCAATTTATTTTTTATTACCTATTAATAAAATCCATTTGTTACATTTTGCCATCATGATATAACTTAAGTTGGCCTCACTACATCATTTTCTTTTATTAAGTGAGTTGATATATTAACACTCTAAATTATTTCCCTTGATTGTGTGTGGTCTTATATAATATGTATATGTATACATACACATGGTGCCTGGGTCATTTATGTGTGTACATATATACATATAAATGCCTTTCAATCTTCCCTGACTCACCCCTCCCTGTAGCAGAATGGCTCTGCCTAATTCCTGCATCACAGGAATAGGATTAAATGTAATAAAACCCCAAAAGGGAGAAACATTTCTAAAAGTTAAGTGTTGCCTTTATTACCAGCTGCTTCATTGTAGTAGACGTTGATTCTCTCCAGCTGCAGGTCACTGTCTCCATGGTAGCTACCAGTTGGATCGATGCCATGCTCATCGCTGATGACTTCCCAGAACTGCAACAAGATTTGTAGGCATTTGGAGAGCTATTAGCCATCTGCCTTCAACAATGCCAAGAAGGCTGACCCAATAAATGCCGCTGCCACACCTATCCGCATCCAACAGCCATGCCCACCTCCTTGCTGAAGATTCCATGGTGCAAACCTGCCTAATCCAGTGTCCTCCAGATGTGTCAAACTACTACTACTACTACTACTACTAAGGATCATGGGAACTATAATTGATCTGAAAGTTGGAGAAGCCAGCAGGAGGCAAGCTCATCTTATGCTATTTGTTATTGTGCGCTTTCAAGTCATTTCTGACTTAATGGCAACCAGTGAGCCAGGGTGCAGTAGTGGTTTGTGTGTTGGATTATGACTCTGGAGAGCAGGGTTTGAAACCCACTGGGTGACCACACTCTCTCAGCCTCAGGGGAAAGCCCTGGCAAACCACATCTGAAGAAATCTTGCCAAGAAAACCCCATGATAGGTTCTCTTTATGGTCGCCATAAATCAGAAATGACTTGAAGGTGCACTGCAACAACCTATGACTGGGTTTTCTTGGCAAGATTCATTCAGAAGAAGTTTCCCTTTGCCTTCCTCTGAGGCTGAGAGAGGGTGACTTGCACAAGGTCATCCAGGGTGGGCTCCATGGGAATCATTGGGGAATATCTGCCCATAGGGAATCATTGGGGACCACTGGCTAAGGGCAAGTATTTTCTAATGATTCCCTATGGGCAAGTGCTGTCATTTCTTTTAGTAGGTCCCTGGACAAGAAGGACGCCTGGTCCCTCTGGATCTTCTGGTATTCCACCCGCATCCATCCTCTGCAAAAGGGCGAGGCAAGGCTCCTCTCCCTTGAGAACCGAATTGTTTTCAGGGACTAAAAAAACGGTGGGAGTGCCAGGGAAAGGGGGATATGGAGCTCTCTAGAGAATGGAGGCTGGTGGGAGGGAGGGGCGTGGGTCAGGGCGATGATCCTCAATAAGGGAAGGGAAGGAGGTTCCCTATTGTTCTCTAAGGAAGAAAGGCAACTGCAGGAGCAGATCCACTCCTCCTCCCAAAAGCAGGGCGAGGTTGGCACAAAAGCTTTGTTTCCCAAGAAATGGCCACCTGATATTAGATCTTACATGATATGATATCTGACCTCGCCTTCCCACGCTTCCTTGGCCTGCTTTGCATCCCCAGGCCTTGAAGGCCCACCACAGGAAAGGTGGGTGTCCTTGAGAAAGTCAGCATTTTTATTTCTATATCTATTTTATTTCTATATTATTAATATGTTCCCCTCTCCTGGTACCTTGGCTCCGATCTGGTTCCCGCACTGGCCGGCTTGGAGGTGGACGATCTCCCGCATGGCTCCGCTTTCCCCGAGTCACTGCCGCCTCCTCCTCCTCTCGCCTTTTTCTAAGGGGAGGGAGATGCCCAGCTCCGCCTCCTGGCCTCGTCCACATGCACACGTGTCAGCAGGACCAGGCGGAGCCTTTTGGTATAATTGCAGCCTCTGGCTCATTATGGAGACCCTATCCTGGGGTTTTTCTTGGCAAGGTTTGTGGAGAAAGGGTTTGAACTTTGCCTTCCCCTGAGGCTGAGAGAGTGTGACTTTCTCAAGGACACCCACCTTTCCTGTGGTGGGCCTTCAAGGCCCTACTGATGTATGGCAACCCTGAGGTGAACCTCTTGTAGAGGTTTCTGAGCATGTTTCTTCAGAGGAGCTTTCCAGTTGCCTTCCCCTGAGGCTGAGAGAGTGTGACTGGCCCAAGGGCATGGCCAAGGGAGTGTCTCCAGAAGCGGTTGCCATGGCTTTACTCAGAGGCTGAGGAGTGTGACTGGCCCAAGGGCATGGCCAAGGGAGTGTCTCCAGAGGGAGGTTGCCATTGCTTTCCTCGGAGGCTGAGAGAGTGTGACTGGCCCAAGGGCATGGCCAAGGGAGTGTCTCCAGAAGGGGTTGCCATTGCTTACTCAGAGGCTGAGATGTGTGGACTGACCCGGGCATGGCCAAGGGAGTGTCTCCAGAAGGGGGTTGCCATTGCTTTCCTGTGAGGCTGAGAGAGTGTGACTGGCCCAAGGTCACCCAGTGGATCTCATGGCTGAGCTGGGAATCGAACCCTAGTCTCCAGAGTCATAGTCCAGTGCTCAAGCCACTGTGCCGCACTCCTCTTCATTTGACATTAGGCCAGGAGAAGTACAATAACACCCCAAATCCACAGAACAGCCACACCTTTCTTGTGTTGAGCCTTTAAGGCACTACTGATGTATGGCAATCCTAAGGTGAACATATCATGAAGGTTTCTTAGCAAGTTTCTGTGGAGGACTTTTCCCATTGCCTTCCTCTGAGGCTGAGAGGGTGTGACTTGCCCAAGGTCACCCAGTGGGTCTCATGGCTCAGCTGGGCATTGAGTCTCCAGAGTGGTAGTCCAGCACTCAAACGCTAGGCCACACTCCTCTCCATTTTGTACTAGACTCCAAGAAGTACAGTAACATCTCAAATCCACAGAAATAGATACTGTACCTTTCTTGTTGTTGTGGGCCTTCAAGTCACTACTGACTTATGGTGACCCTGTCATGGGGGTTTCTTGGCAAATTTCTTCAGAAGGACTTTGCCCTTGCCTTCCCCTGAGGCTGAGAGGATGGGGGTGGGGGAGGAAACTTGAATATACCCGAAATTTTGAATTCGTGGGGGTCCCGGAACAGATCCCCCACGAATTCCAAGGGAGGGCTGTATATCTATGACCTGTGTGTGTGTTTGCCTCTGTGTCCTTTGCTCTCCTGTCAATAGAGTGGTGTGTCTGGAATGGAGGACTCAGGAGGGAAGGAAAAGAGGGAAGGGCAAGGGGGTGCCTCTCCTTTAAAACAATAGGATTTATGCCACTTTGGAATATTTCGAATATATCTGTGTATGTGTGTGTCTCGGTTAAACATTGCCAGAGTCAGATGGCATCCCTTAGTACACAAAAGTGCAAAGCCCTCAAGGGTTCCCAGCTGGAATTTATACTACTTTTCAATATTTCAAACATGTGTGTGTCTCGGGTGGCAACCCTTATTATACAAAAGGGCAAAGCCAAGGGTTCCCAGCTGGAATTTATACTACTTTTTAATATTTTGAATATATATGTGTGTGTGTGTATTGTGTATACATATATATATTCTATGGGTTTACATACACACACACACACACGGAGGGCGCTGGGGTCTCCTTTGTTGGGTGATAGGTTGGAGGGCCAACTTTGGCGAGGGTTTACATGGTGACTTCCTTTATGGCAGAAGAAGCAGATGAGACTGTATGGCCATTGGGGAGCCCTTGCAACTCTAGGATTCTATGGTTCCCTGAAGATGCTGCTGCCTCCATGGAGCGCAATGGAGTCTTCTTCTTTGGAGGCTGTCCTTAAGCAGAGGCTGGACAGCCATCTCTCCCAAGGAGGGCTTTGATTCTGTCTTCCTGCATAGCAGAAGTAGCTTGGAATTGATAGCCCTTTGGGGTCTCTTCCAACTCTAGGATTCCAATGAACCCCAAAGTTACATAAGATGGAGAGTGCCAGATGGCATCCATCCATCCATCCCTTCAATGTATGTCCTGCCTTTCTCCTCCAGGGGACCCAAGGTGGCATACAAAATTCAAAATAGCAATTTGGTATTACAACTGTACAATGCAAAGGTAAAGACAATTCAGTATCACTTCTAAAGCTCATAGCTAAAAGCAGTTTAAGAATACAAGGACAAAACTAGATTCAACACGTTCAGGAGAAGCAGTGTTGACCATAGAGCAAAACAGAACAACATTCCAAATCCACAAAACAACAATATGCTTTTTGGGCTAACTCAAAAGCCCAAAATTCATTTCCCATCCTTGTGAGGTGTCTGTCTCTCTCACACACACCCCTTTCTCTCCTTCATCCCTCTTTCTCAGAGTTCCTGCATGACAGGGGGTTGGACTGGATGGCCCTTGTGGTCTCTTCCAACTCTACAATTCTATGATTATATATATATATACACACACACACGAGCAAGTCACCCACCTTCTTCCTCAGAATCCTAATACAAAAGAGAAGAAGGAAATAAAGTTGCAGAAGAAGAAACAGAAATGGAAAGAAAGAAAACGATGGTAATGAATCAGCAGGATTTTTTTTTCTTGGAGAATCCTCATCTTTAATACCTAGATGGCAGGCAGATACAAAGAGAAGCTGTACCTTTGGATTTGGCCAGTGGAAATAAAGTCATTTCAGTCCATTTTTTAAAAAAAATTACCTAAATGTGCAGATTTCTTCATATTTTTAAGCATAAACTTATGATTTAAAAAGTCCAAATATGGAAAGAAACAAAAATGGAAGATTTTCCCATCCCTTTTCCTGGACTGATGGATAGGATGTTAGCCAACTGTCCCTCCTTCTATCATCACATCACCTTCTCTGTCCACATTTATTACATGGATGTCCTTTTTCTCCAACAACTTTACATCCTCCCATGCCCTTGCACTTCTATTTTCACAATAGTCCGTTTTGGTAGGCTGAAAGAGGTAGCTGGCCCAAGGTCACACAGGGAGCTCAGTGTCTGAGTGGAGATTTAATCTTGAGATCTGTGGTATTCATGTAAATACATCATGCTTATTCTTTTGCCCTTGCGGTATAGCTGAGAAATATGAATTCTCTCTCATTAGCCATGTGCAGCTTCCAGGTAGCTGGATGAACATAATGCTGTGACTGGTTTCTTTCTTCTTGAACAAGAGAGACTTAAACACAACTCAGCATGGAAAAGTTATTTTGGGGGACTACATGGCTGTTGTTGAGAGATCAACTTGAGAAAACCAAACAAACTTTTGTTTCAGAAAAATAAAGTTTCTCCATTTTTAAAAAATGACTGCAATGTAAAATGAGGCATGCATAACTTACTAGTTGTTGATGTTTCAGCACACAAGGGAAAGTACAACCCTACATAACACTACAGAATGACACAGAAGTACAAGCAGACCTTCAGAGTGGACTCCCTTGGGCAGAAGGGACTTTGGGTGATCCCTCCCAGGAGCATTTCATCTCCAGGCAATTTAAAACGGCTAACAAATCATTAAAGTCTAAGAGCTCATTAAAAGGAGCACTAAACAAGCACTAAAGTTGGTTTAGAACTCAATAGACCTAAAAAATAATTTTAAAGAACAAGACTGAAACATGTTATGCGGTGTTGCTTTGCAAAATGATGTTGTTTGCTGTTGTGGGCCTACAAGTCATTTCTAACTTATGGTGATCCCAAGGTGACCCTATCACAGGGTTTTCTTGGCAAGATTTGTTAAGAAGGGGTTTGCTTTTGTCTTCCTCTGAGGCTGAGAGAGTATGACTTGAGGAAAACCAGCCAGTTGGTTTCCATGGCTGAGTGGGAATTGAACAAAGCCACTACACATAGCACTTTTCAGATCTTTAGAGATTTGTATTAAATATCTGCAGCCTAAATACCCCAAAGGTACCATATTCCTCTGATCTTGCAAGCTAAGCAGGCTCAGACCTGGTTAGTACTTGAATGGGAGACTGACAATGAATACTAGATGCTGTCAGTTATAGTTCAGAAGGAGGAACTGCCAAAACTCTTTTGCATATCCCTTGCCTAAGAAAACCCAGTGAAATCCATGGGGTTGCCATATATTGGCAGGCAACTTGAAGGCCCATATACATTACAATCACCATTGTTCTGTGATATTATGTAGATTTGCTCTTGTATAAGCAAGAGATGAAGCCTCAGCATAGGCTGGTAGAATTATTTACTTGGGCACTGTGGAAGAAGTAACAGTGCCCATGCTTTTGCCCCTATGCTACCTTATTCCCACCTCCCCCTATGGTGCACCACATATCCAGTAGGCCCTACTGTGTGAAATGATACAGCAACCAGGAAGAGGTCCGCTAAAGCAGTGGCAGGTTATTAACATACTGGTGGGTATACATCCTGCCTATTGATGTTGTAGAAAGCTTTTGCCTTGTATGCATTGTTAAGGAAAAAGCAACATGGGATATACAGTAAATGAAATAAAACATGTATGTGAGAGTCAGGGTGACTCAGCAGAAGCCAATAGAGAACCACACAGGTGTAAATGGTAATACAATTAACAAGTCCTGAATGCCAAGGACAAGAAATGTAAAGTGGATAATTGGACACACCTGACAATTGTTAAGTGGTCAAGGCTGAGATGATGAAATCATTAATTGTAGGATGAACCAAGAGAACCAATGGGAATGGTGTACACACCTACTGGGTGGAAACAGACAACAGTGGGTGGTACCATGCATTGACTATAATAATGACTATGCATCCCAATGTATTTTGTGGGTAGTAGAGTGGGTAGTAGTAGTGGATAGTGAGGAGTTGAGTATTGTGTTGGATAGTTTTGGAGCTGTATATAGTAGAATAAAGTAGATCTTTTATTTAAGACTACTGTACTGAGTTGTCTGGTGTCTTGGGTGAAGCTACAAGAACCAGCTGGATCCTGAAGAAGGGTGAAGACTTCTGTGGAAGCAAGAGTGAGAAGGCTTGGAGAGTTTGTCAGGGTCTTCAGCCTGTTCTCTGTAACTCTTGCTAAGCTATAACCACTGGCCAAAACTGGTCAGCGCGGTGCACAACCAGGTGGTGAGTTCAAGCCAGAGGTGAAGAGCTACAACTCCCATCATCCCTGACATGCATTGCCCTTGCCAGTTTTTGTTCTGTCCACCTTATCCATATGGGACTTGCTTTACACCTCTTGAACTTCCTCTTGCTTCTTGCTTCTGTTCTCTCTTCCTGTTTCACCTTTCTCCTTTAAGAAAAAATCTCCCCCCATTGCTTCTGGTATTTCTCATCCTCTTTCTCTTCCTTCCAGTTTGCTTCACAGGCCCAGTGGGGAGCTGCATACCCTCACAGATGGCCTCTTCCTATATCCTGGGTAAGGTATTTGGGTCCTTCCTACCAGCCCCACCCACTATGGCCAATGGTATGGGATTGTATGAGTTACAGGCAAACACATCTGAAGCGTGAAAGCCTCCCTACTCTTTTTCTATATTAGTCTATCTGCATTCTTTGATTTACATTGGACATTCATAATCCCTTAGATCCAGCTATTTGCAGGCATACCACACAAAGCATTTTATGGCCCAAATGTGACATGTCATTTTCATCATGGGAGAGCTGGTTGTGAGGATAGTTCAAGTTCAGGAACAACCTGGAGAATTCTGGCAATGAAGATGATTCTTTCCCACCACTTCAAAGTATGCACAAGATGAATTTTCATTATGGACAGAGAAATTTGCAAAAAATGCACTTTTAGATTCGAGCCTTCCCCAGTATACTGACAGAAACAAGTAGACACACAAGTGGCAAGTTTATTGACTCTGATTTTAAGAGATTTCCTTATACCTTCTCTGAGATGTTACTCCACACTAAGATATTTCTGTACTTACTTTTATGATTTGCAGAATGGACATATTTTCTATCCACGCCCAAACAAGCAGTGGCAGGTGTAATCACATAGTGCCAAAGGAAGAAGAATACCTAGTTATTAACACCTTGTATCTTGTAAGACCAACCTACATGTTCAGCAGCTTCAGTAAACATCCTATATACATCATGCCACCCCACCCACACCTTTCTTTATATGATTAACACTGAATGTTCATTTGTTCTCTGAAGAATGAGTTCTTTTCTTTTTCTCCACCAAAAAACCCTCCAACACTAGGATTGGAGCATGTTGTAAAACTGAATATTTGGCTGGATGAACGTGGAAAAAACCCAAGCCTTTCCTCTTCTACAGCACAGAAATAAGGTAACCCAGTTTTCTTGTTGCTAGTCAGATCTGTAACAGTAATGCTGCATGATTTAAAGGTGCTTTTTATGATGAGGAAGTAGTCAAACTTGACTTTTCCTTAATTAAATAGACAGGTTATGTGTATCACCCTAGCAAAACACACCCCCAGGCAGCACCAGGATTTCAAAATACACATAACAATTTGATGGAGCACTTCTGCCTTACCACTGTGGAGAGCAACCTTTTGATTTCTCGTGGCAAGGTTCGCATAGAACAGGCCCATTCTTGTTTTTCATATGATTGTGCTGATCATCTCCCTCTCCCTTAACCATCAGGTTAAAACTGAGGACTTCATTCTCACTTTGAAGACAAGGATGATTATTACTTAATATCATGCAGTATACATTAGGATATGGAGGGGTTTGTACTGAACAAACTGTTCTTCATGGCAGTGAACATGAGAACAGTAGCTCTGTAGATTAGCTATTTAGGTTCCAGATACTTGGCCTATTTTGAAGGCTATCTTTTGGTGTAGCTATAGCTAGGCCGAGTAACCACATATTTTCCTTAGACAAAATGTCAACGGAATCAGCCTTTAGATGCAACACATTTTCAGCCAGATCACTGTAAATCTCATAAGAGCATGTTTTTTAAACACTTCCTAGGTGGATTAACAATAGGACCATAATCCACATTTATTACCAACATATGGTTAGGTACTACAACAAAAGGGGAGTTAAAAATTAATCCAAGAAAATATAGAGGTGAAAGCCTGTTAACTTCCCTTTCATTTGATACTATTATTTAAATGGGTGAGGTATGTAGTACTCAAAAGATTGCAAGGGGACAGCTATTTAATAGCATGTCACCAACTGGATTTCAAACACACAACTCAACCAATAAACCACTCAACACCTTCTATGTCACTTTCTGGGAAAAGAAGAGTCCAGACACCAAGGTGAAACACAAATGCCTTTTATGTTTGAGATAAGATTTTTAGACAGAAGACTTTTTCAGAAGTATTTTGAAACTACTGTTACATAAAGGGTGAAGTTACAAAACTGCTGACAGAGGCAACAGTAAAAAGCACCAAATATAACTGAAAAAGCATGCACCAGCACAGCTTAACAGGCCTCACCCCAGACACTTGTCTAATTGAAATAAATCATCTTCAAACCTAAGCCTCATCCTCCTCGCCTTCCTCTTCAAATTCGCCTTGCTCATCAGCAGTAGCATCTTGATATTGCTGGTATTCGGAGACCAGGTCATTCATATTGCTCTCAGCTTCTGTGAACTCCATTTCATCCATGCCCTCACCGGTATACCAGTGCAAGAAGGCTTTGCGCCTGAACATGGCTGTGAACTGCTCGGAGATCCTCTTGAATAGCTCCTGGATGGCAGTGCTGTTGCCAATGAATGTGGCAGACATTTTGAGGCCTCGTGGTGGAATGTCACACACTGCTGTCTTCACGTTGTTGGGGATCCATTCCACAAAGTAGCTGCTGTTCTTGTTCTGGACGTTGAGCATCTGCTCATCTACTTCTTTCATGGACATCCTTCCACGGAAAATGGCCGCCACCGTCAGATAGCGCCCATGGCGTGGGTCACAGGCCGCCATCATGTTTTTAGAATCAAACATCTGCTGGGTGAGCTCTGGCACTGTCAGGGCCCGGTACTGCTGGCTGCCACGGCTGGTCAGGGGAGCAAAGCCTGGCATGAAGAAATGCAAGCGGGGGAAAGGAACCATATTGACCGCCAGCTTGCGAAGATCTGCATTGAGTTGGCCGGGGAACCGGAGGCAAGTGGTGACTCCGCTCATGGTGGCTGAGACCAAGTGGTTCAGGTCCCCATAGGTCGGTGTGGTGAGTTTCAGTGTGCGGAAACAGATGTCATACAGCGCCTCATTGTCAATACAGTAGGTTTCATCTGTGTTCTCCACCAGCTGGTGGACGGAAAGGGTGGCATTGTATGGCTCAACCACTGTGTCCGACACCTTGGGCGACGGCATTACACTGAAGGTGTTCATGATCCTGTCGGGATATTCTTCCCTGATCTTGCTGATGAGAAGGGTGCCCATCCCAGATCCTGTGCCGCCACCAAGCGAATGGGTGAGCTGGAAGCCCTGCAGGCAGTCACAGCTCTCAGACTCTTTCCTAACCACATCCAGCACAGAGTCCACTAACTCAGCCCCCTCTGTGTAGTGGCCCTTGGCCCAGTTGTTCCCAGCACCACTTTGGCCTAGAGGAAAAGGCAAAAGGTTGATGAATAATAGTATGTCATTTTAGCAGTCAATTTAATTAAACCACCTCAACTTATGAAGCCACCTCAGACAAGCGACATGTCCTAAGAGTTAATCTTGATGGGAATTCAAGTGGTTTTGTGGGTTTGGCCTGAGGGCAGTTTGGATGGGACACTGTCTACAAGCATAGACAGATCTTCAGTTATGGTCATCTGCCACCCAGACAAGGATATTCAGCAAGAACTGTAATGTCTTTACTACTTTTATATACATTTCAAAAATTATTATTGAATGCTAAGGAATATTTCCCTCTGTATCCACAGATTCCATATCCACAGATTCAACCATCCACAGCTTGAAAGTATTTTTAAAATATAAATTCCAAAAAGCAAACTTTGATTTTGCCATCTTATATAAGGGACACCATTTTACAGTACTACGCCACTGTATGTAATGGGACTTAAGCATCCATGGATTTTGGTATTCATGGGAGTTCCTGGAATCAAATCCCAGCAAATGGTCCAGTGTATGCCATTATTAAAGATGTCCTTTAATAAAGGGGTTACACAAAGGTGTTGGTATCAGGGAAAAATCTAGTATTGAAACCAGATGTATGCACCCCCTGTTCTTCATGTCCTTTAACCTCCACATCTAAACTTGTTCTCTGAATGTCTTTGCATGTTACAAAAGGACAGAAAGAGCCAAAGTAAGTAAGTTGTGGTTCCGCATTTTACTTCCACAATAAAACATCAAAAAGAGGGAAGGCTGGCACCTCCCCTGTCATAACGCCCATTAATGGTGTTGGCATAGCTTATATACCTCACTGTTGGAGAGGCATAAGAATTCCTTTACTCATTATTCTAGATTGCAACTCTCATTTCATCATAATAAGCAAAGCAGACCTTTGAAGGTAGTGTGTTGCAAATAACTATGATATGTACTTCTAACAAATTGCAGGGAGAGATAACAAAATATAAGGGGGGAAAATCAGAAGTGATATATCATGTAGGAACAAAGTTACCTTTAGGTATAATGAGTTCAGTTCATAGTTATTTTTTAGAAGCTACCTTTTCAGGAATTTCATAGGCACTTTGATATTAAAAGCTAATAATGAACAGCAACAGAAAAATAAAGAACAACTTTGAGTTACTCACCATGATGCTTTAAAAAGTAACAATGGATTACTTTTTAACCATTACAATGACTAACAGAAATGAATTCAATTTAAGAAGCAATTTACCAAGTCTGATGTAAAGCAGAAAAGCAACATCTGCCCATCTTATGCTTATATAATGCAAAAAAAAATGTACATAGGGATCAATGCCTGGTAATTGTATCTAATAAAGACACTCACAATATAGGGCAAAATTTCCCAATTTGGTGCCCTCCAGAAGTGTGAGACTACAAAAACCAACACCTATAGCCGGTACAGCCACCACTTTGACAGTGGGTGATGGGATTTGAAGTCAAACCTATGTAGAGGGGGGGACACTGGGATGCAAAAGGCTGATGTTTAACCATGCTTTGAGGGCAAGTTTTCACACTTGATCTTAGCCAAAAGGCTGAGAAGCAATCAGAGCAAGTATTCAACAGAAGTCCTCCTTGCATCTGCTAGAACATGACTAGGAGACTCAGACTGCATAGTGTGTTAAAGCAACATTCCTTTTTAAACCTTGCTACTTAGTACATGGAATGCTGGTGGTATGGGAAGAGGATGTGGCATGGTCAGTTCACATAGCCCCCTGCCCCTACTTGTGTGCTTATCAACACTGTTTAAGCTTAATGCCTGAACAATGTTTCTCACTGAGAAGAAGCAAGCAGGGGAACTACAGAAGTGGAACTGGAGCAGATGGTAAGGGCTAGACAGCTGTGTTCCGTTCTGAAGAGGCTAAATATTCTGAGCAGCAAAAAATTCAAGCAAAGTTGTCAACCCTGACATATAGTGAGCAAGAATCATGTCCATTAACTCCAACTAGATCATTAGGGAAGAAATGTGATGGGCATTAGCCTCACCAAGGAGATCAAATTTTTAAAAATTTGAGCTCTGTTCAACAAGACATCTCAGTTCTGTTGGCAGAAGTTTCCCAGTGCTGGCAACATATTCAAGAGGCAATCTTCTCATTTCTTTGTATATACCAATATCAGTCCTAAGCAGAATCAGCTTATGCTTACATATGCATTCTATGCATATGAGAAGATGTCAGCAGTCCTGGGCTAGCCCCAGAGTTTTCAGCAGTACCAAAATAACTCAAAATGGGGAGCTTTCAAAGTAGCCCAATGGAGTCTGAGCATGTTCAATGGCCATGGAATGCTGGTCACCTGTTTGGGAAGGATGGAAAAGGAATAATTGTCTGATAGGCTGAAAAAAGATCCTGGACAAGAGCACTCCAGGCTGCAACATTTTGTTGCAGGACCCATGTCTGCCACTTGGTTTAACCAGGTTATCAGCAGGATAAACATGCAAACTATATTAAGTTATAGTAACATAACCAAATCCACAAAACAGTGATAACTTTATTTTACTATACTTTGCTGTGCCACCAACATGCCTACCTCTAAATATATTACATTATGTTATTGCTGGGCCTTAGGTAAATTGTGTTAAAATAGAAGTTGTGAGTTTTTGTTGTTTTTTAACATCAGTGGGTCCACTAATTGTATGCTTTCCTCTTTTTGGTGTGATGTTTGTTGCTAGGTGAAACAAAACTGAATCAGTTGAATCAGTCAGCTGAATTAACCAAGCATCCTTAGATAAAGAGACTTTTGTAACTCTAATGAGAACCATGCTGCACTGAGCTGGGAAAATCACTGAGCTGGGGTATGGTATTGTAGAAAGTAACTTGATAACACTCTGGTTACAGTAAACCATTTGTGTTTTTGTGCAACAGTGTACTAATTTCCTTTACAGCCCACAAACCTGTGTATGTACCAGAAATAATTTGTTCAGTGCTACAAGGCCAAATGGAAATTTGACCTCACACATCTCTAGCTTTCAGCAAGAATGTTTCACCAATGATAGTACAGTGGGTATTTTCTTTGTGAAGGTCTCTTCTGTTGCCAAGATACGACTGATCAGTTCACTAAGCATTTCAGCCTTGCTTAGACAGGCTGTTTTTCAGAACAGCCAACGTTGCCACACTGAAACACATACCAAAGACAAAGTTGTCAGGCCTAAAGATCTGGCCGAATGGTCCAGA
The DNA here is from genome assembly GCF_019175285.1 of Sceloporus undulatus. Classification (NCBI taxonomy): domain Eukaryota; kingdom Metazoa; phylum Chordata; class Lepidosauria; order Squamata; family Phrynosomatidae; genus Sceloporus; species Sceloporus undulatus. Next base: position 166,382,528 of record NC_056525.1, read on the forward strand.
CCTGACTGAGTCCATTGTTCCGGGCTCCAAGTCAACAAGGATAGCGCGGGGAACATACTTGTTACCTGCAAAAGAGACACAAAACCAGCATCACAGACCTGCCGTCAGCAGATTTTGTTCAGCCCAAGGCAGCTCCCGCACACTTGGCAACCTCATTACTATTCACTGGAGAGACACAGCAACTCTCCAGACAGATATAAGGGGGAGGTGCTGATTTAAAAGGGACAGGCTGATGAAACAAGGGCTTGAATTTTAAGAAGGCATTACGTCTTGGCCAAGGATTTCAAGCCAGCCTTTAAAGGGGCAGCCTTGTCAGAGCTTTTGTTCCACTGTGCCCACAATAGGGTGCCTGCAAATATCCTTCAAGCACAGCATTACCCTATGCCCACAATAGGGTGCCTGTAAATATCTTTCCAGCAGAAGATGTTTTGCAGTCTATTATCACAGGGGCTTGTGTGTGTTATGTGTGTGTGGTGGTAGGTTACCGGTTGCTTCATTGTAGTAGACGTTGATTCTCTCCAACTGCAGGTCACTGTCTCCATGGTAGCTGCCGGTGGGGTCAATGCCGTGCTCATCGCTGATGACTTCCCAGAACTGGAATGGGATTTTTTTATGCAGAGCTATTAGCCAACTGTCCTTGAAATGCCAAGAAGGCCAATCCAACACATGCCACTGCAGACACGCCTTGTCTAAAATTCTCTGGTCAGGGCCACTGGCGTCCCAGCTTTTAAAAAGTGCCTGAACGAAACAGGCAAAACAACACAGACCCACCCTGCCCTCCCTCTGCAGCAAACAGCTGCACCGAACTGCAGGGTTCACCTGACAAGTTACAAAATGACCCATTTAAATATAGAAGCACACAACAGGCTTTATTCTAAAATCTCCATTTATAATGTTCAAAATTAACACTTGTTTATTAGCACAGGGAAGAAAATGAGAGAAGCTACAAGAGTTCTCAGCAATGTCTTCCCCTTTTGCAATGATTTCCAGGGAGCAGCTGTGTTAAATCTGTCGGCGCAGAGGCAACAAAGAGACTTGTGGCACCTTCAAGACAAAGCCATCTCATTCGGCAAACGCCTTTGTGGAGTCCAGCCCACTCCAACGCATGCCTTCCATTCAGACTCATGACATCGGATGAAGTGGGCTGCAGTCAACAGAACAAATGCCAAATATAACTTACTCATCTTAAAGGTATCAGAAGATCCTTTGTGCTTTTGAGGCCATTTCACACACACCCATGCTTCAAATGTCAGTCTCATACATTTATTTTTATTTTTTGCTCCATTTTAATGATGAAGATGGAGCTTACTAAAGAACAGACCTCAGTACAGACCCATGGATGGAGAAGAAAAAGGCAGCTACAGTTGTTTCCTCCATCATTCATGGCCTCGCCCCTGTGCAGTTGCTCTGCATAAGGTGATGCTGAAGAAGCTACCAATTCTTGGTTCCATGCTTCCAGGATGCATTTACACTGTAGAAATAATGCAGCTTTATACCCCTTTAAATGCTGTGGCTCCCTCCTATGGGATCCTGGGATCTGTAGTTTTACAAGGTCTTTAGCGTTCTCTGCCAAAGCCTCACAAAGCAAAAAACACACCAGCACTCTGTAGGATGGAGCCATGGCAGTTAAAATGGCGTCAAACTGCATTCATTCCACAGCACAGACGCACCCTTGGACCAAAAGTGCCCATGGCAAAGCTTAGATGTGGAAGGAGTCTTGCCTTTGTCCTTATCTGCTTGAGAACAGAATGTTCCAGTGCCAGGAAAGCTCCCATTTCAGTGGAATTGTTTGGAAAAACACCCAGTTTGTGACTCTTCTGGGTGGGGGCAGCTGGAGAGGGTCAATTCCCCTCTTTTGAATAACGTTGCAGATGTTTAAAGAATTAAAGCCCAGGCACCCAGATTACCTCCTATATGCAAGCTTGCCCCACATCCTTCCAAAGCAAGGGGAATTGTTCTGCCTCCCCTGCCACTAGCCACAGCTGCGAAAGAGGCAAAGCCTAGATCTGCCCCCAACCCACCTGATCCAGCTTAAAATACTACGATTGCCAACTAGCTTTTGAGAAATGGTTCTTTGCAAGGGCAGTGATTGCCTGGATCGTCCCGCTGGAAAACATAAGCAGCTGTAAAGGACAAATAGGCAGATCCACCAGCCCAGTCCACCCCACCCCAGGGATGGAAGGAGAATCGGACCCAATGGAGAACTCCTTCTCTTCCCATTCTTGTGTCTGTGTGAAAGAGGAAGGGCGTGGTCCACTCCTCTTGCATTTGCCCAAATCATACCCCAGATTCTGAGTCTGGTGGTTCAGACAGCGAAGGGCACCGGCTCACAATCCCCTCCGATCTGCAATGCGAAAGGAAACGCCCCCCAACTCTCCTGGGGTGGGGACCCCTGTTTTAGAGAGCCCCTCTGGGTTCTGCTCAGCTTTGCCGGGGTCGTGTGAAGGGGGAATCGTGGGGGGGGAGGGTGAGAGGTGGTCGTGTAAATAGGGCAATATGAACGGGACTATAGGGGTGGGAAAGGGGGTCCTGTGAAGGGGCAATGATGGGGTGTGAATGGGGAAACTAAGGGGATGTGAAGGAGGCAGTAATGGGGTGTGGATGGAGCAATAATGGGAGGCTCAATGGGCAATAATGGGGTTTGAATGGGGCAATAAAGGAGGTGTCAATGGGGCAATAAAGGGTTGTCTGAAGGGCCCTCCCCTCTCCTCTCCCCCCCTCTTTCCACAAAAGAACGAGTAACAAAAGAACAGGTTCCAGAGGTGACAAAGACCCAGTGGGGGTGGGAGGCACAACACAGTTATGGTTTGCTTTCCAAGGAAGACGATATATATATATATATATATATATAGTACACAAATCCACACATTTCTGCTTCTATTAGGGAAAAAAGAAAAAGACATCGGGGCAACCCTGGGCTCCTTCTTTACAGCTGGGGCTCCTGCCTGGAGAGGGCCCCTCCTCCATTGCAGAGATGCGCAAGACCCCCTCCGCCCAAGGCTTGCAACAATAGAGGCCCCTCCCTCGGTGTACCTTGGCCCCGATCTGGTTCCCACACTGCCCGGCCTGGATATGCACAATCTCACGCATGGCGCCGGCTTCTCCTCCTCCTCCTCCTCCTCCTCGGGGCTGCCACCCACTCTCTAGCCGCGTCTGCCTCGGGCTGCTGCTCTTAGCCCCGGCCACCGGCAGCAGAGAACGCTCCCTTCGGCTGACTCTGCCTTTTATAGGGGCGGGGGTGTGGCGCCCCGCCCCTTCCCCACCGAGGCCCCTCCCCTCGCCTTCGGATCCCTGAGTGATGTAATGCAGGCACAGGGGCCGAGGCCCCGCCCCCAGACCCACCCTGCAACAGAGGGGCAGCAGGGGATGCAAGCTGGCTAGCTTCCTCTGCTCCCTTTGCCAGCTGTTTGCCCCCAGTGGGTTGGGTTGCCTTCTTTCCCACTGGCCCAGGCCCCTGTGCCTGGAGAAGCAGCCCCACAGGCAGAAGTCCAACCGGCTGCCTTTGTCTGAGCCCACCTCCACTGCAGGGAAAACCACTTTAGGCAAGAACAAAGCCAGGAGGACTAGAATGAAGCGGGAACAATAGAAGAACTTAGTGGTCTGAGTGTGAGGCTGGATCCACACTGGAGAAATAACCCGGTTTGGCATCACTTTAACTTTTTTCTGGCTCAAGGCTATGGAATTCTGGGAGCTGGAGTTTGTTGTGGGGCCCAAAGCCATCACCACCACTATCATCATCATCATCATCCCCAGCCCTATCCCTATCATCATCATGGTCACAAGAGAGCTTCCTCCGCATCCAGCTGCGCCTTCCTCCTCCTCCTCCTCCTCCTCACCCCCCCCCAAACCTTTTGTTTCCTCGAAAGCTCCTCCGCCCCCTTGAGTCTCTGTCTTCTCTCTCCTTCCCTTCCCTTCTTCCTCGCTGCCCAGGGGACCAGGGATGCTCCCACCGCCCAGGAGGACGAGGCACCGAAAATGGAGCCCAGTAAATAAGGGAGGACGTTGCCAGACAAAAGCTTAATATAATACACACACACACAAATGCATGCTTCTTGGTCCTGCTCCAAAGGGAGGACTTTTGGTGGGGATTGCTCTTGGGCAGAAGGTGGATAACGAGGACAGGTCCTGGGAAAGGAGGACACCTGGCCCTGCTGAGTAGGGCGGCGGGAGAAGGGCTGCTCGGTAGAAGGAGGGCAGCCAACAAAGAGGCTTTAGGTCAGCCTCCCTTCCCTTTCATCTGCTCAAGATGAGGATGTTGAGGATGATGATGGTGGTGATGGTGATGATGATGGTGGCCAAATGCGCCTTTGGGCACCTTCTTCTCCAGCCCTGGAGTAGTAAGTGTGTGTTTAACTCTGTTTATCTGAGAACGATTTTGCCTTCTCAGAACAATAGGAGTGTTGGGTGATGGGTGTGCCTTCCTTTCCGACGGATGGAGACCCTTTCTTTCCTAAGGTTTATCTTGGCAAGCTTTCTTCCGAGGAGGGTTGCCCTTGCCATCCTTTGAGGGGCTGACAGCCTGTGCCATCCTTTGAGGAACAGGTACCCGGGAAAGCGCTACTAGGAGACCGCTTTCTTAGGCCTTCGTGTTTCCCAAGGCAGGGAATGAATGAACAGAAAAAAAGAAAGAGAGCAACCATCTCCTTGAGGGGAAACAATAAAATGATAGGAATGCCAGAGGGGCAAGGAAAAGATGAAGCTGGTGAACTGCAAGGCCTAACTCCAAGGGCGATTATGGATTCTCTTCCTTGATTCCTTCACTGGGTTAAAGGGGGACCAGAAATCCTCACTTCCAAGGAGGACAAGGCACCCAGAATGGAGGACATGGGAGGCAAAAGGGAGGAGATGCTCAGAGAAAAGTTCAACACACTCAAGAGATAAATCCATGTCTCTTAGTCCTCCTACAAACGGGGGGGGGGGTGTCCTTTGGGAATTCCTCCTGAACAGGAGGTGGGAATGTAGGACATGTCCTGGGAAAGGAGGACCTCTGGGCACCCCTGCTCTGGACATCCAGAAGATGTTTGATTGGCAGGGGAGCGTTTAAATAGCAAGGTGCTGCAGGGGAGTTTTCAAAAGGATCAGCCTTTTGCCTTTGGCACTCTTAACCCAAGGAGGAATGACTTTCTTCCCCCAGCCACGCCTTGCCTTTAGCTTTGTTCTCCCTCCTCATTATTTATTTATTGTTTAAGTGGACTGAGTTCTTCTGGATCCCCAGGAGGTCAACCCAGATTTTAGGGGAAAAGAAGTGGCATTTCAAGGGAGGAAGCCAAGAGATGCCTTTGAGAAACAGAATAGCAACATGGGTGGGGGGACTATGGCTTGGTTTCTTCTCCCAAATCCTGGTCTGGGTGGGGAGGGTGGGGCCATTTGGAAGGGAATTCCTCCTCCTTCCCCACCAAAAATTGCAGCCAGCCAGATCAGGTTCATTTTGTGGAGATAACAATGGGATCTAGAGGGTTCTGTAGAGGAAAAGATGGGTGGCATATAGGATGGCATGGAATGTCCCCATGTTTCCTTAACACAATCTCTCTCTCTCTGTGTGTGTGATAACTCTATACATCTCCAAGGTAGAGAAAAGAGCCAAAGGAATCATCCCTGAAATTGCTGATGGGAGCAGCAAAGGCTGCCCTGCTCCAGATCTGTTGTTTCTGTTGTGCTCAGCAAATTCAGAGGTTGAAAAGAAATCCCTTGATTCTGCCACGCCTCATGGATTAGACTGCTAAACCTCCCCCCCCCCCCCAAAAAAAAAACATACTTACTCTGTATCTTCTCTGTCCATCCTAGGTATACTTGCAAGAACCATCTGTTCACCTGAAAGGAGAAGAAGGAAGGGGTCGGTGTGAGGGGTAAAATGCAAACCATTGACTCTAAATTCCACTGAACAAGCAAATGTTGTTTTGGGGTGACTGTGGCCAGGGCAGCAAAATTGTAGACCTTGGTTCATTTACTTGGGAGACCTGTTGAAGTGGGCTTAAAAACCCTAAAGGTGCCAGATCCTGCCTGATCTTGGAAGCTAAGCAGGGTCATCCCTGATTAGTACTTGGATGGGCGATCATAAAGGATACCAGGTGCTGTAGGCTATATTTCAGAGGAAGGAATGGTCAAAGCCACCTCTTGTGTATTCTTTGACAAAGAAAACACTATGAAATTCATGGGGCCATTGAAGGCACCTACACACACATTGAACCCAATGGGACTGGCTTACAAATGAAATTGGTCTGTACTAGATCATGAAATAGGTCACCTTCCACTAGTCCTGGATCCCCTTTAACATTGGATCCCCATTTATTTCACCTTATATCCCTTCCTCGATTATTTAACTCTGTGAGATAGGTTAGAGTGAGAGTTGGTGACTGCCCCCAAGTTATCCAGTGAGTGGGAATTTGAACCTGGTTCTCTGCACAGCATGGACACTTGTACAGTACCTTGAATACTGAATGTCTTCAGGTCTTAATGATTGCCAGATACTTGATAAATCCTTGATTTTTAGAGATAGCAAATTTCTAGTGCCAACTATTTTTTCTCCCAGGAATTTTCTTCATTCCTTCCATAGTCACCAAGTAATCCTGACCCCCATCACTCAGTCATTATTCAGCTAAATATTGACCAATATTGATTATTCAGATCTCGGGGGATGTTCGCATGAATCAATTTTACCCCTTTGTTGTAGTATTCGCTCCTTTTTTAGCACCTTTCTTCTACATACCTGAGAGATCAGTTCCATTAACTGGTTAACTTCATGCATTGGTTGCAATAAATAACACAACATAATTTGGCACACTGCACTTCATTGAAATAAAATGTCTCTACACAGCAGTTATTCCTGTAGGAGAAATAATATGCCTATGCTATCAGGTATGATCATCCCACATGTTTATTATATTTTGCTGTGTCTAAATAAATAAGCTGGGATACTGGACTGACAAGCTTCTCAACATATTTTACACCATGTTAAATAGAGAAAGAGATAGTAGTGGAGGATATTCAGAGAAATTTACACTTACTCTTTTTTAAAAATGGAGGGAAGATAACCATGCAAGAACAGTCACTGTCTACAATCTGAAAGAGGTACAGTCTACTAAGAGCAGAGTTTGGGGAATTACATTTTGAAGTGTAATTCCAAGAAACTTACTGTGCATGGCCTCTGCTGGGGAAATTTTAAGTGTTATAGTCCAAAAAGCAACTTTCAAGCAGCATTATATCACATTCCCCTGGTCGTATTGCACGGATGTCAGAAACTGGACTTGCAAAGCTCATCATCTTCGTGATGGTGAAGGATAACTACAACCCAAAGTGATGCCTAGTCACAAGAGGACAATCCCATATGACTCCGATGACAGCTGGACCTGTTTAGGGCAGTGTAACACCATTACACTGAAGACCTGATGACTGGTGGCTTTCAGGCCAGTGCAGCTGTGAAGCCTGCACTGACATTTTCCATAGGAACTTTAAAGGTGCTGTCCAAGGTGCTATCCTTCCCCAACTGATTCAACATCTAAGAGAACTCTTTTAAAGTTCTGATTAAATCCAGTGGGAACTAGTGACGCCCATGTCAATGGTGCAGTGAATTCACACCAGGTTTCAGTTCAAAATTTAAAGGTGCTAGCCGTTGTGCTGAGTTCAGCACCTTGGATAGTTCCTTAAAAGTCCATAATAAAATGAGACGGAAGCTGCCACTTACCAGAGTGTACTGTCTGCTGCGGAACACCACTCCAAGACTTGCTTAACTATGAGGACCTAAAGAAGGGACCCATCTATACTGAGGGCCCTGCAGTGATGCATCGTATTTGACTATCACAGCACAGCTGGCCTTCTATTAAAAGATGTATTCCTGCTCTTGTTTCACAAGACAAAGGATCAGTAGCCATGTTTCCAGGTCTATGAAAGAGCAGAATACTAATAACTTAGGGCTAATAAACATGAGCCACTATGAGCCACAGTGAGGTGGCTGCCTCAAGCAGCAGATGTTAAGAGGGTGGCAGCAAGTAAGTGTTTGAAGGCCGAGGTGTGTGTGCTGTCTGATCTAAGCTACGCCTGCTAAATGAGCCCATGGCCCTCCAATACAGTGGAAGATTCTGTCCCGTCTCCAGCAGTGAAAGAAACGTGCTACTCTATTTGGCTCTAGTACAAGAAATACGAGAGGAGTCCATCTGTCCTTGACCTCGGGCAGCAAAATCATTTAGGTCACCCCTCCTTATGAAGAACAGCGCAGAGGCTTGGGCTTTAGAAAATATGAAAGATCGAAATGGGAGGTGCTGTATGTGCATATTTTCTGTGCCTCCCTCATTCTTCTGTGTGATTTATGCTTTGGAGAGTGTGTTCATCCCCAGAATACGGATCTGTGTTTTGCCTTCTGTGTCCTTGAAGCTGGTTCTGGATACATAATGCTCATTTGCTAGAATTTCTCTCTGTGGAGGCAAAAAAGATGACTAGTCCCATGAGTAACTACTGAATGTGTTGCTTAAAACTGCACACAAATAATTCTGAAGTTTGGATCACAGCTGAATACATTTTTAGAGGGAACAAATTAAACAGAGAAAGGCATCTTCCATGCATATTGTAAAGAGAGCTCATCATGTTCATTAGCAGGTTCTCTATTGTTCTCAGTGCGGCACATGACTTTGTCTAGGTTTGTCCTGCTTATATGATTCAAACAGCTGTGACTTCTCTGATGCACCATTTCACATTCTCTTTGGGATGGTGGTTGTGGAATATTTCTTAATTTTCTTGCAGGCTTTCTTTTTCTAGGTCTTTTTCCTTCCTCAGAGACACCCTTCCTCCTCCCATTGAAACTTTGCCTCAGCCTGGATACACATTCAATCAAATCCCACCTTCTGCAGTTTCCCAGGCAACCCGACCTAGCCTTGGAAACAAGCTGCATTTTAAAAAGGATCACCCCATCCCCCTGCACACCGTGTAATATTTTCATTTTTTGAGAATAAACACCCCACTGCCTAAAAGCCGAAAGGATGAAAAATAGCTACTACACTAAAATGATGAAACCATCCTTTCTCTTTGGTATTTCCTACCTAGGGGGGGAGATGTCTTAAGAGTTGTTTTTTTTTTTTGGAAGACAACGGACAGACTAAATTAATTTTATTCTGTTTTTGTTTGTTTGTTTGTCTGTTTGCTATTCGAATGCAAGGTTAACATCTTCAGATGCAGAGAACCAAATGGAGTGAGGTCTAATCTGCACTGCAGAAATAATGCAGCCTGACACCTCCTTCAACTGCCATGGTTCAATGCTATGGAATTCTGCAATTTGTAGTTTGTGGGCTATTTAGCCTTTTCTGTCAGAGTTCTGGTGCCAGAACATACTACAAATCTCAGAATTTCATAGCATTGAGCCATGCCAGTTAAAGTGGCATCAAAATGCATTGTTTCAAAAAGGACATTGAGAAACTGGAGCTTGTCCAAGGGAGGGCGTCTAAAATGGTGAAGGGTCTGGGAACCATGCCCTGTGAAGAACGACTTAGGGACCTGGGGATGTTTAGCCTGGGGAAGAGAAGGTTAAGGTTAATATGATAGCCCTATTTAAATATTTGAATGGATGTCATATTGAGGAGGGAGCAAGCTTGTTTTCTGCGGCTCCAGAGAACAGGACCCAGAACAATGGATGCAAGCTGCAGAAAAGAGATTCCACCTCAACATTAGGAGGAACTTCCTGACAGTAAGGGCTGTTCGACAGTGGAACAAACTCCCTTGGAGTGTAGTGGAGTCTCCTTCCTTAGAAGTCTTTAAACAGAGGCTGGATGGCCATCTGTCAGGGATGCTTTGATTGAGAGTTCCTACATGGCAGGGGGTTGGACTGGATGGCCCTTGTGGTCTCTTCCAACTCTACGATTCTATGATTCTATGATTCTGTTTCTGCAATGCAGATTAGACCTGAGTGAACTCTTGTTTCATCAGTTTCCTGACCTGCCAAAAATGGCAGATTGGCTGAACTCCCAAGTTTCCCTCCAAGTTGTTACAAAAAATTGTTTCTGACTGGAGTAATAACAGCACCAGCTAGACTGAACACAGTGGACTTTACTTTTGAGTAGCTATATTCTATAGTCAAGATTACATTGAATATTATGTACGATGACTATTCAATTCACTGAAATTTACTTGTGAGTAGACATACACAAAGTGGCACACAGTAGCATCTTGTGTACCTCTACTCAAAAGTAAGATACAAGCTCCACTTCTACATCCACTTAGTACTAACCTCAATTGCATTTAATTTGAATATATAAATACTCTAAATGCACCAGATCTCATGTGAGCTTGGAAGCTAATCAGGGATAGCCCTGGTTAGTACTTGGATGGGGTAGTTTCAGGAAATCTGAGGGCCACATAGCTGAGGCCGTTTTACTGGTCTGGTTCAACGTTAAACTACTGTAGTAAGAAAAGAATAAGATGCTTTTTCCAGACTCTGGGTAAAGTAAGAAAAAGATTAACTTGGGCTGCAGCTGCACTGCAGAAATAATCCAGTGTGACACCATTTTATCCGCCATGGCTCAGTGCTATGAAATTCTGGGAATGGCACTTTTGTGAGACATTCAGCCTCTTCTGTGAGAGGACTTTGGTACCAAAACAAACCACAATTCCCAGAATTCCATAGCATCAAGCAATGGTAGTTAAAGTGGTGCCAAACTAGATTATTTCTGTAATGCGGATGCAGCCTGAATTTGTCTGTGTGTACATATGTCTGGGTTTGATTTGCCTGTCTGTCTGACTGGGTTGACCAATATGCCATGAACACTGCTGTTATGAAGGCTTGTTATCTTAACTGAAAGGCAAGGAAGTCACACGGAGAAACTGTGCAGACATATGCATCAAGTCCCCACCTAAAAATATTACATTATTTTTGAGCTCTGATTTAAAAAAAAACTATAACAAATCATAATGTGTTCTGGTGCTCTGAAGCATCTCAGAGTTTTAATGTCAGACATCCACTAAGGACTGAAAGGAGTGAGGGCTTATCTGTCTACTAGATGGAGGAAAAATTACTATTCCTGTCCTGAGACCCTGTTATAAATATTTATGAGACACCCGAGTACTGCTGATGCAGTTATTTCTCTAGTACTATGGACAAGGCATACTGAATACTGTATAATGAGGAAATGTGTGTATTTAAAGAGTTCCTTTTCCTTGGAAAAGGAATAGTGTACACCAGAGTGGACAAATGTAGGCCTTCTCGGACTGCAATTCCTATTGTTCTTCACCATTTGTTTTGTAGGCCACATTCCATTAAGTTCATCAGAGGTGACAGAATGTCATGGGAACTCATTAATAGCCTGAGAGCCAGAAAAGATCTCAATGGGAGGCATCTCCCCTGCCCATAATGTGTTTTGAATATTGCTGTAGACTGGAAAAACAGAAAGAGAAAGGTGCTGGCTGCCACTTCCTACCCACAAGAAATCTGATGAGAGAGCAGTAAGCTTTCAAGTACTAAGATGTGAAGTGCCACAATACATTCAATCTGTGTACTGTACATGTAAATGGATGTAAATATTATAAAATGTCAATAAAGTTCCTTTAAGCCTCCAAAGGAAAGCAAATGCCTGGTACTGACAAATAAATGGGTGCTAGAACAAATCAAGCCTGAATTCTCCCTAGAAGCCAAGATGAATAAACTGAGAATGCTGTACTTTGGCCATATCATGAGAAACCACAAATTACTAGGGCCTCATTCACACTCGTGTTTTTGTGCTGAGTAGATCTGGCGGAGATTTGATGTTGCAATGCTGAATCAAAGTTCCCACTATGTTTACCCTGATCGAATCTCTCCGTGGAAACAACACACAAAGTAGTGGCAAAACCCACAACCCCCCAGTGGCAACCATGCAAAAGCAAAAATATATATATATTTTTAAAAATCTCATCATGTTCCCAAGAGACACCTCCTCCCTCGATTTTCAAGTTCTCTGGAAATCAGCTATCAGTGGTGCAGATGAAGTTAAGGGGATAAATTCACCGGCAGAAGAGAAAAAAACCAAGGCAGCGCTTTAAAGAGACTGCGCTCCAAGCTTGGCAAATTTGAATCCGAACACCTTCCAATGCTAACCTGAAGAAATGGAAGGCAGCGGAGGACATACCAACCGCATTTACAGAGCCACCTTCTTCACCCCACAATGATACTTTGCAGGGGAGCCAAGACCTATGGGATGGATATGTCCTGCCCCATAGAACATAAGTCCTCCCTCCTCAGTGCTCCAAATGGAATTGGCATTGCATTCCCATTTGCCGCTCCTTCAAAAAAACTCAGTTCTTTTAAAAAGACGCACTGGAACTCCCGCATTCAAAAGAACCAGTTTGAGTGGGCTTTGCACCGCCACACCCTGGGGCTCATTCCCACTTACATTTAAACCAGTTTGGGATTTGCCTTTGCTCCATGTTGGTAAATTGATTCCAAGAGGTCTGCCATTCCTACTGTGAAAGTGGATCTTTTCATTATCCCCTTGTAATCACATCTTTTTTAGCACAATTGTTGTCCCCACTAGTTTGTGCTGCTTCAAAAAGGATGTCAATCATCTGTGCGTCATCAATGATGTAAGTGGCAGCCTGGACAGCCTGGCTTGGGAACTCTGTGTGTGTGTGTGTGTATATAATAAATTAATAGAAGATTCGGTTCATTGGTTTTGCAATTACTTGCCTCACTGGGGATGATGGATCTACCAAAAACTGAGGAAGAATGGTAAACACCTCTCTGCCATTAGTCCCTCCCCTCCAGAATGATGTGATTCAGATCTGTCATTCCCACTTGTTGAACACGCTCCAGAATTGATTCTTTTCAAAAGAACTGCGAGAAAAACTAGTGTTTTTGCATTTGCCTCGCTTTATCATGACAGAAATTGATCAAAGTACAATCAGAACCGGTTTCAAATGAGAACAACGGTCATATAAACCGATCAGCAATTCACTTTAAATTATAGTGAGAACGAGCCCCAGGTGTAATCTGTGTGAGTCTGAATGACCCCCACCCCTTTAACCCGGTTTTCTCCACATTGGGTTAAATCATAGTGTGAATGAGACAATAATGCTAGGAAAGATGGAAGGCATTCAGAAGAGAGGATAGCATAGCAGATGGATAGATTCATTCAAGAAGGCCACAGCCCTGAATCTGTAGGACCTGAGCAGAGCTGTTGGGAATAGGATATCTTGGAGGTATCTCATTCATAGAGTCACCATGAGCTGAGGTTGATTGGGGGGCAGTTAACAACTAGAAATGTGTTGGAGATGCTTCATCTGGAGATTCTGCACCGAGCAGGGGGTTGGACTCCATGGCCCACGAGGCCCCTTCCAAATCTATGATTTTATGACTCCATGACTCTAAAAGTCAAGATAAAGTCCTGATAAGTCTCACTGCTATCTCTGCCAATATAAAACTAATTCAGAATGTGGGGGGAGGGATGGGTGGGAATCCTTTTTGGATTACAAGTTCCACAGTTCATTGCCCACGCTGGTGGGAGGATTCTGGGAACAAAGTAAAATTTAGAGATCTAAGGTCAGTTTGGTTGTAGCTACTAGTAGGTTCAATATTTAACAAGGCACCAAAAAATGTTGGCATCTTTCTCTCTCGCTACGTATCCCACCTTACTTCCAATACGGGCCCCAGGTTATATATAAGAAACAGGCAAAATTCATGACATGCAGGCTTGGCAATCAGGGAGAAACTATTCACAAGCTTGTATTCTACTTAAATGCCAAATGAAAGTATTGGTGCCATTTAACTGACCCATGCATTTCTCTGCAAAATGAACATGTTGCCCACATTTGTAAATTAGATGATGCAAACATTTCTGTCTTTATGAAGGGCACTCATGGAAAAATACAAGATTTTCTAGAAACTCGTTCAGTCTATAGATTTCCAATTTCCCAAATAAGGGACAACCCTTATAATAATGCACACTGGGCGCCTTAGACCCAGGACAGCTTGCAATATAAGTTAGAACAGTATGCAGTTAAAACAAATGATAATACAAAAGTTAAATACTCTTAAAAACATAATTTAAAACATCATAATAATGATAAAAATACAGAACACCCCAATGAAAATCCCTTCTGAAATGGACAGTTAACAGCTAAGGGGTAGACAGGAAGATGTTTGCTTGCTGGTGAGAAGAGAGCAGAGCAGGGGCCAAGCTAGCATCACATTGGAGCTTGGGAGAAGTCACAGAGAAGGCTTTCTCTTCTCATCAGACATGCCAGTGGGACTGAGAGAAAGCCCTCCCTTGAGTATCTTACAATTCAGGCAGGCTACTATTAGATGTGGTCTTTCAGAGAGTCTTGATCCAAGCCTTATAGAAATTTTTCGCTGGCATATGAAATGTTGCCATATATAGAAAGCCTTAAAAAAAGCTTGGGTCCAGGGTATCACCCTTTCCAAGGGTGTCACCTGGTGCGATAACACATGGTGTCCCCTCCATTGACTTCCTCCCATGTCATACCATACAGAATCCATAGTAAAAAAAAAAAATTGTAGTAATGTAATGTTGCTCATAAATTGTAATTCCTGTACTGTATAACACTGAATGTAATGCTTACAGTTGTGCTATAAACAACTAGCAGCATTAAAATTATGCCTTTGAATTACAATATCATATGCACAGCATAAATGTATTTACATGTACATAGTTTCATGCGGTTAAAGTGAAAATTTGGTAAGACATGATGTTTTTAAAAGAAAATTTAACAAGCATAAAAATTTCAAAATGTCCTCCATTTTGAACATGACCAAGAAGCATGCAGTGCAGCAAAATCTATATTTATACGAGTGTTTTAGATTTTCTTTGGTTACACCCCCCATTTTTTCTTGAATGCCCTACATTTTGTGGTGCCTTGTCCTCCTTTGTGGTTAAAACATATCTGGTCACCCTGTGAATTATAAAGACATGGAGCTCCACATCCCAGGAGTTCCCAGGACATGTCCTCAGTTTCAGTCTTCTGTCAGGAGGGGATTCCAAAACGTCCTCCATTTTGAGCATGACCAAGGGGCATGAATCAACATTCCTGAGTGCATCTTATCTTTTATTTTATTCCCTTGTGTTTTATCTGTTATGATACTTGGGTCACCCTCTCCTTTCCCAGGACATGTCCTCCATTTCCACCTTCTGTCAAGGAGGAATTCCAAACCGTCCTCCATTTTGAGCATGACCAAGAAGCATGAATTTCTGAGTGTGTTTTATCTTTTATTTTATGAGTGTATTTTATCTTTCATGACACCTGGGCCACCCTCATCCTTTCCCACAAATTTCAATCTTCTGTCAGGAGGGGGAAGTTCCCAAAACGTCCGCCATTTTGAGGAGGAGCATGAGTCAACATTTCTAGGCCTGTGTTTTCCCTTTCATATATTTTTCCTTGAAGGCCCTCCATTTGGCGGTGAGGAGGAGGCCCCCCAAAAAGCCCCCCAGTAAAGGCGGGGAGAAGAAGGAGGCGACGGAAGAAGGCCTGGCGGAGAGGGAGGGATCAGGGAAGAGGGAGGCGCTGACTGAGCGGCTCGGGGGCCTAGTAGTCGAGGAGGAGGAGGCCATGGAGGAGGGCGGCCTCTCCCTGCACGGCTTCAGCGGGCGCCTGGCGGAGCAGCTGGTCCACTTCCACGCCATGCGCCTCCGGGACTCGCTCTTCCTCTGGGTCGGGGACCGGGCCCACCTCGGCAACCTCGCCGTGGCCATGTGCACCCCGCGCGTGAGTCCCCCCCCAACAACCACCGCCACCAAGACATTATTATTTCTTTTGGACTTCAACTCCCAGAAGCCCTCAGCCATGTTGGACAATAGCCGGGGATTCTGGGAGATGAAGTCCAAAAGCCCTTTCTAAGAGCACAGTTTGAGACTGATTGAAAGAAAGGAGTTTGCAGCATGAGCTTCCCTAGGCTTCTGCCTCCTTCCTCTTCAGTAAAAAGCATCTGAGGAGGAAGGCTGAGGTCTAGGAAAGCTCATGCTGCCTCTTTCTTTCAGTTAGTCTCAAAGGTCCCTCTACATACTGTTTCTACAGACTAACATGGCTATATCTTTGAATTCTACTGCTCTACACATTCACAGTGCTTCCTCCTTTTGCATTCTGGGATTTGGAGTTTAAATAAAGTCATGTCAGAATCCTCATCCAGAGAGTTCTTAGGCCTCGTTGAACTACAAGCCCCAGAATGCAACAGGAGGCAGCCAGAGTAGTAAAAGTGGCCTAATAGAGCTATAAAAAGTATAATGAGGTAATGTTCTATTATGCAGAAATGTAAATTCATGCTTCTTAGTCATGCTCAAAATGGACGTCTTGGGATCCCTCCTGGACAGAAGGCTGAAGTGGAGGATGTGTCCTGGATTGATGGAGAGTTCCTGCATGGCAGAATGGGGTTGGACTGCTGGATGGCCCTTGTGGTCTCTTCCAACTCTGTGATGCTATGACATTTGTGAGACATTTGGCCTTCTCTGAGAGAGAAGGCTAAGTGTCTCACAAAACTACAAACCCCAGAAATCCCATTCATTTGAGTCATGGCAGTTAGAGCAGGGTCAGACTGCATTATTTCTGCACTGTAGATCCAGGTACTTAATGTCAGAAATAAAGGTTAGCAATTCATTCTTTATGCAGAAAGAATGTGGCAGACAGAGATGGCTAACTATCTCACAAGACTACAAATCCCAGCATTCCACAGCCTTGAATCCTGGCAGTTAAAGCAGAGTCAGCCCAAATATGGTTATCTGCTCTGGTGCCACAACAAACTATAATTCCCAAAATTCAATAGCATTCGAGCCATGGCAGTTAAAGTGGTGTCAAAAGGGATTATTTCTGCAGTGCGGAAGCAGCCTTAATTAGGCTGTGTCTGCACTACAGAACTAACCCAGTTTGACATCACTTTACCTACCATGGCTCAATGCTATGGGAAGAAGGTAAGGGCAGCCACAGCAGCAGGTTTAACCCTTCTTGGTTTGAAGCAATGGCCTTTTAGGAGAGGTTGGTGTGCAGCCCAATCTCATGCATATTGAAGCTGAAGGTTGCATCTGCAATGCAGAAAGAATGCAGTTTGACACTGATTTAACTGTTGTAGCTCAAGGGTATGGAATTTTGGGATTTGTAGTTTTGTGAACTATTTAGCTTTCTCTCTCAGAAAGCTTTGCTGCCACCACAAATCCCAGGATTCTATAGGATGAAGTCAAGCTTCATTGTTTCTGCAGTGCAGGTTAGATCAAAGTCTGGTTGCAAACAGATTGAAGAAGCATCAAGAATACAGTGCTTGTGCTCTCAACCCCCCCCCCCCCACACACACACAATAGGATGGAGCCATGGAAGCTAAAGGCTGTGTCAGACTGAATTGTTTCTGCAGTGCAGATGCTGCTGAAGTAAATTCAGAGGTTGAAGAAAGTAGTAGGCATGTTAGGGTCCTTTGATGCTGCACCATTTTCGGCCATGGGCTGCATCCTATGGAATCCTGGGTTTTGTGTGGTGGCAAGGCACTAGAATTTCCTGGCTGAGAATGTTAAATGCTGTTCCCTAAACTGCAGATCCCAGCATTCCTTAGGATGGAACCATGGCAATTAATGTGGAATCATCATTGTGCAGTGTGAAAGGGCCCATATTAGTATTTTAGCAGTGAGGAACTTAGGTCCAAAACACACTGCTGAAATGATCCAGTTTGAGACCGCTTTAACTGCCCTAGCTCAATGTTAGGGAATTCTGGGAATTGTAGTTTTGTGAGACATTTAGCCTTCTCTGTCAGAGAGTTCCAGTGCCACACAAAACTACAATTCCCATGATTTTCTAGCACTGAGGCAGGGCAGTTACAATGGTCTCAAACTGGGTTGTTTCTACAGTGTGTTTTGGACCATAGTGGTGATGTTGGACTGAAGTTCCCATTAGCCCTAGCCAACTTGGCCAGTGGTCTTGGGAATTGGGAACCCAACAGCATTGAGAGAACCATGCATTCCCTGTCCCTTTTTTTTTTTTAAAGGAAGGGCTTTATAGGAGCTTCTAAGTTTTAAGAAATCCTCAGAATTCCTTTCTTCCCTCGTTTGAGCCTTTTAAAACAGCACCTCACCTCTCTGCCTTTAACTATAGATGGTGCTGGTCATTTTGTATGGGTGAGGTTGCTTTTTGGATTCCTGGCAAGGAAGGAATGATGCTTTGGTGTAAACAGAAAAGACATTTTCCCCCTTTCCCTCTGGCTGGCATGGTTGCAGCAATGTGTACTTCGCCTAATGTGTTCTGCTTCTCATGTACAATTGCTGGCTCTGATTTGGGACTCTTCCTCTAATAGGGCTAGGAGAGCAGCAGTAGCTCCTGGGGTTGCACAGAGTGAAAACTGGAGAAGACACTAGAATTTTATGTGGTTGTGAACAAGAGGGAATTCCATCAGGTATTATGTAGTTTTTAGTGGGTTTTGGGGGCTATGTGGCTGTGTTCTGGAAGAAATTATTCCTGATGTTTCTCTTGCATCTGTGACTTGCATCTCTAAAGATGAAAAATCAGGAATAATTTCTTCTAGAACACAGCCACATAGCCCCCAAAACCCACTAAAAACTATGGATGCCAGCCTTGAAGGCCTCCGACTTCCCAGCAGGTGTAGTTTGTTGCCTGGTTGTGTGACAGTACCTGTTGAAATTCCCTCTTCTACACTGTCATTAAAGGTGCAGAAGCCCTATCTATTTACAACACTATGTCCCAAAGGATTCACTTCAAGAACAACTGTTGTTGTTGTTGTTGTTTTGCATATACAAAGCTCTCGTGTCAGTTACTTTGTTTATATGGTTAGCTGTAAACAAAAAAAGAACCACAGGCCACAAGTTTCTTTACCCCTGGGTGGCTACTGTATGCCATATGAAATCTATATAGTGTATGTGTAAAGTGATGTGTTTGGATACATGTTTGCACACCCTAAGCCCTTATGCTAACTGCTAAGATATTTGTAGTGTAAAACATAAACCTCAGGATAATACAGTCTGCCCTTCCCTTACACGGGGGATCCGTTCTGGATCCCCCGCATAAAGGAAAAAATGGGGATGCTCAAGCCCCTTTCAAATGAACAGGGCTCGTGCCCACAGAGGTGTGGCAGCGGCGTGCAGGGTGCATGTTGCGGGAGCATGCACCATTGTTTCCTTCCGGTGCGTGCCTCCCTCACTTCCGTTGCGGCTTCCAGCGTATGCTGGAATCCGCATAAAATACGCCCGCGTGTTTTTTTCTCATCCTGGGTGGCTAATGTATGCCATGTAAAATTTATACATAAAATGATACATTTGGATATGTGCTTGCTTTTAAACTGGGTGTGGTTGGTCTGGTTCTAACCTACATTTCAAGGTATATTCAGCACATGCCATGGAAGCTATCTCTTTCTTTCTTTCTCTAAAAAAATATGTCTGAGGGACTGTGCAATTAAACCAAAAGGCCTGTGTTTCTCCCGGCCTGTCATCATCTTGTCTGGAAGATGCAGGCCATTATCCCTGGGCCAGGATCAGCCAGTCCAGACACTGATCTGGTGGACCCAGACCAATCCTGGCCTTAATGTGGTATGAAAAGACTGGCTGTTTGCCATTGATTTTCTGGAAACTCCACAGTAAGGACATCACATGAATTATGCACTGGGTGACACCAACTCTAGTGATGCCACTGCTGGCAGACAGGACGACCCCATGTGCCCCTTACCTGTTGCCTTTGTGTCTGCTCCAAAGGCCCTTGCCACAGTTCACCTGGCCAGGCACCCCATTTCTGCAGGTCATGGCAGGGACAATTGGAGGAGACATAATGGTGGCAGCAGATCCATGGTGGAGTGTGTGGGTGGGCATGTGAACACCCACCTGTTGCTGCACTGCCATGGGCAGAATCATGGGCAGAATACCACAGGTTTGGCCCATGGTACCCTACCTGTCTTTTTAGGCCCATTTTTTTAGGCTTGCAGTCCTATACATGCATGTGTGTGCATGTATCCTATGGATTTCATTGGGTTTTCTTAGCTACCTAGAAACAAGATTTATTAAGCCGTAGGACTTGCTTCTATGTAGACCTATAAAACAGAACTGTTGACTGTTACTTGTGCTGTCAACTCTGACTTATGGTGACCCTATTGTAGGGCTTATTGTTAGTTTTCAATTAAATGTTTGCTTAGACATCTCTCTTTGGGGGCGCAAGAACTCATCCCTATTCTTTTCATGCAACTTTTGCCTCTGACAGAAATTTTCTGTTAAAGAAGAAGTGCTGAGGAACATATCTCCTTTGTATATGAACACCTGAATATGGAAGTGGTGATGTTGCCTCATTCAAGTAAATTCAATCTGGCTCTGTCTAGCAACAGCTCATAAGGCACTTATTTTCCAGACTCTGATCCTTTTAACTGGAGGTGATAGGACTCACATCCTGGACCTTCGTATCAAAAAGCTGCACTCTGCTTCTCTTCTGTAGATGTGCCTTAATCAGATGCATCCCAAGATGGGGAAAAGCCACTATTTTTTAACATAAGTTAAAAAAAATCTCCTGTAGTCCTCAATAGTGCTAAAGCGGACAAAAAACACTTGTTTCTATAAAAAGGCCTGAGCCAAGGCGATAAAGTTGCAATGATGTATGATGCTATCCATAGTCTTACATAACCGTCTGACCGCTATATAGTTTTTACAAAAAATGTGGGGGAAGTAAACATATGGATGTTGTGACTTATACATGTTATTCATAATTCTAAAAGAAAATATCCCATAATCCAAATGTAATCCAGAAATAAATGACTTTGGGGAAAAATTGGACATTTTTCCTGACCAAGGGCAATAACTTTTCTCGGTGGGATTGCATGTTTCAGTGAGGCAAGAGACTATACTGATGGCAACAGTGCTGTTGGTAGGATCTTCAATTTCAGACAGGCTTTTGCTGAGGAGCCAGACTAAATGTGCCAAGCAGTAACAGCAGTGTTTGTCTGACACTGGCAGAGGAGCCCTGAAAGATGGTGGCAGTGTTAGTACTGGGCAGAAGGAGGCACAGTAAACCCCCTTTGAATGTCCTTTACTACAAAAACCTATGAGACAATCCAAAATGAAACAAAGTAAAGTGGGGGTGAAGGCCACAAAAGTGGGCCCACCACCAAGAAAGCCCTGTTGCTCCTGGGCCCAAAACACACTGCAGAAATAATTCAGTTTGAGACTGCTTTAACTGCCCTGGTTCAAAGCTAGGAAACTCTGGTAACTGTAGTTTTGTGAGACATTAGCCGCCTCTGTCAGATTCTCTAGTACTGAGTCAGGGCAGTTAAAGCGGTCTCAAACTGCATGATTTCTGCAGTGTATTTTGGACCCTAGTCCCACTGGTCTAAGGTCAGTGACAGGACTCACCTGTGCAGGTTTGCCTAGAAGTAAGTACTACTGAGCTTAATGGGACTTATGCCTAGGTAAGTATGTATAGCATTGTAGTCTTAATAATGGTGGTTTTGCAAACAGGATTCAGAAGTTTGATTTTGGCATGCCTATAATATCCAGAGGTTGAAAGCAATGTCTGGATTGCTCAAGAAGCTGAGTCAACAGGAGATAAAATCATTTTGATTTCTCCTTTACTGCTGTGGTGTTTTTCTTCTAACCCATATGTCCCCCTCCCCATGCATATGAAAAACAAAAGTTTATTTATATCCCACCTTCCTCCTGGTAGAGGGACTCATATGCTGTTATCATAGCAGACAAGAGTGCAAAACCACTAACTAACCCTCTTCTTTTTCCTCCAGGACTCCATTCCAGCATCTACCTTACTCTTTGGCGATGCATCTGACAGTACCTCCAGTTCTTTAGCTCAAAGATTAGGTATGGGTGTGTGTTAAGATCACTTTAAAAGTATGTTTTTCATCCTCAAGGAATGCTAAATCAAGGTTGAGCAACTGTAGGAAGCTAAGAGGTTGGATCAGCCACTTTGGAGGGCTGCACCTCCCACCACAGCTCCTCAATAAATAAATAAAAAGTCCCCAAATGTAGACAAATTCCCAGGAGAGGCCTTTTTAGCAGCAGGAAGGAAAGAGAAGTCATTTCTTGTTTCCTTTCTGTTTTGCAAAAAGGCCTCTCCTGGGCCTTAAATGGCCCAGGGGGGCAAAAGTGTGGCAAAAATCCCATCATTGCCCCTAGAGAACATTTGTGGGGATTTTGAGGCAAGCAGTTTTATTTAAAAGGTCTTTGACCCAGGAGCCTCTGAGGGGGCCACAAAAACAGTGCCTATTCCATCATAGATCATTATTCTGATAGTTTATCCCAAATGAAACCAGGTTCTGGCCCCATGCCAGACCTTTGGACAATTTATGCCAACTACTGAGAACTTTGAATTAGATGTTTGTTTCTTGTTACTGCTAAATACAGTAAGCCCTGCATATCTACAGATTGGCATCTGTGGATTCAACGATCCACAGCTTGAAAATATTTTTTTGAAGAATAATTCCAAAAAGCAAACCTTTATTTTGCCATTTTATATAAGGAACACCATTTAACAGTACCATTGCATACGCTAAGATTTGAGCATCCACAGATTTTGATATCCAAGAGGGTACCTGGGCCCAAGGCTCAGCAAAAACTAAGGGCCCACTATTATCTTCTGGATTATCTATTCATTGTCTTTCCTGCAAGGCTCATGACTGTCTCTTTTGTTTGTTTTAGCCAGCAAGACTAAAAAACAGATTTTTGTCAGCTATAACATTCAGAACACGGACAGCAGCTTTATTCTACTTGTAGAAAACCGAATCAAGGAAGAAATGGCAGCTTTTCCAGACAAGTTTTAGCATGGTGTCATTGTAGTATATGTGTTTTGTTTGTATGTCTTTTGTTTCCCAATTTATTTTTACATAAATTACCCGTTTTTATGTTCTTTATGTGGTGGAATGACATATTTGGACAGCAAAGTGCCTTTGGCTTAGTTTAGCTGCTTTGAAGGAATGTAAAAAGGGAGGGGGCATACCTGTGGAAATGGATACAAGGGGATCTTAGGCATTTGTGCATTTATCTGTTCCCCTGTAATGGATTTTCAGTGGTAAGAAGAGACAGAAGAAACAGTAAAAAAGGATAAGGGTATGTGTGGAAGGTGATGACTTCTGGACCCCTGTGAAATTATATAAATGGAGGAGTGCACTTCCCTGGGAACACCCAGTGTAAGGTCAAAAAGTTTAGGGGTCTGAAATTTGGGGCTCAGAACAATGGAAGCAGTAGGGTTTGGGTGTGAGAACCAGTGTAGTGTGAAGGTTTGGATTAGGATCCTGGGAAACCAGGGTTCAACTCCCCAGTTGGCCATGGAAACCCACTGGGTGACCCTGGGCAAGTCACACTCTCTCAGCATCAGGAGACAAAGGCAAACCCCCCTCTGAACAAATCTTGCTCCCCCCCCAAAAAAAAACAACAACAACCAAACCCCCCCAAAATGATAAGTTCACTTTAGGGGTCACAAGTCAGAAAGTACTTGAAGGCACACAAGTGTTTGGATAAGATTGCCATCTACTGGATATGGTGGGTATTGCAGACATGATTACTCAATTTCCATCTTTTCTGGTTTAGTTCTAAGTGGGATGTTTGAGGCTGCAACTCCCATCACTCTGGCCATAAACCCTGCTGACTGGGTATGTTGGAATTTTAATCCAAAATCTCTGGAGTAGTACAATTTGGGAAAGGATAGTTTAAATTAGGTGGCCCACCAAATGATGGGAACTTCCCTCATTCTTGACTGTACTGGATAGATCTGCTGGGACTTGCAGTCCCACAACAGCCAGCCCTTCTTTAGATAAATGTTTGTTATATTTTGGGCTGAGCCCAGTCCACTAGGGAGTTCTGTCCTGTTAGTCTAATTAAATTAAACAGACACCTAACAAAGAAATAGAATAATCAAAACTATAGCATGGGTGACGTATTCCCTGCTCCCATTTGCTTACCTTTTAGTGATGTTGTGGATGAATTTGGACCAGATTTTCTCAGAACTGCAGATTAATTCTCCAAGGCAGGACTTGCTCATTTTGCATTTCTTTCTGCAGGAGATGTTAAATTCCCTTCAATTCTGGGGTAAGGAAGTCTGATTTGGCCTTTTTACTCTGCAGCCAAACTATGGTTGTCATCCTTTTCAATATTTACAAAATCACAAGCTTTTTCATTATTTATGATTGTGGAACTTTTGGGACACACATTTATGATGAGAAGTAGTTGCAAGCAGGACCCCGAGATTCTCTTCAGCTGTTTGTCTCAAAGCACTGTCACCAGGAAAGTGCTGCCACTGTGGCTCATAACCCCCTTGCTTGGTCCATTGTCTGGCTTAAGAGGGAGGGTTTTAGGGGTGGCATTGGCAGGAGTAGCTGGAGTAGTGGCCTTTCACCATCTTGGCTACGTCTGAAAGTGCAGGATCTTGGCTGAGGGTTTTTTGCCTTTTTTTTAAAGAGCATGGTTAAACCTGACCCTTTTTATTCTGAGTAACAGAGGCAATTCGGTCATTTCCCCACTACAATCTCCAGGATGCACAATGTCTTCCCAATGGATCAGTGCCAGAGGCTGATGGGAATCTAACAACCTCTCGTGGTGACTGTGCTTTGGTTTAATTCTCCAAGGAGTTTTTGGAGCCTTGAGAACAAATGTGCCATGGGTAAGAAACACAGACAAGGCATGGGATGCTAACCGGGCAATGTCTGTTTTTATTCCTGTACATTTACATACAAAGTTGTTTCAGTAGGTACACCGGGTGTAACATCATGCAGACACTTAGCTTTTAAGACTGTTCTTCAGTAGTTGATTTTTTTTAAGCTTGTGCTATGAAGAAGCACCAAACTACTCATGATCAAAAAACCCATACAGTAACAACAATTAGTCAATAAAACTTCATCAGAAACTGGGGGAGGGGGAGGGAAGGGGGGAATCTCACCCACTACAGACATTGCACGCTACTCTGTTCCCAAAACATTTGCACACAACACATTGAAAAATGAGGTTCTGTTAATTTTTCTTTTAAAAAAATCAAGTGTGAAAGATCTGCCACACTTTACTGTTGTCTTTCTGTCCCAGCTACAGATGTAATTTCATATGACATTCAAAGTTCTTTTGTTTTAATGGCACTTCTGCATTTGATGAATTATTATTTTTTCTCCCCTTGTTTGGCTTTTAGAAACTGGCAACAAAAAGGAAATATTTCCAATTAAATAACAAAACAAATGGAACCAACAATTCAACACACCCAACTATAAATGCATTCCCACATAGTAGTTATCTAAAGTAGTTATCTATTCCATGTAACATAATTTATACAAAAATGTAATTTCTTTCAGAGTTTATTCCAGATATTAATTTTCACTGTGTTAAAAGGTTCTGAGCAAATCATTTCAGTGCTTATTAATAACAGTAGTAGTTAAAAAGCCATATGGACTTGCTGAGCTTGGCTCAGGAAGAGGAAACAAGAGCTAAGTCAGGGGTGTGGAGCATTTCAGTGCTCCAGCTGTTGTTGTATTTCAGCACCCATTATCTTTCATCATTATCAGTACTGCTAAAACCCATTGAGAGTTGCTGTCCACACTGGGAGGGCCACATGTTCCCAAACCCTTGACCTGAATTGATAGTACCTTGACCAGTGTTTTCCATCTTGGGATGCAGTTAAGGGCATGTTCCTCTTGAGGGGGTATGTATTTCCCACTCTTGGAATGACAGGCTGCCTTGCGTCTTGAACAAACACCCTGGGCTTTTTATTTAACAATCTCTACCAAGTGCTATGTGCCATAGCATGTACAGTATGTGTAGTTCCTCAACAAAAGTGAGAATTGAGGTTCGAGCAGGCTTAGGGAGCCTTGGGACATTCACTCCTAGATGTCCTGGTCACAGCATGGTCAATGTAAGGAATTCTGGGCGGTGTAGTCAAAACATGCTGAATGCCAAAGGTACCCTATTCCTAGTTTAGGGAATCTAGGCTGAAGCCAGCCAAAGTGCTGCTGCTGTTGAAAAAACAGTAGTGCCAAAAGTGTCATGATAGTAGATGCTCATTTCTTTTGGGCTTCTGCTCAAACAGAATTTTTCAGGACCTTTGAAGTGCAATGAAATCACTGCAAAACTTGTTCATCCAAGATAGCAGCTGGATGAACACCATCACTTTATCATAGCTGCAGATTTCCATTCACTGGGAAAAGTGAATCACACTTTTCACTTTTGCTTTTATGCTGTTGCAGAGTCTCATTTACATTCTACAGAGTGGAATGTAAAAAAGTCCACTTGTCCTCCTGACAAAGGGCTAATAGAATTTGCAGCCTACTGGACATGTGTGTAGTCCTGTGATGTACAGAGCCCACTACCCCTTACACCTATGGAAAAGGCGAAAGGTCTAAACCCAGGGTGGCCAGCTTGTGGCCCTCCAGTTGTAGTTGTACTGTAAATCCTCCATTCTTTATAATTGACTGTTCTGTCCAGGGCTTATGAGGGTTGCCGCCCAAAGCCATTTGGCCACATTAGCTCACCCATGGTCTAATTAAGGGCTACCAGACTGCAATTTACAATGGCTGAACCATGAAAGGCCCAGAAACTAAATGCTGGAGTGACCGATCTGAGTTAACATCAAAAATACCTAAATGAAGAGCTCAGTTATTTCACAGACCTATTTAAAAATTATGGCCTGACTCCTGCTGGGGACTTTTGTCTTTGAATGTGGAATTGCAATTAGGCAGTCTCATAATGCCCGTTTCCAATAAATGGCTGCTATTACGTTACTACACAGGGGAGCCCACAAAGTCATTGATGCACAACAGGACTGATATGCATTGATCCAATTGCTCATAGGGACAATGACTTGAGAATGCCTGTGCACATTGGGACACTTGCCACTTTCCCATTACACAGCTTTGCAATTCACTAATATGTGTTTTTTTTTTAGTACCTCTGTTATTTAGCTAAGTAGAGTAGGCCCTCCATATCCATGGATTCTGCATCCATGGAATCAACCATCCATGGCTTGAAAATATTGAAAATATTGAAAATAAAGAAGTTCCAAATAGCAAACCTTGATTTTCCTATTTTATATAAGGGATACCATTTTACTATGCCATTGTATATATAGGATTGGGACTCATCCATGGATTTTGGTATCCACAAGAAGTGCTGGAACCCGATCCCCACTTGTATATGTAAAGTTATGTAATGTACACTGTGATAAGAGGATTTTAGCCAATATCTGTTCAAGTAGAGAAGTAATCACTGAGACACTTCAGCAGGCCTGCAACAATTTGCAACACAGCAGCCAGAGTTAAAAAAAAAAAGACCTACTAAGGAAGGAAAGACCGAACAGTTGCACAGTGCCATTTGACCAGTTCTTCTAGGAGTTGTCTGTCTGGAGGCACCCAAGGATGATGTTCAAGTTATCTAGGGCAGCACTCAAGCATACTGTGGTGTGTTCTTTTCCCAAGCTGAGCATTTAAATTTTTGTCTCATCTCTTCACCAAGGGTGTCCTGAATCAGTTATTTAATACAAATTACTAGGCCAGTACTTAAAAAGAAACACACCAAAAAACCCTCTGAGTTGAAGCACTATGGAAAATTAACTCAAGTTACCTGAAACCCAGCAGACCATTAAAGTTTGGGATGAATTGTAAAGTACTAACTCCAAATGTCAGTTTTAAGACCAAAATAAAATCAAAAGGTTAAGTACATATGAGAATTACCAAGAGCTCCTGTCACCTCACATTTTTCTTTACACATGCTGACACCTTTCTCTCTTACTCTGCTGGTTTGTAAAGTTAAAGGAGCTTCACATTGGAACAGGAAAGTAGAAAGCACAGCAGGTGACATAAATGAGCACAACAGGGAATTCAAAATTGCTAAAATGAAAAAAACTCCATAGGCTGGTGAGTGGTTAGCATGACTAGTATTCTAGTCTACAGATATATGCACAGAGGTGGGAATTAAAAAGCTGTTCTGTACCACATGGATTGCAAAAGTGCTGTGTGTCAGCTCTGCAAGTTGACAATCAATTCTCTCTTCTCTCTAATGCTTCTCCAGGCCCTGCTCCGCTGAAAAACACATCCAATTTGTCCTTCAGAGATCTTACAACAAATCCACTGTTCCTGATACATAGCTTGTAATAAAAGCATTATATAAAAGGCAAAAGGCATCACACAAATTTGGCACATGAATATTGCACAATTCAAAAGGCCTTGTTTTGTCTCTCCCCCACCCCCCATTAAAACGTAAGGTTGTAATTGTCTAGACATTAAAAAGAACAGGAGAAACATGGCCATTTGGTGGGCAGAGCCAGACAGTTTACTAGAGAGCATAAAAAGGATTAGGCTCACACTTTTTTCCCCACAAGCCTCACAGCAGTGGCACTTTGAGGAGAGAAAAAACACAAGAATTCACCATTGAACAAATCCAGTGTTTCATTTTGTTCTTTTCTTCACTGGGCTTGAGAAAGATTTCCCAGAGTGTTTCTTCCTCAGTATGAAAATTAGCAGCTTTAAGACAACATTATTTTGCTTCTCACATACATAAATTTGTGCCTCTTCCCCAGGCCCATGTTGCCCCTCTAGCAGATTTAGCCAGCCAGCGCCAGAGGCTACTGGGCTACTTTGCTGAGTGACAAGCAGTGGGGTATTGAGCTCGGTGCAGGTCATGGGAATGCAAAGAGCAGTCTGACAGAAGACGGGAAGAGAAACACAGATAAAGTCAAGTTAACAGACAATATTTAGAGCAAAGAAGGGACATGGCAGGGAGGGTGACTTAACAGTGAGCCCTGCCCTTTGCCCGCAAATGCAGGATGCATCTCAAACAAAGTGACTGTCAAATGAATGGTTCAAGACATCACTGCACAAAGGGCTGGTGCACACTTTTAAAATGGCTGTACTACTGGGCAGTCAATCACAAATGGATGGTCTGAGTAGAAGGGGAGGGAGGGAGAACAATTGACTCCAAGTTGTCACAAGTAATGCAGAACCTGCTCGCATGAACCTGGCACTAAATGGCTGTCCTCCCAGAGCCAACATTTAAAGAACCAGCCTTTGCAGAAGGGCAAATGGCTGGCAAAACCTATTGCCAGCTCTTGAGGGAAGAGGAGTTATTTTGCTTCCCCAACCCACTGTTCCTAACCCAATTTTATGCAGAGGCAAGCCCTGCTGAATTTCAGCACATGCTACCTCCTTTAGGAGTCAGGATATCAAGTGTCTATTTTCAGTCAAGTGATCCCATGGGACCAGCTGATTCAATCTACTGGTGGGTGAGTGGGGTGAGAAATCCTGCAAGAGCACTTAGGATTTTATTTTGGTGCACTTAATGGCAATTTCCTATAGGTTTTCATATTGAAGATGGCAGCCAGCTGACAATACGGCAATGCTATCCTTGAAAAACGGGAGAAATTACTAGTTTCCATACAAAGACTACTCTGGCCATCCAAAGATCCCTTCCAATGGTTTATTCCCCTCCACTTCTATTCCCCCAATCTGAAATTTTAATTTATTGTGTCAGTTCATTTACAGTGTTATCACTTCTATTCATCCATTAAAAACTGAACAGTCTTAGGGACTGTAAGGGTCACATAACTGAACCCATGTTGGGATAGCCAGAAATCCAGCCTTGATGCTTCTGAAACAAGCATTGTAGAGTCCTTGACCCTTCTGGCTATCATTTTTTCCTCCCAACTTGGAGATACTCTTCTAAAATACCTAATCATTCTAACACTTCTTGTTAGGTTAAAAACCACTCTTAGTAAAGCACTGAGTTTACCACTTAGCAATGCACTTTTCCTCCCAGACATTGCTTATCATTGTGGATGAACACGTGCAAGACTTCTCTATGGAGAGACACATTTCCCATTTCAGTCCATATGCCTGATTTGCTTTGGGGTGGACGGGGAAGGCTTTGCTTGTGCAAAAGTTTGTTTTCAGCTTTGACTTGCAAGTGGACTCCGCTACCTCTAAAATTTGGAAAACGGCTTTTAAAAAATATACCAGGGCTCGCTAGCTAAACTCTACTTCTGCATTCTAGAATTTTAATTTTGAAATTTTAAGTTGAGATTTTTGTATGCACACTAGGTAAACCAGGTTAGGATGAGCATGGGAGAGATGGAGAACTGGGTAATTCTGGAGAGACTGAGAAAATCTGTTGAACTGAAAACACCAGTAGTCAATGAATACATTGTCGCAGCAAGAGATACCTCATTCTGCCAACAAAAAACACAAGAGATGATTAAAAAAAAACCCAAGCAAAACAGAAAAACAAACAGAACGAACCCCACAACTTGTTTCTTGGAATGGCTACTCTTCTGGAGAACAACATGGCTTCATGTTTATGGTCAACAAGAGGAAAAAAGGCAGTAAAGTGCTTCATGGAAACAAAAACAAAATCATAAAAATAAATAGAAATATTGAATGGAAGGAGGAAAGAAATGTTCTGATGGGCCTTTCTCTCCAGTCTGCTTGCTTTGAGGATGCCTTCCCCATGCCCTCCAAACACCTGTTTCCAAAGCATTTTGTACTCCAACCAAAGATTCCTACAAGAAGTGGATTTAGCAGCAGAGTCTGATTCCCCTGTGTATCCATCCCTTCTTTCACTGGTTTGTAAACGTTCTGCGGAAAGCCCGCCCACGGCAAAGTGCTCCTCCTCCAACCAACTACATCGCCTTCATCCCATTGGCGGTGACACTCTCGGCCACACTGTCATTCACAGCAGCTGCTGAATCATGGAGGCCGGAGTAATCCTTGAGTTCGGAGTTTGTCAGCAGCAGGGGCTGCTCCCCCTTCTTGTGTGGCAGGAGGGGCTGCCGGGTGTAATGTTCACCATCTGGAATGTTCTCTGGCAGGTTCTGGTTTTTGCTCTCCGGCAAGAGGAGGATGCAGATGATGCAAATGAGGGTGCAACAGGCAAAGATCACATGGTGGAGGAAGTAGCCTTTCTGGTTGTGGAGCTCCATGATGGGCGCAGTCAACATACCAAAGCCTGCACTGGCCTGGACAAGGCCAAGCCCGCCGCCCCTGAAGAAACAAGCATATCCTTCGTAACTACCAAATGGATATCTTCAGTTTATATTCAGTAAGACTCTGGTATAATATATACAGCAGCTCCAAATGGACAGGATTACTAATGATATAGTCCCACAAAACTTAATCACCTCTGATATGGGTTACTTATACCTTGCCTTCCTTCAGTATGAAGAAAACCCAAAGAAGTGTAAGACCCGTACAATTTTTTTTAAAAGTAACAGCAACCCATATGAAACAAAAAAACAAAAAAAACCAAAACCATATTCCAGAGAATATGGTATGGAAAAGTATCTTTAAAAAGCAGAATTGTTCAAACTGAGGCTGCATCTGCACTGCAGAAATAATGCAATTTGATACAACTTTAACTGCTATGACTCAACGGTATGGAATTCTGGGATTTTTAGTTTTGTGAACTATTTAGCCTTCTCTGTCAAAAGCTCTGGTACACCACAACAAACAACAAATCTCCAGATTCCATAACATGGAGCCATGATAGTTAAAGTGGTGGCAAACTGCATTATTTCTGGAGTGCAGTTGCAGCCTCAGGCTAGCTATAGCAACGTTACCCACCAAATGGCAAAGGTGGATGAACCCCAAAGGTTAATTTTCATCCCCCATGATCTACTGTAGGCCACAACAGCTCCTCCCCAAACCGAAACTGGAGGTGGATATAAATCCACTTCTGGTTTTTCTAGAATGCTTTTGGGGGATAAAACAAAGGAGAATACCTGCTCTTGGAGGCAGACCATTCTACACCCTGCTATGCTGCCAAATTGCCAAAAGCCCATTTGAACTGGCCCAGAGAATGCTCATGCTCAGAAGTGACTGGAAATGAGACTCTAGTCAGGAAACCTTCTAAACCAGTGCCTCCCAAACTTTGGTCCTCCAGGGGTTTTGGACTTCAACTCCCAGAAACCCTAGCCAGTTTGGCCAACAATCAGAAATTCTGGGAGCTGAAGTCCAAAATATCTGGAGGACCAAAGTTTGGGAATCACTGTTGTAAACTAAGGACCTCTCCCTTCTTAGTGAAACTCCTCTCCTTGCAGGATTGAGGCCCTGACTCAGCAGACTTGTGCTGGGCACAGAGTGCAAGGACCTGTCCTTTTGCCTTGCAGAGATAAGGGTTTGTTACCTGCTTGGACCATCCCAGCTTTTATCATCTGACTGTCTATTCATTGTACTGCTTTAAATAGCTACTGTCCTGTTGGCCTAATACAGGAAGGATGTATTTTCCTGAGAAGGGGGGGCACAGATTCAGGGAGTCATTGGAGTCATACAGGGCAGAGGTAGATACAGAGGGAGGAGACTATTAAAATATCAAAGAAGAAAGGAGCAGAAGTGTGCTTGTTACCCCCAAACTGTCTCCCAGCTCAATTAGCATGGATAGCCTTGGTGACAGCAACCCCCCCCCCCCTGACCCTTCCTTGGAGGTCTTTAAACAGAAGCTGGATGGTCATCTGTTGGGGATACTTTGATTGTGATTTCCTGCATGGCAGGGGGTTGGACTGGATGGCCCTTGGAATTCCAGATAAGGGAGACTCAACCTGTAACAACAACAACAATGGTGGTCCACTTGTCTCTTTTATTAATAAATCTGCTCCCTGATAATTTAGAAATGTTGACATGTGAAATTCTCAATGTGATCACTAGGGAGCAGGCTTTCCTCACACTTATTTAATGGGCAGCAAAAGATACAGAACCATTTTAAAATATCATGGGTGGGAGGAAAAACACCACCCCAAAACCACAATTTCTAACCATCATATGCCCTTTGTATCATCTTGCTATTTCTCCAGTCATAAGAAACCCAAGGCAGGCCTTTTGATGGCAGGGCTGTTCAATGAATATAAGAAAACTTAGTTGATCATTTATATAATATAGTAGAAGAGTCAATGTGTGGCACAGTGGTTTAAGCACTGGACTATGATTCTGGACACCAGGGTTCAAATGCTGGCTCAGCCATGTAAACCCACTGGGTGACCTTGGGCAAGTCATATTCTCTCAGTCTCGGAGGATGGCAATGGCAAACCCTGTCTGAAGAAACTTGCCAAGGAACCTTAGGTACACAACAACAATGTAATATAGTACATGATTCATAGATTTGCATATACATGAAAATACTTTGTGAAAAGCATGCCTTGCTTTAGCTAGTGGATATGGATGCTCCTGTTGCTGCAGACCCGGTTTTTAAAAAGAGGCAGCCTGCTCCATGCATGAGGTGGTGTGGAACAGGATAAATAAACACCTATTTTGAGACGATGTCCGTCACCCAAAATTTTGGAAACTTCTGGTTTTAAAAAAGAATGTAAAAGTGTCGAAAAGATCTTTGGCAATAATTTAAGAGCTTTTAAAAGCACAGTGGTCAAGCACTAGTCTTGCACCAACTGTACTGGCTTGTAATTTGCCTCTGAACTCAATTCAAGGTGCTGGTTTTGACCTACCAAGTCCTAAATGGCTTGGGACCAGGATATTTGAAGGACCACTTACTTCCATGTGAGTCTGCCTAGAATCCATGTTCCTCAGCAGGGGCCCTGTTACATGTCCCTGCACCCTGAGAGTCCAAGTTGGAGAGTACCTAAGACAGGGCTTTCTTTGTAGCAGCACCTCATACATGGAATTACCTTCTGACCTCAGTCAAACTGGCTCCATTTCTTTGAAACTTCTAATGAGCACCTAGGACTGCACTGTTTGGTATGGCTTTTGGAACTGTTTTAATTGTGCATGTTTGCTAAAATGTAGCTTTTAAAATAGTTTTGGTTTATTTGAAAAGAATATTTTATTTGCCTTTGTCTGTTATATATCATTTCAGGGATCCTGAAGGGCTGAGAAACAATAAATAATTAACCTACAAATCATTGCCACAGACTAATTATTAAGTCATCAATTAGATGGTCTTATAGAAGCCATCAGCATCAAGTTCCCATCCCACTCTTAATTTGTGACACTGGAACAATGAATGCTAATCTGTTTTGCAGGACTGTTATAGGGATTGCACCAAGAAAATGTATGTGGAATGTTCTGAATGCTCTCATGTACTACTACAGTAATATGTTAATACTGTAGTAATAAAATAGTGTTACATGTTAATATTATGATATAATAATTATTATATTATAGGATAACAATAATTTGTTGTCAGCTGCCATCAAGTTGAATTCAACTTATGAGAGACTTATATATTAACAGCCCTACCGAGGTCTTGAAGACTCAGGGCTGTGGCTTCCTTGACTGAGTCTATCCATCTTCAATGCAGTTTTATTATTCTCTTACTGCCTTCAATCGTAACCAGCATTATTGTATTTTCTAGTAAGTCATGTCTTCTCATGATATGACCAAAGTATGACAGTCTCAGTTTAGCCCTCTCCTGATTTAATTTCTATTCAAGCTGTCTTGTTCATTCATCAGAGATAAATAAATCCTTGTTAACCTGAAAATTTATCTTGTGGTCAGAGAGGTCAATCCAAAGTATTTGTTACTGCATACGCTGCTGATTCTTTCAGCTTGTTTTGATATTGCACACGTAACAAACCAAAGGTTTAAATGAATTCAAGGTTTTTTGTTGCCCAGAATCATGAGCTAGGGGCCCCTGGAGCAGACAGGATACCTTTTGTTCACTGCTGTTAATCTTCTGAAAGGTTACTAAGTGGGAAACGGGAGAGAAGGTGCCCCAAATGGTAAGAAATGAATGATGCCAACTTGTTAGCTAGTTTGTGAATGCACTCTCACTCTACTCTTTCTTTGCTTCTCCCATAATTAAATTGTTCTACCAAAAGAAGCCTGTTTGTTGTTTTGTAGCAGAAAACACATAGCACACATACACAAAACACACACACACTTGCTCCATCAACTAGGTTATTGCAGAAGGATTTGGAGTTTCATTTTGTTAAAGTGTTCAAAGCAGCTTTATAATTAACTCCTTGGCATAAGGAACCAGAATTCTTCAATGATGCCTAAGCTCTTGGCAGCGTGGGACTGGAGGAAATGAACTAAGGGAAGAGATCAGCATACTAAAAACCTTAGCAAATGACATTGTATCAAAGAACTTGCACTCTATTAGCTTGCATAGATGGGGGGTTGAGAGCACAATTGTTCTTGTTGCTTCAATCTGTTTGCAACCAGAATTTCTAATTTGCACTGCAGAAATAATGCATTTTTATACCGCCCAGTGCTACAGAATCCTGGAATTTGTAGTTTGTTGTGGCAACAGAGCTCTCTGACAGAGAAAGCTAAATATTTCATAAAACTGGTGAGACAGGGACACTGCTAGGCTGAAAAAGTAGAGTTTTTGGGAAGCATTATCAGACACAGATATGATGACAGAGCTCTATTGTTGTAGTCATGACCAACAGTAGTAAGATTCAAGAAACTACATCTCATGTTATGACACACTCGAAAATCCATTAACATTAGCTTAAACATTTGGAATGTCACTTTGAAGGAAGAGCTTTACTCCAACTGCATATTCTTTTAATAGCCAAATTAAATACCTTTCTGTTTGCGCAGATAATTTGGCACCCTGGAATTTTTGGATACAATAACCATCATACAAAACAAATACAACGAGGCTCACAATATCCACATAGCTAGCCAACTGTAAGCATGTCCAGTAGCATTCACCTGTGAGAGAAGTCTTGTGCAAGTTACTGGAAATGAGCATCAGGGAAGTATGTGACGCTGTGACATTGGAACTCTTGGGCCAAGTTCCCACTATGATTTAAAGCAAATTGCTGATAGTGTTATATGACCGTCGGTCCTGTTTGAAACCGGTTCCAATCCTACTGTGATCAGTTTCAATCGCAGTGAGGCAAAGCAAACACAAAAACTCGTTCTTTCCTGACACTAGTTCTTTAGCGATTCTTTTGAAAATAATTGATTCTGAAGCGCATTCAACAATCGGGAACAACAGATCTGAACTGCATCATTCGTACCAATCATGGACTTAACAACTAAAAATAGTGGCTACCTGAGCTTTAAGCTACAAGTGGACTGGTTTTTTTAATAGTAATATGGATGTCAGAACAGCTTTGCTCCTAGAGCAACCTTTCTGATGCCATACCTTATCACTGTTGGTGTGATTTCTGCACAGAAGAAAACGCTGAGACTTCCAACTGCATGTGATGAAAACATACCCACAATGGAAAATGCAGTGGAGAACTTCTCCTTTACAGTCTCACTCATACCTGTTAAGACACATGGAAAGGACTGTTAATTTCTATTCTACTAATAATTATCTATAAAACAGACTCAACCTGACATTTTTTAAAATAGCAACAGATGGTAGTGAAAGGAAGAGAAGCCAAACTACCTGTTAGGTTTATTGTACAGCCTAACTACATCTTGGGTTTTTACAGCATCACATCAGGTAGCACTGGGTGATGTACTAATTTGAATTTATCGTGCACCAAAGGGAGTTATCACTGAAAATAGTCCTCCTCTTCAAAAAAATTCAAGAGTAGCTTGATCTACAGAGGCAACACTCAGGGTGTAGCCACATTGCAGAACTAAGGCAATTTGACACTTCTTTAACTGCCATGACTTATCTTACAAAATCCTTGGGACTTTGGTCCTTGCAGGCAAGACTTTAGTCTCATACTAGTGGCTTTGTTTTTCACATTAAGTGAACAGCAGTCATTCATTTCTATGACTAACGATTTTTTTTTTAAAAAAAGCCCTTCGGGAAATAGTTGTAACCAGAGCCTTGTAAATTGACCTTTTTAGGATTACAACTACAGTGGACCCTTGTTATATGCTGGGGTTTGGTTCCAAGATCCCCCGTGTATAACAAAATCCATGTATGCTCAAGTCCCATTAAATATAATGACATAGCAAAATGGTGTCCCTTATAAAAAATGGAAAATCAAGGTTTGATCTTTGAAATTTATACTTTTTTTTGAACATTTTCAAACTGTGGATGCTTGAATCTGTGTATTAAAATTCCGTGTATAAGAAGGTCTGACTGTACTGACCACCACGCACCACCCTGGATCAGCATGCCCATTAGCCACATTAGTTGTGGAGAGTGAGGGAGTGAATAATAATAATAATAATAATAATAATAATAATAATAAATTAAACTTTTCAACTTGCAGTTATTGGGGAAAAGAAAGGAGACAAGTTTGAACCTGAGAGGCTCAGTCTGATGTCAAGTACTGACTTGGTGAAAATGAAGTAATGTTGACATCATTTCGCTTATTAAAAACAAACAGATAAACCAAAATCACATCTAAAAAGGTAGTTTGAAAACTGTACCTGAGTCTGGAAGTTGACTGTATTTTCCTATCACTGGATTCAAAGGGATTAAACATAAAAGAAAGAAAAAGGACACAGAAAGAAGAAACAATTAAATGGCAGTTATTTTAAAATTAACATGATAAATTATACCACTCTTCCAACCTCCATTATCTCCAGAGAGCATGTCCAATGTTAGACTAGCTGGATTTCATGGAGTTTATAGTCCCCCAGATGCCTGCTTGGAAGGTACCAGATTGGGAATGGTTGATTTAATACTACAAGTTATCCTTTTACCCACATAATACATTTCCCTTTCAGTGCTAGCATAGGACATAAAAATTTATTGTCCCCAAATCACTTGACAAAGAGTGAAAATTTCTGTCTCATTTTCAATCAAAGGATAGAATTCTAATGAAGTGATAATGATAAAATGTAGGCTGGTAGAGGAATCTAGGTCTAGAATTAGAGCAGAGATTAAATCAAAGGCCATCACTTTGATAATGAAGAAAGCATTTAAAAATGAGGAGAAAAGTGGTCCTTAGGTAGCTAGAATACCAGCTTCCAAGAGTATGACTTTATAACAGGGGTAGGCAACCTGCGGCCCACGGGCCGGATGCGGCCTGGCAAGGCCTTGGGACCGGCCCCAGCCCGGTCCTGCCGCCGATTGCCGCCGGAGCCTTTGGCCTATCAGGAGGAGGCGGGCAAGGGGGGGGCAAGCGGCGGGCAAGGGGGGCAATTGTCTATAGAAGCCTCCGAAACATGCATTTATATTAACATTTTTTAAAAATCAGCTAATTTTTTTGTGTGA
This sequence comes from Sceloporus undulatus, assembly GCF_019175285.1. Classification (NCBI taxonomy): domain Eukaryota; kingdom Metazoa; phylum Chordata; class Lepidosauria; order Squamata; family Phrynosomatidae; genus Sceloporus; species Sceloporus undulatus. The sequence goes on from NC_056525.1 coordinate 166,420,453, forward strand.
CCTCCATTTTTAAATAAAAATGTGTCCTCCATTTGAAAATTTTGTCCTACATTTGTCCCAGTTTATTTATTTATTTAATTTTTTAATAAAAAAACTATTTAATTATTTATTTTTTGGCTTCAGCCCCCCAGTTGTCTGAGGGACAGCAACCCGGCCCCCGGCTCAAAAAGGTTGCCTACCCCTGCTTTATAAAGTTCCAAACTGAATGAATATACCAAAAAATTATTCATAAAATACCAGTGGCCTGTGTATATATTTTTCTTCTTAAAAATCAAAGCTCAGTATGAAGGGAACATTTGTTTCCACATAAATTTATCACCCAAGAATTCATTTTTACTGGACAGAATATCAAACATTGCCACTTTAAGACCAGTCTCTATTGTTAAGTTTCAGGACTCACATTTTGTGGCTGCCACAGAACAGAGACCTCCTCTCTGCATCTTTTATTCTATTTTTGTACACCTTTATATCATTTCTGTATAACAGTTTTATGTATAATATACAAGCAGACAGAAGATTTTAAAATAGCAGTGAGTAATTTTGGTGGGGCTGGGGGAGGCAATTTTCCACGCCAAAACAACCACATACCACCTCTTCTCATTACTCTTGTTATTTGGCAAGGAACCACAATGTCAAATTTGGGTAGCAAACCAGAAAACCCCAACATTAAGAAGCCCAGTCCATCTGCCTTGGTCCAGGGCCTCAGAGGGAGAGAAGAACTGCTGGACCTAATCTCCTTTCCCACCACGATTCCCTTCTCCTTTTGTGTCGTGTCTTTTTAGATTGTAAACCTGAGGGCAGGGAACCATCTAGTTAAAAATAATAATAATTGTAAGCCAATCTGAGAGCCTTTAGGGCTGAAGGGTGGGTTAAAAATACTGTAAATAAATTTAAAGCAAGCATTCTGATAATTTTAAACAAGACATTTCTGTCCAATGTCTAATTTCAACATTTTTTCAGAAATATAGGGGTGGGGCTGCATGAGTGCTACGGGCCAAATATTGTCCACCCTTGCTTTAAAGTCTGCCTTGTATGAGATTTTTAAAACTAACATGAAGTAATTAAAGCATGTGTTTGGCCTCATGGAGGAAGACCTGTGGCATCCATGCAGCTATCTTGTGAACAGAATTCCTCTAACAAGCTCTGATGACTGGGGTTCCCTCCCCCCAGTCACCTGAGGACTTCTCCCAGACATTAAAAGGGTTAAAGGTTGGGAGGGAAGGCATATGCTGTTGATAGTGACATCGTATTCTAATGAAAGTGTATATCACAGCTGATGTAATGCCTAGGTGACCAATCAGTTGACCAGAACCAGGAATTTCCTGATGTTTCCAAACAAAGATTTTAAAAGGACTTTCCCTCCACGAGGTCTTGGGTCTTTCCCTTTGTTTGCCTGGCCAGCTGTTGGGCCATGCGTCCAGAGGTAGGCCCAAAGGATGCTGGTAAGAGCTGAGGCTATGGAGACCACAATCCCAGCATCCAGAACCATCAAGGACTACAAAGCCCATCTGAGCTTGTAAGTAGGTTAAGGATTATGTGATAGAAGCAAATAGTTTTTTGGTTTATTTTTCTTGGCTTGACTGAAATTACTGTTTTGTAATTATATCTTTGCATCTACAAGGCAAGGTGGTCTTGTATGAGTAATATCCTTTGCCCTTCCTTTGTTCTATACAGTAATTCCTTAGAATAAAACTTTCTTTTAAAAGGTATCTGCTCCTTCTGTACTGCTGTACATGTGCCTTTGGCTTGGTTATTGCTTGCTTAAGTTAGCAAGGGGAGGGAACTACAAATCTCTTACAGAGTTCTAGTGTGTTCATTCTTAATTCACTGGTGGCAGTGTGGTTTTGATGGCCCTAAGGGGTCCCCTTTAACTCAGCATGAGTGGGGAGAATGACCTAGGCGACTAGGAAAATCAGAGATCTCCTGTGGCAGAGGACCAAACCAAGTAACTGTGTTTGGCAACTGACTCAGAGACAATCACACAAGCATTAAGGATTCTGAAGAAATTGTATTAGATTAAATGTAGGGCACAAAGGTAAATGAGGATCAGTTTGTGGTTTGTTGTACTTGGGCTCTTGCGTCTTTTGCTGAGATATTGCCCCCTCAGCTGGTCCCATGAGGTGGTAGGGAAGGTGACTTCAGTTTAGCATGGCTGCGAAGGCTGACTCATTTTTATCACTGATGCTTCCAACAGAAGTGGTAGGATCCCTAGAGCTCAGGAAGAAGGTCTGCTTGCAATGGTGGAAGATTTATAGCATTCAACCACCTGGAACCAATTATCATCCTCCTAAGCCAATTTGGCTATGCTGTCTGAGGATGATGGGCAGTGGCTGTGCAAGACATGTAAACAGCAGCAGGCGGAGGCAGCTACCTGAAAGCACTGGGATCATGTCCTTCATTGAATCCACCCAGTCTAGAAACAGAGCATGCAGCCTTTTACAGAACAAAACATAAATCTGAGTGAGATTCAAACCCTGATTATATTTTATGCCTTCAAAGTGACCAAGTTCAAATGCAGAGAATGATGGCCTTAGCTCAAAGGGGAGAAAGTTCTAAGAAAACACTTGCACTGTCATTAATCAGTGCTGACACGCACAGGGTTGTTTGATTGTAACTTGCTATTTATTTCACAGAAAGCCTGGGCCACTCTAAGAACTGCCAGTGAAAATGTACTTCCTTTTGCCATATCAAGGTCCAGCCTACATGGTTGCTGCAGTCCAGAGTGGTGGGATTTTCCATCACAGTTCTGATCACTGTGCAACTCCTTTTCATCCCATGAATATTTTCCTCAGTATGGGGAACTTATGTAAGGAAAAGTCCATGCATGTGAATTACACGGCAAATCAGAGCTAGTGGTTAAAGCAGATAGGTTAACAGTTTGCTACAACCAAGTGGATGAGACAGCATGTAGACTCTAGCAGCCGGATGCTGTGGGATTACCATTCTTTTCAGACCATTAGCATAGCCAATGGTGAGGGATAATGGGTGTTGCACTCTAATAATATCTGGAAGGCCACAAATCACTGCCATTTATGTAGACCAATCTTAAGAAAGAAAGAACAGAGAGGATCTTATTTATGTTTGTATTAACCCACTCCACTCCCTCTTTTATACATTGGATGACATCCTGTTAGTGACATATGCACATATGTCTGTTTTGGATAGAGTGCAGGAGACTATTTTCTAGCATTTCACATCTTGCCCCAAATGTTTCCTTGGCAGCTGTCAAGCCTTGAATGGAGCTACTGCTTATCAATGGACAGGAGAGGGAAAGGGGACAATTCAGATAATGAAGATTCAGCTGCTCTTGGCTTGGAAAGGAAAGGAGGATGCACAGTATCTGTGAGTACACTCTTATTTCTTCCTGCCAAGTTGAGACCAAATGTCTCTTCATCATCTGAATTGTCTCCGCCTCTCCATATCAGTAAGCAGTAGTAGTGCCCCTTCCTAGGATTTGAAAGGTGCCCACCTGAGGGGGGGGGGAACATGGGGTTGTACAGCTGGAGCATTATGTGTTGCTTGTTTGAAAACATTGTCAAGACTTCATGGTCTTTGAAGTAGACCAGCAACAAGAGTTTCCATACAATGAGATATCTATGACATTTGAAACTTTAAGCAAATTTGAAACCTAGAGCTTTGAGAAGTATATCAAGGCATATAGTGGCTTCATGTCACACTCACAGTTGAGTAGGCCTAGTTGCAAAAGGGAAGCCAGAGCAGTGAGAATCATGAAAAGCAGAAGTCCGCCTCTTCGCCCAAGGAATCCAACCACTGGGCACATGGCCAGGCAAGAGGCCAGAGTAATCCCTGCCATGGTATAGTAGTCCGCATAGAAATTGTTGGTGAGAGACATCTTATCTTCATGGCCCATCATACTCTTTGCAAAGCAGTGGTGTATCCCAAATCCAGTGAGTCTGTGAGAGGTAAATAATAAGAGTAAGAGTGCAGCATTCCCAAATACTCAAGCAGACAAGGAACTAGCAATATTGGGAGGAGGTGGAAGGTTAGCATAACCCTCGTTCTCAAAACTGCCACCTGGGGTTCCTCACCTGTGTTTCCACCACAAACATGAATTGGAAATCACTGAAAGATGGAGAAAAGCAGCTGTATGGAGATTAGTGTCAGTCAGAAGCCACTCCTTTACCCCCCCCCGCCCCACCCCCCAAAAGGCAGGCGGAGTCTGCCAATTTAAAGGCAATATTTAGGTTTCCTTTGAGTTGAGTTTAACCCAGAAAGGGATCAGTTGACTTTGGGGAGGATGAAAAACCACCCAGTTTGCTACTATTCATTTCTTGAGTTTCCACCTAAAGTACTGAAATTATATATGTGTGTGTGTGTGTATGAATGAAAGGGGCTACTGCTTATCAATGGACAGGAGAGGGAAGGAGGGCAATTCAGATAAGACCAATACAGAGACAATATGTGTGCGCGCGTGTGTATTCGTATTCCTATTCTCCTTTCCTCTGGACATTTAATGCTCACTGTGTACTAGACAGGGACAAAATTTGAGGAAAATTACTTCTTTTGGACTATAGCTCCAAGAATCCCTTAATCTGCATGGCCAGATAGTCATGGGGTTATGGGAACTGTAGCTTTTTTGTTAAAAAACAAAATTCTACAACATTTTTAAGTTCTGGAAAAGGAGTGTGGTAGTACTTACGAATTTACACAGAGCACAACTATGTTTTTCCAGAGATTCCTGGTTCCCACTACTTTAACAATGCAGACCTTCTTTGGCCTCCGGGTAAGTTCTTTCTCTAGCTCTGAAACAAAAGCAACATTTCATTTCTATTGAAGACATCCATTTTGGAATGATGTCAAGCAGCCCAGCAGCAATATGGATGTTCCCATCAGAGCTCTCTCACCCCTTCCACCAAGGTTCCAGAAAACTGTGAACTCTGCTCCAACTGGGTACAATGGTTGCTTTTCTGAACTACCAGATCCCAGTAACTATACTGGCTGGGGGATTTTGGGACCTGTAGTCCAAAATAGTAAGTGTTACAAGCTCCAGTTGGGAGTGGGGGCAGGAAGGAGGGTATTACCCTTCCAATAAGAATTCTTCCCCCTGTAAATTATATTTTCTTTCAAATCCTCAAAATTGTAGCTCAATATTTAGAAATAAAGTTTAGGGATTTAAAGAAAAAAGACAGCTCAAGTTTTCAAGGGAATACAAACAAAGCAAATATATGAGTTTGAGGAGTGAATGATTTTTAAGGTCTCACACTCAGCAATGATAGAAATTTCAGCACTGAATGAAAATTCCATGGAGGCAGGGCAGAATTCTTATTTGGAAGAGCAATGCCATCATTCTTTCTCCTGATTAGGTACATTCCCAATTTAGGTACAGTACTTATTTTTTAGAAGACATTCTTGGCAAGCATCCTCTAAGACAGTGGTTGCATCTACACCGAAGAACTAATGCAGTTTGACACCGCTTTAACTGCCATGGTTCAATGCTATGGAATTCTGTGACCTGTAGTTTTGTGAGATATTTAGGCGTGGGCAGACTGTCCAAAAAAGACTGTCTCCCGGCACCTTGCTTTGCTCCACGGGGAAGCCGCAGCCTCCAGACCGTGGGACTTTCCTGCGGAACAAAAAGAACTGGCAAAAAGCGAGTTCTTCTTGTGGCACAATTAGGACGCCACAGTGCGCCAAAGGCACACACATGATGTCATAATCGTGCCGTGATGTGTGGACACTAAGTGCCCATCATGTCAAAATGGCAGCGCTCATCTGTATAGGGTGCTGCCATTTTGATGCCCTCGTCACGTGCGAGGGGTGTCTGGAAGCACCGCCCTCACACGTGATGAGGGCACACTATAGCGCCTGTCTGTATAGTGCGTTGGCCTTCTTTGTCAAAGAGCTCTGGTGTCCTCACAAAGCAGGGTCCCAAAATTTAAAGTTCCCTTTTGCCACCACTTCTCCTTCACCACTAAGTGCCACTCTGAGCTACAGAAGCAATGCCCTGCACCCAAACCTGTGAAGAATTTCCCAATCGCCACTGCTAGCAAAAGACACGACTAAGAAAGTGAGCTCATGTGGGGAAGTGAAGAGCAGAATACACCACCACACAAAATGATCAGCAAGCCTCTACAGTGATTTGAAGGGACTCTGAAAAGATATTTCATACAACCCTCACCCACATCTTGGCCCTTAAGCCCACTGGTTTCCCTTCCCGTTCTTGTGCACCTATACTTTGACTGAAGCCCCTCCTGCTGTTCCCTTTCCCCTTTCACCCCCCCCCGCCCCCCCTCCCCCCCCCCCCATCTTTTCACCATACCCAGAGAGGCTTACCACCCACTTCGGGAATTACTGGTGTAGACCCAATGAATCAATGGAGTTTACTTTAAGTAATGAGGGCATGTCTACACTTGCCAAAATATTCTGGACTGTTCCCAGAGTATTCTGGCTCTGAAGCTGCCCTGAATGTCACCATTATCTACACATTCTGGAGCAATGCCACACAGTTGTCTACACAGTGTCCCACCCAGTGCCAGTGCTGCTGGTATAAGTCACTCCAAAATTGAAAATGAGATGCCCAGCAGCAATCACGTGGCTGGGTAACTCGTTGTGACCTCAGATAGAGACTCATGCCAGCGGTGGCACTGCTGGGCAGAACAGTGGGACGATGTGTAAACAGCCACCCAGTGTTACTCTGGAGTCATTTAGATTTTCCTGGAAAATCCAGAGCAAAAGGTAAATTATTTTAAACCAGCTTAAGAGAGGGATAGCCTGGATTCAATGCAGAATTGGTCTTCCTCATGAAGATAGTCTGCAGTCAAATCAGGGCTTTGTCCCTGCCTTGTGAAGACTGGTTGTAGTGGGAGCTGGAGGAATGCTCCATACAGACTTGCCCTTAGCAAGTTTCATTCCTTCAATGAATCTGTTGTAATTATACTAGTAAGATTTTCTTTTTGGTATTATTGTATGCCAAAAAAGTCATCTTCCATTAATTGTCATAGTGTATCCTTATGTAACCTAACTTTTTTTGCATCGTTCTACCCTAAAGAGGTTGCAAGAGTTTCCCCTATTATCATGTTATGCTTGAAACAAACAATATACTGGATTGAACATCATGCCGTTATCTGGGAACATGGATTCCCATTTTTCAATATCCAGAAAGAGCGCTATGTACAATTGTATGTATAGCTACGTAAGCACCCATTAGTCCTAGTCAAGGCACTGCTGGCGCTCTCAGTTCCTACGCCTTATCTTTCTAACATATGGAAACACAATATTCCCTCAAACTCTGAATTAGTAGAATTCCACCACAGAGACCCCACAAACACAGGAAATACTATTTGACATTTTTCTTCAGAGCGACGCAAGGAAATGTCCAAAAGGGAAAAAAGATGTTTTACTCATCTTTATAATGGGGATTTCCTGTACACCACAGGCATCACTATTTGTAACTTTTCAGATTCAAGGACACAGCAGGAAAAATAGCATGCAGATATGCCATAACATAGGCTGCCCAAGAAATAGCACCATGTAACATCATACCTTAGAAGCAGCACATTCAGTATAGAACTTGAGTTGGACTGAGTCCAACCCCCTATTCAGTGCAGTATCTCCAGCTAAAATCTGCCCTGTTTTATAGTCTATCTAGGTCCTTTTGAATTCTGTCCTAACTTCCAATGTGTTAGCCTTTCAACCATTGCCTTTTCTAATGAGTCATGCCTTATTATGACGTGGCTGAAGTACGACAACTTCAATTTAGCCATCTGGGCTTCAGGGAGAATTCAGGCTTGGGCTGTTAAGGACCCATTTCTTTGACTTTTTGGCTATCTGTGGCACTCTTCTCCAGCATATCTCAAATAAGTTTATTTTTTCCCTATCTTTTCCCTATCTTCACTGTCCAGATCTCACATCCATACATGGTGATGAGGAATACAATGGCTTGGACAATTCTGACTTTAGTGTTCAGCTGTATATCTTTGCACTTTAGGATCTTGTCTAGTTCTCATTCCTAGTCTTCTTCTGATTTCTTGACTGTAGTCTCCTTTCTGATCAATGTTTGATCCAAGGTATCGGAAATCTTTAACTATTTTGATTTCCTCATTATCTTAAGGGTCATCATTTTTGTTTTCTTTATGTTTAGGTGTAGGCTGCCTGTTCACTTTCTTCTTTGACTTTCTTTAGTAATTGTTCCAAATCTATGATGCTTTCTGCTAATAGTATAGTGTCGTCTGCTTATCTTAGGCGGGGTACAGACCGCCGCTTTGCGGCGGTCTGCCGCCGCCGCCGCCAGTAGGTCCGCGGGGGAGCCAGAGCCTTCAGACGGCCCGACTCCCGCGCGGACCGAAAAAAGAAGCTCCAAAATGGAGCTTCTTTTACTGTCGCGTTTGCGACGTAGCGAGGCGCCAGGGGCGCGCTCGCTACGTCACAAGCGGCGCGACACGTCTGGACGCTGTGCGTCCAGTACGTAAAGATGGCGGCGCCCGTATGAACAGGGCGCCGCCATCTTGTACGTATTCAATACGTACTAGGGTTAGGGGGGTGCGGAAGCACCGCCCCTTCCTAACCCTAGTACGTATTGATGACGTACTATTTGGCGGTCTGTAAACCGCCTTAGATTGTTGATGTTCCTTCTCCTATATTCATTCCTCCTTCTAACAATTGTATGATACCTTCTGTGTACAAGTTGAACAGATAGGGTGGTAAAATGCAGTTTGCCTCACCCCTTTGCCAATTGGAAACCATTCTGCTTCTCCATATTCTGTCCTAAGTACAGATTTCTCATCAGCACTTTTTCTATAGTATTGTATAATTACAGGGAAAAAACATTATGTCATGTTTGTATCTGCAACTTTTCCAGACAGTTTCCAAGTTTCCCCCCAGGTACTGAAGTTTATAGAGAGAGAATTAAGCTAAACACTCACATAGATCTGAGGAATATGGGTGATATAGGGTGCACTGTGGCAAATATATCACCATACCATCTTGAAAATATGTGAGTTCATGTGATTACAGAGAGCAACCAGGATTGGGCCTGGTTAACACTTGGATAAGAGATTGCCAATGAATATCAGGGGTTTCCATTTAGAGCCAGGAAAGAATACTGCTTGAAACCCTGCAGAGCCATTGATTCTAGTCAGTGTTGATATTACAGGTTGATTAACCCATATCCAGAATTCTGAAATACTCCAAAATTGAAAACTGTCCACATGGATGGCCAATATAGTGACAGCTTTGTTTTCTGATGGTTCAATATACACAAACTTTGTTTCATGCACAAAATTATTTAAAATATTGTGTATAAAATTACCTTCAGGCTATGTCTAGAAGGTGTTTAGAAAACATAAATGAATTTCATGTTTATATTTGGATGCCATCTCCAAGGTCTCATTATATATATGCAAATATTTCTAAATCTGAGAAAGATCCAAAATCCAAGAAAAATCCAAAATGCTTCTAGTCCCAAGCATTTCAGACAAAGGATACTCAACCTGTACTCACTTATATCGACCGACAGCTTGACTCGGCATAAGTCAGCTTCCGATGTTCCTAAATACATTACAGCAAGAATATCCTCCCTCAGGCTAAATCAAGTATTATTTACTTCAAACCCATTATAAACTTGACATCTTATGTTCCATTATTATACCTAGGTTACCTGAAAAAAAAAGTGATGCTTCATATGCTGAACTGTATATTGTAGAAGTGTTCATTTATGTACCCATGGCCCATACCTTGCTGCGTGCTGCTTATCCCTTTCCACCTACCATGTTTCAGTAACACTAAAGTAGGTCTTTTCTTAATGTTGCTTTAATGCTGATAACTATTTCCAGTTTGCCATGGATGGCTTGCCAGATCAAATTCTTGTTTGGAGCTAAAGAGCAAACTAGCATTCTAAACTCCAGCAGACAAGGAAAGTGTATAGTGATTTTATTACTATAAATAAGAACATCATGCATAAGATCAGCTGTTAGTACCAAGGTAATTGCCACACAATATACATTGTAGGGAGTACAGGTTTGGAGGGCAGGGGAAATACTAGCAGAGTACAGCAGCATAGCCAGAAGAGGAGCTTGTTCAAAAGGAAGGCCACCTCCAAACTTTCTGTGTGTTCCCACTACGTTCTAAGAACGAAGCAACATGATTACTAGCCATATGGCATAACACACCTATCACTGAACTGTATTTCTTCTGGTTGCACATAAGGGACCAGACCTTTAATTGCACCCTTTATATAGCTGAAAACTTTCCCCCACATACAAAATGAGCCTGTTATGAGAGAAGGTTTCAGTACAGAATTATCCCTGACCAGATTTTGAAAATGCTATCTTTCTGGAATGCAGCTCCCAGTAGTTAGGCTCATTCTGGGTCTGAGGTTCCTTGTGGGACTGAGGGAGTTAGAGCCCAAAACTGTAACTGTTCTAGGCTTTCTACTGGTCATACTTCTGTCGTTAAATGTCAATTTGTGTAGGGAATTCATTTTAAAACACAGGGGAACATTCAAACATTTAACCACCTTCTTTCCTTCCACCTCCTCTGCTGCATTGCAGTCTGAAATGACACAGCTCAACAAACATACAAATCTAGTGAGGCTATTGAGCTCTGAGACTGGGTTTTGAACAAGCTGCAGCCTGGAGAAAATGTGCTTATACATTACCTCCAGTCTGGCTGCTTCCCACTTCCCCCATCAGGAACTCCCTGGTAGCAAAGCCACGAGATCTCTGGGAAGGGTTGTCATTTTCCTCACTTCGTGGCAGAGCTGTGGGGGACCACCTGCGGCCTGCGAGAAGGAGCCAACCAAACAGGTAAATGAAGCTTGATACATGCAAAGCCACAGGAAGTTGTCTCAGACCTTTGGGCAGCTTTACTGACTGGGCAGCAACTGTCTGGGATTTTATGCTTCCCTAGCTTTCCCTAGCAGTGCAGAGAACTAAATCTGGGACATTCTGCAAAGAAAGCATATGCTCCACCACTGAAATACAATTCCTCCCTGAAAGCACCAGCAATACCAAGAAGAGTAGCCTAGCTTCACTAGGCTTAACAGCACAAAGTCCATTAAAACAACATGGATGTGTCTGGCCAAATTTGGGTGCTTTCACACTAAACAATTACTGCACTATGATTCCATATCAACTGCGATGATTTCATCCTATATAATCCTAGAATTTATAGTTTGATGAAGCACTAGAGTTCTCTGGGTAGAAAAGTCTAAATGCCCCCCCCCCTAAAATGAAAACCCCAGGATTCCATAGGAAGCTGCCATGACAATTAAAGTGCTGTAATTGCATAGTGTGAAAAAACCCAGGTCTGTACAGTTTTTTTATATCTCCTCAAAAATTCTCTGACCTTCAAAAGAGAATTAAGTTAATATCTGATTGTAAAACAATGCTATTCCCTCCCATTTTTCCCATCTGAAAGGGAACGATACAATTTTGTTAATGGCTACAACTCTCCAGTTGCTTGTCTTCAGTCCCTCAGGGCCACAGCATGCATGAACTATGATTCTCCTTGGTGACTTCAAGATCATTCCTACCTTTACCTCTTTCCTACAGAGTTTAGCTTACAAATAATGAATACTACCCAGCTGTCTGTCAAAATGATGAGTGGAGTGGATGTGTCCGAACTGGGAAAATGTACTTTTGGCACACAAATCTCAGAATACCCAGCCATGTTGGCTGAGATAGTATGGAAGGTGCAGTCCAAAACAGTAAGTAATGTTTCAAACTTTTATTTGTGATCTCAGTCATTGAGAAGCAAGCCTGCAATGCTCCCCAGACCTGACCTCTTTATCTGCATTGGCCCATCTGTGGTTCTATGTATTGGGCTGTATCTGCATTGCAGAATGACTGCAGTCTGACACTGCTTTAACTGCCATGGCTCAACGTGATGCAATTCTGGGATTTATAGTTTTGTGAGGTATTTAGCTTTTTCTGTCAGAGAGCTCATGCCACAACAAATTACCAATCCCAGGATTCCGCATGATTTAAATAATTAAAGAGTGTTAAAGCAGTGTCTGACTGCATTAATTCTGCAGTGTGGCAGTAGCCTTGGTCTCAATAGAGTTTGATGGCATCATGGGAGCTGGCAGCTTTTATGTAGGAGGGCCACCCACACTCATTGACATTTGGCATGGCAAATCAGAAGGATGGTGTGGTCAGCATGTATGGCTCAGTTAAAATGAAATGGTAAGGATGGACTGAATTTTACAGGCAGATTAGTCAAGTCCATAACTTGTATAGTAATTCAATTTATCTCCTTTCCCCTCATTTGGGGGGGGGGGGAATGGTGCTGCAACTTTCTCATCTTATCTCTACCCCAAAAGTGTTAGAACTTCTTTACAATACACTGAAATATCAGGATTCTATCAAGTTATTTATACACCCAGAAAATTATGTGAAGAGGGGTGATGTGTTTCCATCTCTGGAGCCAAACACATCTCCCTAATTAAAAGGTCACCTGGAAAAACCATAAAAGCTAGTTTGACCTCTCCAGAAGGAATGGCAGAATATGAATGTAATGAATAAGCAAAATCAACAGGTGCTCTAGGGCAAAATTAACTGGTGGTAACTGGACCAGTGCTAGTCTCTGACCCATTGGCTGCAGGTCCCTGGCAAATTTCCAGGAACACAAATATACTGCAGATTGGAAAAAATAATTTCCAGTCCCACTCTTGGGTAAATACAAATGCTAACTTAGCAGTTCTTCCATTAGACCAGTGTTTCTCAGGTTTTTCTGTCCGGGCCCCTTTTTACATCTACATGTGCATATTGCCCCTCTCTCACTCAGTGTAATACTTTATACAAATAATGTAATATTATATATGAATAAACAAAAAATTAGTGTACGTATTTTCTTTCACACATTTATGTATACTTAGACATTAACATTTTGTATGAAAATAACCTTTTAAATTAGAACTTTTATGTAAGCAATAAATTCAATACCCAACTGAACACATTTATACTTTATGTGAGGCATGTGTTTGTTACTGAGAGCAAAGTTTACTAAACAAGGAGTCATATTAAAAAGAGCAACCCTGTTATGATGTCAAGCCTTGCACGAAACTTACCCTTCATAGCTGTCAGAGCTGAGGATCTAATTTCACAAAGGTAGGTAGCTGCAAATGGTATGAGTACTTTCATAGCAACTCTCTTTACTGTCTATAAAAAGGCTGTGCATGTCTGGAGAAACAGTTGAGGCAGTAAGCAACTGTTGCTCCAACCATTTCTCCTGAAGTGTTTATGTTGGGAAGAAGATGGGTAGTGAACACCTTCCAGCTCCCTCCCAAAGTGCCGTCACCACACACACACACACACACACACACACACACACAAGCCCCAGCTGCCTCACTACCCCCCTCCCCTCCAACATTCTCTCTTCCTTTTTTACTCCATGCCAAGCAGTCTGAGCTGAAGTGGATGCTGAAAAAGTGTTCCAAACACCTCCCCTCTCTAGAGAGTGAGCCTGAGGCTGGTATCCCTCTTGAGAAACTATGACAACCTGCTGGAGGTGGTGGTACACACCACCATTTGAGAACCTACCATATACAGTTGGCTTTCCACATTTGCGGCTTTGACTTTTGCAGATTTCATTATTTGCAGCTTTGATTAATATATTCTCTTTAGGAATCTCTCGGTCCTCCAGCACAACTCTGCCTGAAAATGGCCACAAAGTTGTGCTGGAGAACCTACAAGTTTCTAGAGAAAACACTTCTCTGGGCATTTGTAGGTCCTTCAACATGATTCTGTGATCAACCTCTGGCAGATGCTGATCATAGAGTTGCACTGGAGGACCTGGCATTCCTAGAGAGATGTTGTCTTGGGTAAAAAGTGTTTTTTTTTATTTGCGTTTTTTCCACATTCAAGGGGCTCCTTCACCTCTAGCCCCGGTGAATGTGGGGGGAACACTGTATATTCAGCTATAAGCTGACCTCACGTATAAACTGAGGGGAGGTTTTGCAGCCAAAATTATAGATTTTGATATTACCTGTGGCTAAGTAGAGGGGAAAACTTAGGGGCCTGTAACAAAGGATCTAAAGGGTGAAGTGAAGCAAAGGAAAACAATGCCGCAGAACTTCCAGCAAGTATAACTGTGCTCATAATAAAGGCTGTTTGGACGAGAGAGTAGGCGGCGGCGGGTGGGTGGGTGGGTGGGTTAGTGATTGCAAGACAGATTACAGTCTTGTCTTTCACCAGGCCATGGTTCCTTTTTTAAATAAAACTTAAAGTACGGTACTTACATTGACCCATGGGCAAGTCAACACAGGTATTTTGGTTCAATTTTTAAACTATAATTTCCAGAATCATATAGTAGGCATTAGACAATTAATCCAGCTGCATTACCCAACTCTACCAACGCTAGGGGATAATTCCTTCCAACATTTTTAGGGTGGCAAATTATAGATTAACCAGAATTTTATTACAGGCCAGTGATAATATGCTGTTAAGTTGACTTCAGAATGCACTCAGATGGCAGTTTGACTCACATGTAACATTTCCACCACCAATCTATTTCACAGCAGCCCACAAAGTACCGTATTTTCCGGCGTATAAGACGACTTGGCATATAAGACGACCCCCAACTTTTCCAGTTAAAATATAGAGTTTGGGATATACTCGCCATATAAGAATACTCCTCTTCCAATGCACACCAAATAAAATTTTTTTAAAAATCAGATTTGATTTCAATATGGTAATTTTAATTAAAATGCTTATGACATGCAGGTACTTAGCAGGAAAACTTGTTGTATGCAAAGCCTGCTTGGATTGGTCAGCTCTCCCTGCCTGCCCAGCCCTCCCTGTCTCCAAGATTTTATTCTACCGTACTTGTGCAGTGCATCCCTTCCTGCTTTCATATGGTCGCCACATATGGGAGGGGATGCGGCCGCGGCCATGTTTAGCTCCCCCCACCATATGTGGCGACCGCAGATTCTCCAGTCCAGCTTGGAAGTTTCAGCACCCACCCTATAAGACGACACCCGGCGTATAAGACGACCACCAACTTTTGAGAAGATTTTCCTAGGTTAAAAAGTAGTCTTATATGCCAGAAAATACAGTATGTCATGCAACTATGCAGAGAAGCAAGGGTATGGCTCAACTGCAAAGGAGAACAAGCAAACTCATATTTTGGCCTACTATGAAGGTAATACAAATTGGATCTATGTGCCACATATTGTGTCAATGCAGCCTGGGACAGGCCAGATATTTGGTTCAGGAAGCAGAAGTGGGCATGTTTCTATCTTGGGCAACAAGAGGTTGGATCTGTTCCAATGAATACAATTTATAGTTTCTTTGGTTTGAACCACCATTCATGGACAAACCAAATCTGATTCAGGCCATCTGCTATTAAAATTATGTTGTGCATAAATGAATAAATAAAGCTATAGTGCGCCATTATACATGCAATTCATATACTGAGCCCATTGTCTCTTGGCCACTATCTGTGAGCAAACACCCTCCAACCCCATTAAATAATGTTTCTCAGTTTTTATTCTGAAGTATAACAGGTCTCTTCCATAGCATCTGCTTCCCTTTATGTGAAGATGGGCTTCCAAGGATTAAACTCTGTCCCCTCCTTATATCTGATGTACAGTATTTGATTAGAGAGAAACACTGCCCAAGTCCATTACTCCACTGGGCTTTGCTGTCATATTTTTCTCCATGATAATTTTTTACAGCAATGCAGACTGGAAGGCACTATATATGACTGGTGATGCGGTTTAAATAATGAAAGTGTGTGGTGGACATAAGAGCACAAGCTGATTCAGAAAGAATACATAAACAGATGTGTCCTGTTTCCTAAAAACAAGATCAACAAAACTTGCATCTAGTAAGACAGCATTGTATCTCTGCAGTTTTGTCCTTTTCTCTAAAGCCAGATTAACTGTGTAAGCACTATAAAGTGGGTTACTGCTCAGTCCTGCATGTCAGAGTTAATTTAGCTCCCTCAGGTTAAATCAAGTATTATTAACTGCTTTGTTCAAAGAAATCCAGAAGCACATATCCCTTATTCAAAAACATATCTTATCTCTGAAGCAACACTTCAAGGCATGTGTGTGCGTGCGTGCATCCAAACCATTATTCCCCTCTGACTTTTCCATCTATTGTGTGAATATCCTGAAGGCAAACAGTAGACAAGCCTTCATTTCCAATGAAATCACGAGAGCACCATCACAAGCTAAAATGAACCAAATTATCTCCCTCAAAGCAAAGCAAGCCAGAGAATTCAATTGCTGCTCTGTCGACAACCTGAGATTGATTATATGATTGTCACCCCAGTACAGAAACCATTTATAACTTGTTTCTTTCATAGCCTATATTACATTGGCAGCCATAAAAACTCACCAGGCATCACTCCTTTGATATCACATTCTGTGCTCGTCCTGTTCTTGCGTGTTAAGTGAAGGATGAGCTTCTTTGCAGCTTCAAACTGCTGTGTGGCTATCAGCCACCGAAGGGATTCTGGGAAAAAACTTCAAAGATGAAGAATGTGTTATTGGAGGCTTCTAGGGGGCTCCTAGCAGAAGCTAGAATATGTATATGCAACAACTGTAAGTCTTGGTACATGCCGACATGTATGTCTTTTGCATGAATCAGGCATCCAAATGGAAGTTTACTTTACTTAGAATGAAAAGAATATACAAAAAATGGTTGAGAACATGTTTTTCATATGTTGAGACAGCCTAGTGAGAAGAATACTGAACTAAAAATAATATAATTCAGGACTCTCTCTGTGCAACATTTGCATGTGCTTGTTTTCTGCAGAAACAGGTTTTCCTGTGTATTTTCTTTGCAAAAGAAGCTGTTTCCTGTGTAAATTAAGCACTGCAAATTTTACACAGTATAACTCCCCAATTACAGTCATTTCTGCATAGAAAACAGCACTTTCTGTCCAGGAAACAGCCTTTTCTGTGTAGAAAATACTCCTGCATAGAAATATTGTCTTCTGCACAGAAAAAGCTGTTTCCTATGCAGGAAAGGTGTTGGCTATGCAAATCAACCACGTGCAAATTTTATGCAGAACAAGTTCTCAATTACAGCATTTTCTTCATAGGAAGCAGTATTTTCTGTAGAAATATTAATTTCCATGCAGACAATACTGCATGGCTTTATGCTGGTACATATATGACAGTAATAAATATTTATCTATCTACTGCATGGCTATAAAACCTGCATGATTGCGAAGAGTTTCTTGCAGGGGAAGAAAATTGTTAAAATTACTTGTTGCTTCTTCCTAGAAGAAAATTAGTGAAGAATTGCATCTCTGACTTTACTTCATATTAAGCCCAGGAGCCAGTATTATTTCCTAGGAACAGCTTGGTCTGGTTCCCATTTCATTAGGTATTGAGATCAGCCAGGAAGCACACCTGCACTAGGTGTTGTATACTTGTGTTGCTGCCCTGAGAGAAGAGTGTTAGCACTGAAGTGTTGATGTTGAATCTTTTTTTAATCATTTGAGTTTTAACCATGTGGAATTTTTTTAATGAAACCAATTCATTAAGCAACATGCTAAATCATTAAAAAAATTATTATTAAAAACAGTGCCACATTAAAGTAACAAAGCCCATTAAGTAACACAGTTGACATTTCACCATAAAAAAACAGAAAACTTTAAAATCACCATTGAAAATTCTTCCAAATTAAGGCTTTCACTGGTGGAATTCCCTCCTCCTGAAGGGCCAACTGGTGCCAACCTTAGTACCCTAGTGGCACAGTGGTTAAATGCCAGTACTGCAGCCACAATCTTGTGAGTTCAATCCTGAGGGCTCCAGGGTTGACTCAGCCTTCCATCCTTTCTTAGGTCGGTAAAGTGAGTACCCAGCTTGTTGTGGGCAATTGGCTTACACATTGTAAACCGCTTGGAGACTGCTTAGTGTTCATTATGAAGCAGTACAGAAATGTAAATGCTGTTGCTATTGCTAATTGTGACAATGGGCTCTCCCATTATCTGGTCAATACAGTTTGGAAGTATAATCCTGCTTCCTGATAAACAAAGGGCTAAAGCAAAGGGCTAATAATTCAGTAGTTTTAAGTTACATTTATTGGGGGTCAGAATCACGTATGGGCAACAGAGATAACAAGAGACAATTGCCCAATGAGGGTGTCCAGTTTCAGGAGACATGTGGAAGCTTTGGAATGCTTCTAGGTTATAAAACATGGTGCCATGAGGCACTGACAGGGAGACTCTGGTACTGATAGAGAGGGAGAGGAGGTGCCACTTGCCTCAGAGTCCCAAGGGAAGCTTGGCTGTAGGCTGGACAAAGGGGTCCAGCTTCCCATGAGCATCCAAGATCCAGAACACCATCTGTTTTATCAGTAGTATAAAAATGTTCAGCTAGTTGCTTTGGGACTCATGCTCCTCCTAAACTTAGCTGAACATCACTTAGGCTGCTTTTGTAACTGCTCTTAAGTAACACTTGAAGGAATGTCCCCTTCACATAGAAGATACCTTTTTGCCATTGTAAGATCGTCTGGTTAAAATAAAAGCTTTCCTTTAAAAATCTCCTCTTTTCTATACTCTCTTTACATGCCTTTACTCAGTGTTTGCATGTGTATGTGTACACAATAAACCGATTTTTGAGCTAAACTGATGAAGCGCTTTAGCGTCAAATAGATGTTCACACTATTCAAATTGTGATTAAATCTGCCCATTTCAATTTCAGTGCTATTAATGAATGTTCACATTCATTAATAGCACTGAATCAAAATGGAGTTGCGTCACAGGAGTGACTGTGCCACAGGGAACCGAATCCAATCCATAGCGTGTTCACACTTGCACTGAAAAAAGATGTGTGGAATGCCATGGATTTGGAAGAACCAGTTTAACTAGTGTCCAGCAAACTGCACCAGAAATCCGGTGCAAGTGTGAACAAGGGCCCTTTAAACTGGTTTACACCCGGTTTGAAAATCGCTTTATTATGTTGTTTGAATGAGGCCAAACGTATGTTCTGTCTGTAAATAAAGCTTATATTTCTTCTTGTTTACAGAGCAGTGGCTTGAAGTAATTTATAAATAACAATATAAATAACAACATCAAAAGCACACTACCAAAAATAGTAAAACACTTAATAGGAAAGGATACTGGGAGGCCATCTCCAAGACACTTATTAAGTGAATGGATAAGGAAAAGAATTGGGCCAGTAAAAGCACCAAGGGTTAAAGGGATAGTTATGAGGAAAGAAAAGCCTCAGACTGCAAGTAAGGAGGGAAGAATCCTGTAAACCCAGAGGTCACACCCAGGATTCTGTAGGATGGCATCATGGCAATTAATGTGGTGTCAAACTGCATCATTTCTATGCACCCATATACTACAAAAGGAAAGAGGAAAAAAGAGGTAAACAACAACAACAACCCTTTCTCTGGACGATGGAAAGAGTAAAGCTGATCTCAGATACAACTTCTGGTACTAAAGGATGAAGCATGGTGCCTATAGTTGCTCCTCTAGTGTTTAATGAATTAGTCAATCTTTTTACTGCTATGAAGTTACCTCCTGAGATACAAGATGGGGTGAGGCTGTTGCAGCCTTTCAGTGGCTTCCTAGCTAATAGATGAAGCCAGAAAGTGCTGCTCTTCAGCCAGTCATGGGCTGGGCTTTTAATGGTACTGTGTTGTTTTGTGGTTTGTATACAGACTTTTAATGAATTTTAATGGTTTTAACTTTATAAATTGTTTAACTGTCTTTGAAGTAACCTTTATATAATTATTACTGGTTTTTTTTTAATAGAGTTTTAATCTGCATCATTTGTAACATGTTGTAAGCTGCCTTGAATCTTATTATTGGGAAAAAAGGCAGGACATAAATGATATAAATAAATAAATGGGTAATACTTGGAACCACAGACCATGCTAGCCTTAAAAAAGTAACTTTCTCAACCCCTGGGGATGCTCCTTGACAGTTCATTCTAAACTGCAAGTCAACACAGGAAGAACTGTTCTTTGAGCTTTGTGATCAGCATCATCATGATATGACCTGGTGTAACTCAGATGAAGAAGAAATTGAATGCAGTGCCATAAAGGGGAGAGAGAGAAGCAGGGGAAGGCAGAGAAAAGAGAAACTGCCAGAGGAGTTCCTCGAAAAACAGGAAGGAGCCTTGAATACGTAAGGTCTGCAATTATGCATGATTGTTGGGTTACTGCTCTCTAGAAAATGGTTAGCTTAGGCCAGGCTAAAATTATCTTGATTATGTTTTCATTCTTTTCCCAGGGAAGCTTTTTGTATCCTGACAATCTCAACATCCATGACAGATGTTCATATATTTCAACTGTCATCTCTAAAGTCAAAATGTGTTGGTTTATCTCAGGATTAGAGATGTAAAGGCGCTGGGGGGGGGAGTGGTTTGGAAAACCATCTCCACATACTGTATTTTCTTTATTTTTCCCTGAAGCCCTCGCCCCCTGAAAAATTGGGGACAGGGGAAAAAAGATTGTGGAATGTTTTGTTTCAGAATGTTGAATTAAATCTTTAAAACAAGGTGTTCACATATTTATTGCCTCAAATCATTTCTAAAAACCATGTAAGAAGAAGACTTCAGTGTAAGGCTATGGTCTTGGTTTCCTTTCCTCAGTTGTTTTTATGGGAATGAACGCACTATGTCTGACAGACACTATGCAGAACTAGTGGAAACAAAACACTTTTTCTGTATTATTAATGTTGATTCCCCCCCCCCCGTTTTTATTGGCGGCAGGGTTGGCTTGTGCCTCAATCTGACAAAAACAGAGACATTCTTTATAGCCTAGGTGCTTCGCACAGTTCAGGACCTTGTAATTCCGTTTGTACCTCATCCTCCATAAATTTTAAACACATGTTCAATTTTTAAATTATATTCTGAATAATATTTAATATTACCAAACACTGTATGCCAAGCCAATCTAGGCTTAATGATTTTATGTTTCTAAAGTACTAAAAATCATTTTCAGACTGTAAAGCATGCTAATCTATCTTGTGAGACATCTTGAATCCCTTTCTGGGAGAAAGGTGACATAAAAATGAAATAAATAATTAAATTTTTCATTTTTCATTTTTCAATTTTTCTGATTTTTTTTAATGAACCCCCTCCCACCCTTTAATAAAAGTGTTATTTTCCCCATACCTTCTCGTATCAATAACCAAGAAAGGAATATATAAGGCAGCAGCAGGGAAGGAGCAGAATATATTAAAAGGAGGGGACATTTCACTTGATGCAATAGGTACACGGGGGGGGGGGGAATGTTAAAAACAGAGCCATTTTTGCATCTCCTGATTTGAAAAACAACAAATCTGTAATGTGTACTGAACCAGGGTTGCCACACTTTTCTGCAGAAAAAAAAGCTAGCCAACAATTTATATTGCACATACAAATGGATAAAAATCATTCAAACTTGTAAAACTAACCAGATAGCAAAACCATGCAATGCCTGGCTTATTTACACCAGTTTCTTTGTTTTTACTAGGTCATGAATCCTAGTACAGTACAGAGATTCCTAGAATCCTCCACATATAGGGTTGCCATAACCCGGCTGCAACCAGGATTGTCCTGGTTTTGGCGGCACCGGGCCCCTCCTGTCCTGGGTGCCGCCAAAAACCGGGACAACCCTGGTTGCAGCTGGGTTGCGCCGCGGCCTTGCTGCCCTCCTCCTCCTCCACCGTGCATGGCTGCGCAGAGGAGGTAGAGGAAGAGGAGGGCTGCACGGCCTGGGGTGGAGGAGGCGAAGGTGGAGGCAGTGCCTCCTGCGCGCGGCCGTGTCAGCCTCCCTGCGGCCTTCTTCCCGGCCCCTGAGGAGGCCAAGGCCTCTATAGAGGCTGGGAACGAGCGCGGGGGGCGCCGCGATTGCGGCGGCCTCCCCCCTCCTTCCCGGCCTCTGAAGCTTCTGGAGCTTCTGTGGGGGAGAAGGAAAGCAAATCAGATAAGAGCAACTGCTGTGGGGTGGGGCACTTGCAGAGGATCTGGGAAACAGAAGAAGACCTCACTACCTTTCTTCCCAAGTTTTCTTCCATGCAAATGCCCCTCAACCAACTAAGTAAAATACAAGGGATTATAAAGTACCCCATCTTTCCTGATAGAATTAGGCATCCTGCCTTCTTAGCCAGAGCTTATGAAAATTACTTACTAGGACAATGGCTTCCAGAATCTCTGAGCCAGAATAGCGAGAAATTCTGTTGTAGTCCAAAATGTTAATTATTCCCAATTCTGCCACTGATTTTTTTTAAAAATGAAACTTGCAAATACTTACAACCAGTACAGTAACATCAACAGGAAAGGGCAGATGATGACAGCCTGGAGAATTTGCCAGTCCCTGCAGAGGGCAGCCAAACCTGGCATGAGGAACTGGCCTGCCATTGCCACAAAGCTTGCCACCATCGTGATCATGAAACGGTGACTGGGAGGGCAGAGCTCTATCCCTGAAAAAAAACAAAACAAAAAATACAATGATGAAACTCTAAAAAAAGAAAAAAAAAAGAAATGGAGCATTTTCACTTTGAGACAATTGTTCCAGAGTCAGAAAATCAGTTACGATAACCCACACAACAAAACTGTATTTGAAATTGCAACTAAAATGTTCCACTCAGCAATACAGTATTTTTAAGAGGGGTGCTTTATCCTTTCCCATACTTGATGTGATCTATAGTAGGCAGAAGATAGAAAATTTACTTTATGGATTACAACTCCCAGAATCCACCAGCCAATACAATCATTGGCTATACTGGCTGGAGGATTCTGAAAGCTGCTGTTTAAACAGATAACTTTTCTAATACCTGAGAGCAGAGATTTTCAACCCATAGCCTTGAGTCCACCCGTGTTCCCTGGCAACTACAGTATGTGTTCATAAACCCATCTGTTTTCCCACACAGCTCATCTGATCAGCTAGAAAAAGTGTTAAAACATATGTTCTTGATATGCTAAACAACTCTTATTATTGTTATTAAAATATATAAGATTATTTTGTTTCATCTTCTGCTTTGAACACTATCAATTGCCTGTTGTGCCTTGCAGATAATTTCCTATTTCAAAAGATAGAGGAAGGAATAATGGGATCACCAATCCTGGACTTGATCCTAACCAATAGGGAGGAGTTGTTCACTGGAATCAAAGTAGTTCGTACTTCAGGCGGAAGTGATCACATAATGCTAGAATTCACAATTGTAGGACAGGGCAAAGAAGAGTATAGTCAAACATAGACCTTGGACTTCATGAAAGTTGATTTTATTAAGTTCAGGAAAATAATGGGTGAAATCCCGTGGCTAGATACGCTAAAGGAAAAGACACCCAGCAAGGGTAAGACTTCATGAAGCTGGAATTGCAAAATGCACAACTGCAAACTATCCCATAGAAGAAAAAATTAAGGAAGAGTACAGATGTATAGCCCAAGCTTGCAGGGGTAGTATAAAGAAAGCTAAAGCTCAGAATGAACTGAGACTGGCTAGGCAATCAAGGAGCAATAATCAATCAATCAATCAAAGGAGGCAGGTGAGGCCCAGATACATCTGAGTCATTAGAATGACCAAGGCAACAGTGGGACCACTATTCAGTATGGATGGTAAAAGGCTAACAGATCATAATGAAAAGGCAGAACTACTCGATACCTATTTTGCTTCAGTTTTCTCCCAAAAAGTGAACTGTGTGCTTCCATGCAGCAGAGACCTTAGCAAGGGATCTGAATTGCAAATTAAGAGTGATAAGGAGTTAGTCTGGAATGACCTAATTAACCTAAATGAGTTCAAATTTGCAGGACCAGATTAAAAAAAACACTACATCCCAGAATACTGAAGGAACTTACTGATGTTCTGTGGAACCTCTGTATTTGCTTAGCTTCTGTCTTGTTTAAAGTTATTAATGTAGCTTCTGTCTCGATTAAAGTTATTAATTGTTTATTTGATTGATTTATATGTTGCCTTTTTCCTGTCATGGGGTCCAGGTAGTTTAGAAAGGCTAAAATTAAGATTAAAAATATGATAATAACATCACATTAAAACACTCTTCACTTTTTAAAAGTATAAATGTGTTTTAAAAACTTAAGAATAAAGTTAAAATGTGTCCCTGCTGACAATTAATCAATAAATGTCTGTTTGAATAAAAAAGCCTTTTCCTACTGGCAAAAGAAGTGCAGAGAGGTGGCCTGCCTAGCCTCCTGTGTTAAGGAAATTCCACAGGCTTCCAGCAGCAGACTTTGAGAAGGTTCTCTTGTCCTTTTTAAAACACCCCCCCAAAAAAGACCAAAAGGCATTGGATTAATTTCTAGATTAGAATTTTTTTAAAAAAATGTCATGAGACCCCCTCCATCACATTTAAACTACAAAATCTCAGGTTTCCATAGGATGCAGCTGTGATGCTTAAAGTGGTATCAAAGTGCTGTAAGTGTGTAGTGTGAAAGGGACCTCAGTCTCCCTTTCATAACAAGGCGTTTTTCTACTTGAGTCCATGTTACATGAGACTAAATGATATCTCCTAGCTTTCAGTGGTGAACCATCTGGATTGGGGCCATAGTTGGTCTCTGACTATACTAGAATTGCAGAAAGATAAGCTCTTTTTGGTAACCATCATAGAAAATGAAAATCAACACTGTGAAAAAACTATTTCCATTTAAGCACCCTGGGGTCACAATACGAATCTTGGCAGCCTGCCTATCTCGCCCTATTGACACAGTTTTTGAATGGCTGGACATGTCCATCACTGATAAAGTTAAATGGTGTCACTTATGTTATATGCTACACTGTTATTATTTGGTTTTATTATGCACTGTCTCTAGTACAACAGTGCTTAGTGCTGAAGAGTCTAGAATGCCACAGAGTGGGCTGTAGTAATAGCGTTAGATAATTTGAATTACCTGAAATGTCCTCCCCACTATTCTCACTTATCCTGGATGTTGTGCCAATTCCTCTCTGAGTTCATCCCTAGAATGAAGCTAGCATAGCATCTTGTGTAAATTTTCCATCCAAGAATGGTGCTTCTATAATAAAGCCTTTACTTTGTTTCTCCAAACAGTTGGTGTCCTTGTCTCTTAATCCGAGTCTCTAACTGCTGGACACACTCCCCATTATTTATTGTTTACAGGTTTGTATTTTACATTTAAAAAAAAATGTTCTGTACTTCATTCAGAGTGGTTTTGTTACCAGGTGCAATCCATCCGTCTTAAATAAGAGATTTCTATAAAAGGTAGCAAACAGGTGGTTTGTGGACAAAAGTGCAAAGTATGCTAGTTGCTCTAGGTGTTATCAGATTGCATTGTTTGTTTAAAGACAAGGCCATAATAGATTCTGTACAACTACTGCTTCCAGTTCAAATTATTGTTGCTTACAATGTGATCCCAGCTTAGCAGCATTTATCCTCAAGAGGAATGCAGGCAATTGCATGGTCCTTTCTGCTGCCAGCAGAGGCCAAAAAGGAAGCGCCACATTGTCCATTCTACTTATTATAGACACAAAAATAAACGTGCTGGTGGGAAAGCTTAATCACACATGTCACAATGCACAACCCCCACACTTGCCTAAAACAAAGTCAAAAATTGCAAGGGAGAGAGAAGAAATCTACTATCCTTAAAATAGAGCTTGGAAACATTACTTTTGGGGCTGCACCTCATAACCGGTGAGGAGGGGGAACAATGTAGTACCAAAAATGTAAATGGAAATGTTTTATTGTTCAAAAAGAAAAGAGAGTAGTTTTTCTAGTGTTTGCAAATCTCTGCAGCCTCTAACAACAAGTAAATACACCAGTTAAGGACTAAAAACTATTGAGTGACATCCACTCATTTAACTATTTCTAGGATGGTACAGGAATGCTCTTGAGCCCAAGTCCCAGATTATCTCTGGAACACAGAAGAAAGGCAACTAATATGTATGATAAAAGGAAAGAAAACCATTTACTGATCTACTTAAACCCATATGGGCCAGTGAGATGTCATAAGCACTCTTCTACAGAGGGTAGAGCATCTGGAGATGGACAGGAAGCAGGGTTGTGTTTGACAGTGAGGGAGCCATCAACTAGGAGAGTGGGCTAATGGATGTTACAGAAGACCCTCCCATATAGAGGCAACCAAAAACATGCATCAAGGAGGTGAGAAGCCATCCTGTTAGATAGTAGTGTGTATTAAACTATGCCTATGTTTCTCTAATGTGGTACCAGATCCTGACTAATCTTGGAAGATAAGCAGGGTCAGCTTTACTAAGTACTTGGATGGGAGGTCCCTAATGGCTACCAGGTCCTGTAGGTTACACTACAGAGGAAAGAACTGGCAAAACTACCCCTGATTCTTCTGCCTAAGAAAATCTATGAAATTCATGGTGTCACCGTAAGATGACAGGAACCTGCAGGCACCTATACACATACACGTCTTTTTCTGCCCAAGGTAGGGAAGCCTTAAAGTGGCATGCAGTCTGGTCTCCTTCATTGTCATGCCATGTGACTAGGGCTCCACAGCTGCCACCATCTCCTATGATCATTTTTCTTCCAGGCTCTCATTTTCTGACATCTTTTTAATGCATCTTAAATAAATAACCTCCTGCATATCACAAAGAGCATGGTATTCAACTGTTGAGATATCACATCTGTAACTAAGATTCTATTTTTCAACAGTCTCTGCCAAAAACAAGGTGTCACAATGCTGCATTCAGAATCCTGGGAAACATATATCCCAGGTTTAATGGTTTTATGTACAGGGCAAAGTCATGAAATCAGCATATACCTCCGATTTTTTGGATAGTAAGATATAACTGGTAACAAACATGCTAAACTCTGAGAGGCACATGTAGTGTCATTATAGTAAAAAGTCTAAAAATCTGAGCTCAGAAAAATTACTATGGACTATACCTGCTAGGAACCCCCAACTAACATGGTAGCTGAGAACTGTAATTAAAAAAACAAAACAAAACATTTGTTTTACTAGATCTGCTTGGAACAGACCAACATAGAACCATAGAAATTAATTTCTCAATTCCAGCTGAAAGTCTCAGAGCCACTGCCCAGGTTGGCCAGGGGAGTTTACTGTATATACTAATATATGTCTAGAAATTTTAGTCAAAAAGTGATCCAAAAAACCCAGAGTCGGCTTATCCACACATCAATGTAAATACTGTACTTTAAATCATATGTAAAAAAGAACCATCCTCTGGTGAAAGGCAAGCCATCCAAAAAGGTTTTAGGGTGAGCACATACAGCAATGCCTGCTGGAATTTTTAAAGTTCTCTGGCATTGTTTTCTTTTGCTTCATCCTTTAGATTCTTTGTTACATGCTCTAAGTTCTACCCTCGACTTATCCATGAGTCTTATCAAAACCCATAGTTGTGGCCCCGAAATCTCCCCTCGACTTATACATGAGGTCAGCTTATAGTCAAGTATATGCTATGGTTTTTAGTTGAAAGTATATTTTCCCCAAACACTGTCCAGGGGTCTCCTTCCAGTCTATTTGCTGCCTGGTGAAAGTCTTTCTGTAGTACCTGTTGCAGGCAATTCTCCTCCCCTCTCTCAATTTATAGCCGGTTCCCATTTCTTTCTTCTGCTATGCTATCCCTTGGGCAATGTTTCTTCCTATTATGTTACTGTGCAGCCCACAGAGATTCCTGCTGGGGACTTTGCATATATATTCTGATTCCATTTCACCACCCTTTCAGGATCTTTCTTTTGCCTTAAACTGCAGCTAAGCTCTAGAGATAGACAGGATCTCCAAACACCTAGGAGCTGTGTCTAATTCCTAATCATAGTCTGCCCATCCTTGTTTACTCTTATGGTAGCTTTAATCTCTTTTCCTGTTTAATTGAGATGTTGCAAACACTCCCATGTCCCCTTAGCGTATGCCAGTGACTCTGCTGGAAAATGGCCCTTCTATATACAGAAAAGATGGATTTGGCATAGCAGTCCTAATTTCCTCCTCTTTCTTTCCGTCTACTCTACATGCTCAGAACATTGGTTTAAAAAATTAAAAATAAATACAGCAATAAAACTATTTTGCAATTTTCAGCAATACTGTACATTCACAATATCCAGCAAAACTAAAGGCAAATAAGGTAAAACAGCATCCTACCAGCTCTGGAAAAGGGTATCCTTTTGGATAATTCCAGAAGCTGTAGTCTAAAAAAAGTAACATTCTCATGTGTTGTGCCAGCTAATCCAGCAACCTGAAAGTCACAATCACCTTTTTAAACCTTACAAGAAGCAGCAGACAAAACTCTCCACAATCAAGGGAGACTGGCAGAATTGGTTTCAGATAGCTACTTTGTTTGGGAGGGCAATTACAGTTTTTCTGAAACGTGACTGTTCAGATACAGTAGGTGATTTCAGCACTTTGATACTACTTTAACCAGCATAGGTCTGTCCCATGGAACCTTGGGATTTGTAGGTTCATGAGGAATTTGGACCTCACCAAACAACAAATGCCAGGGTTCCAAAGGATGTTGCCATGGCAATTAAAGTGGAATAAAAATGCTATGAATGTGTAGTGAGAGAGAAACTTCAGTAGTCTGCTACAGCCCCATGCTCCCACCAGTATAGGTAAATCTCCAAACCTGCTGTTCTTGTCCTTTGCTGAGTCACTTGCATAGGCTTTCGTGTCTGTGCAGGTTGCTTTTATAAAATTTCAGTTTTACACATCCTGCAGTCATTGGCTGCTGTATATGCATCTAAACGAAGCATTCAAATGAGAAACTGGAGCTGGAAATTGTTTCTCCATTCTCTTAGATAATACACATGAAACATTTCATGGCTAGGTCTTTTAAAAATGCGAGCCTGATTTTGGCAAAAAAAAAAAAAAAAAAAAAAGGGAAAAGGAAAACAACAATGGCACCTTCAGTAAATGATTAGATGTGGAAACTATTGGATATGATGAGAGTGTACACACACACACACACACACACACTACATATATAAACTTCTAGATTAAAAAGACTAAATATACATAAAGTAGAACAGGACTGGGCCCCAATACTATTGTACTGTAAGAAGAAAAATTAAACTTACCACAATGCTAAGTGTATGAATTAAGTGATCAAGACTAATTAAGTCGGTGGTTTAACACATAGAAGAATTGGTAAAATATTACATATGAATTGAAGACAATAAGATTTAAGTGATAAAAGAGCATACAAACTAGACGAACATGGAAAGTCAGTTGTAAATATGTATATATTTGAATAACTAAGTTCAATGACTATTTTGAATACTATTATTTTGTATATTATATCTTGTAAGAATAAAATTTTAAAAATGAATCTATTAAGTAGTTGTATTTATAAAATACTATTGCAAGTAAATTGTTGCTGGCGAATAATATTAAAAACACATTTCCAGATGTCTGCCACACCTATGCTCATTGTACCACAACTTTAGCAATTTTTTTTGTCTGCTTGCAAATAGTCATTTGCACATCACCTATTCTTATTAAAAACCTGAGTAAGTCTAGGCTGCCTTGGAGTCTCTATGGAGAAAAATGGGATATAAACCAAATAAACAAATGAATAAAATTTCAGCTCTGATTATGGGTCTTGATTGTTATACCAAAAATGCAAATAGAATCAAATTGTTCTTGCAGCATGTTTAATTTATTAATCACTTAAAATCACCAATGGAACAAAGGACACATTCATTAGGAATCCTTTGTGGCAATTTTATGTCTCCTCAACAGTAAGTGCTTTCCCCCATCAGTCCTCTGTAGAGTTCAATTACTGTCACCCTCTGGTCCACTGAACAAAAAAAGAAAAGAGAAAGCGACAGCTAGCTATGAAATCAAAATATGGAGCACAGGCAGTGTTATACCCAATAGTGGGGAACAGAAACCTGCCTCTCAAAAACAAGACAGTTTTGCCTCTCTGGGCACCATGTCTAGGCAATAAGCAAGTGCACTTAAGGGACAAAATTGTTTTTCACAGTCTGCTTCATTCAACTGAGCAATCTTTCCACAGCTTTCTGGTTCAAACTTTTCCCTACCTCACACTGGAAATTTGCAACCAAGACTGAGCACTGAATTAAATATTAAGGGGGAAACATGTGCCCTGCTGTAAATCAATTTTTCTTCCTATACAATAAGCCTGTGAAGCCAAAGCTTCCAAATTAAGCTCATGTTTACCTCTCAAGACCAATCACAAAACAAAGCAGGATAAATGTGAAATAAGTACCTGAGGACAAACATGTGCTATGATAAGCAAACATCAGTCATCCACTGAGGGAGTACCTCTTCTAAATATTGAGCATAATTTTGTTTAATTTGACCGGAAGGCAAGAAGAGTTGAACCATGACTTAAAAATCATGTGGATACATAAATATAACTTCCAACATTTTGAAAATAGAAGCAAACAATTCCTTCTAGATGTGTTGGGCTACACATTCCATGATGCTGAGAATTATGCAAATTGTAACCCAATACATGGATTACAAAATCCTCTGCCAGTGTCACCCCCATCCCTGACTACTGCTGCCCAGTAGCTCTTTGGCACATTTAGTCTGGCTCCTAAACAAAAGCCTGACTGACACGAAAGACCCTGCTCACAGCACTGCTAGAAGCAGCATAGCAGCTTGCCTGATAGGATCACACTTCTGAACTCTCCGTAGAAGCCAAAATGAGACTGTTGTACTTTGGGTATATCATGAGAAGACATGACTCGCTAGAAAAGATAATTATGCTTGGTAAGATTGAAGGTAAGAAAAGAAGAAGACTGCATTATAGATAGAAAGACTTGTTCAAATAAGCCATAGCCCTGAGTCTGCAAGACATGAGCAGGGCTGTAGATGACAAGATGACTTAGAGGTCTCTCATTCACAAGGTTTCCCTAAATTAAAGTTAGGGAAACTTGATGGCAACTAACCACAACAAAATCCAATATATGTTTCAAGTATGCCAGTTTGGAGAAGGCTAATGTGGAGACATTTGATAAATCTATTTAATACTAAGGATTACTGCCTAAGGAAGGGACTGCCTAGTCCTAATCACACTGAATACTGTCATTAGTCAACACTTCAGTAATCTGTACTATGCTGAATACTCAACAAGAGTAGGTCAGTAAACTGACCATCCCAGTTAAGCCTAACCTTAAAAGACTGATAAAGTGAACTACTGACCTGAATGTTCTTAATGTGGAACAGATGTAGTCTGGAAACATTCAGTGATTTATGCTACATTCATCAGCACTGCAGAATAGGGTGGAAGATAAGCAGCACACTGACATTTTTTGTGGCCTGTCCACATGTATGCATCTATGCATACTGATTACTCAGAAATGTCAATTAGAAGATCAGAGGACGGGCCTCAAATTTGAAAGTGCATGTGTGAGCACTAATGGCACAACTGCACATCATTTGTGATCAGGATGGACCAAAGTTCAATACCAACTGCACAGGAATGGAACAAACTGACTGCGACCTCAGCTCAGAGGTTTAATATTTCTCCTCACATGCTTATATCTCTCCCCACCCCCACACTCTTACAACCTACAATTTGACTCATGGGAAAAATATAGGTACCCAAAGACTCCCCAAAGTCAACATATGAAAGCACTCTTGGGCAGTTTCAAGCTAGTGAAAACCTAGAATGGATTCACTGTCCCACTAACATGAGAGCTAACAGCCACCCCTGTTTTTTTAATGCATATAAAGGTGTGGGTTTTTTCCGTTAAGGATGGCTGGTAGCTTTTTCTCTAAAGATCTCAAAACCAAGTGTTGGCATACTTGGCCCTTGGCCTGATGTGATCTATTTCTCAGCCTAATTTTGGAAGCTGCTAGATGGGTAGAAAGGAAGGGGCAATGGGGCTAGGTTTTTGGTGGGGGTGGGTGCATTCTGTGGCTCTAGCATCACACATCACCAGCTTCTGGCCTCCAAGAGATTACATCTGAGGGAATTCAGCCTTAAGAGATAAACAGCTGCTCACTTTTGTGCTAAAATATAATAAATGAAATTATAAATAGCAATAGAACTTAATGTTAGTATTATATTTCCTGATTTCATTTATTTATGAGACTCATGGGAGAATGTGTTCAGTGCCACATTCTTGTTTGCTCTAAATGAAATAAGAAAGCTGTATCTGATGGCCTAATGGTAAGTCTTGAGGTGTTTTATGGATCAGGCACTTCGATATCCCCACTGCTCCACACAACAAATCATTATGTCTGAGTTGCAAAAGCTGCTATACACCACTGCAAGTGGTATGGTCAAGCTGCCTAAATAAGTTAATAAATATGCACGTGGTTAAAAAACGAGGCCACATTTGACTGTCTCTTGGTCCAATGGTTCCTTGAGAAAGACTAAGAATGTTGTCAAGAACAGGCATGTCTGAAAAGGTGAGGTAACGTGAACAGTGGGAAATTGACAGCATAAATATTGCCTGCTGTCTTCCATGTGTATTCACCTTTGCCTGTCACTGTCAACTTGCACCAGTTGCTGAAGGATGAAGACTAAAATGCTAGAGCAAAGCCGAAGTTCAGACAGCAGCTGCTGCATACTGTAGATTACAGCCATGTGGCATCAGAAATTACTGGCTTGGGAATGTGGACTAACATATCAAGATATGCAGGAACTTGTCAGGGCTAAGATGTGGGCAGCTGTTAGAAGTAAGCCAAGAACCAGATGTTCTTCAAGCAATAAAGCTTGAAAAGAATTTGTTAAAAATTAAGGTTGGCAGAATTCAGTTGGTGCACCTTAATGGAGTAGACACAGATGCAGGCAGTAGAGTCAGGAGGAAAAATGCTTCTCAGAGCTGGCAGATTACTGGGGCTCTTTCACACTACACAACTTCAGGGTTACCATTCCACATTAACTGCCATGGCAACATCCTATGGAATTCTGGGTACATAGTTTGACAAGGCCATAGAGCTCTCTAGCAAAGAATCTGAAGTACCCCTCCCGAAACAGAACAATGTCCCCTTAATAGCTTGCCATGGCAGTTAAAGTGGACTCAGAACTGCTATCATGGTGTAGTATGAAAGACTCTTGGGGGACTCTTGTCATTGTGCATCAACAGGATTACAGCTTAATTCATTACCTCTAAATAATTATGCATTTTCGTTGACAGTTTTCAAATTCATTACCTTAACTGTTAAACTTCACTGACATTGCTTCTATATAACAATGAAACGTTTCTGACTATTTTAACCAACTAGTGGACATTTCTGAGCCAGTGTGGTGCAGTGGTTTGAGTGTTGCGCTATGACTCTGGAGACCAGGGTTTAGTCCTGGCTTGGCCATGGAGCTCACTGGATGACCTTCAACAAGTCACTCTCTCTCAGCCTCAGAAGACGTTCTATGAAGAAATCCTGCCAAGAAAACCCCATGATAGGTTTGCTTTAGGGTTGTCATAAGTCAAAATTGACTTGGAAGGCACACAACAACAAAACAATCAAGTGGATATGTCTAGTCATTTTTTAAAAAATGATACAGCTGATAAAAACAAATGTGCTGTTTTAAAAAAAATATGTAAATGTTAAATATCAACAAATTTTTATTCTTTTACCATTCCTTTTACAATTATTCTTTTACAATATTAGCACTCACACTAATATTTCTAAGCTCTAGCCAAAAGATTATTGCAAAGGGATCAAGCTGAGAAATTCACCAGAGACAGCTCTTAGTTAGCAAAAATCCCAGCCTAAACAGGAAGCATTTTATAGCACTTCCTGTCCCAAAGGGACAGAATGGATAGTTGGGACTAATCTAGGGCCTGAGAATATTTCACTTCTGAGGAAAGTTTCCATACTGGAGTTCTAGTAGCTCAGCACATGGGGTAAGTGAATGAAATGTCAAAGCTTCCTGGTTTTAGCAGTGATACTCAAAAGAAAACATGACATAAATGTGTCAATATTAAGCAGGGGACCATGTACTATACTATTCCTAAGGTACACATTTTGTACAAAGAACACTAAAAATAAATGTATCATTTTACTTAACTGGAGGGCTGCAACTTTCCATTACCACTGTTATCATGCTTTCACTTTATAACAGATGATACAAACAATCATTTTGCTCATATATATAACTCCTTATCTTTTCCCTTCATACAAGCCTCAATCCATTCCAGTAACTATTAATAACAGTTTTGAGATTCAGCTGAATTAATCCAAACTCAGAACATGTACAAACTCCAAGCTGTTCTCTCTGGTTCTAGAATTTTGTTACAGTTTGAGCTGCTATTTTATTGTGTGACTATATTGTCACTACTAATTTTTCAACATTGTTTTTATTACTATGTTTTAGCCTTTGAGGGACCTGGGAGACTTTATGGTGGAAAATAGGGCTAAACATTTTTATATAAATATGAATATATATTATTGTCGCTACTTATTGTCATTCCCCAGCTCTGTATTTCACAGAAAATGTTGCGAAGAAAATTTTGTTTTCTGCACAAGAAACAGCATGAGTGAATTCTGTACAGAATAATTTCTGAACTGTGCAGTTTTCAAACAGAAGAAATTTGCTAAAATTACTAAATGCTTCTTTGAGAACAAAATTAGTGAAAACTTACATCCCCAATATCTAGTATGTGACTGTCAAAACCACACTGTCAAAACCACTTAGACTACTCATGTAGTGTTTTCCTCCTACATCTTTCTGGGATGGAAAAATACTGCATATCATAAAAAAGTGAGCTGCATATGAACATGCAGAGCTAGGTTACAGACTCACAATTCAAGAAGGCTTAAATTTTACAGTTTAGTTTCATCCACTTTGTAATGCAATCACAGAAGGTCACAAGCTCAACTAGAACAAGGCTGCTTAAAACATGGTGTGGGTGTGGGTTGGGTGTATGTGCCTTCAAGTTGCCTATCGACTTATGATGACACTTCAATTTCATTGGGTTTTCTTAGGCAAGGAATACTCAAAGGTGGTTTTCCCAGTTCCTTTCTCTGAAATATAGCCTACACCACCTAGTATTCATTGGCAGTCTCCCATCCAAATACTAAGCAGAGCTGGCCCTGCTTAGCTTAAATGATCACATGGGATCTGGTGTGTTTAGGGTATTTAGGCATTCTCAGGATTAAAAGTGTAGGGTTGAATTCAGATACTGCTAAAACCTTACTCAGAGCCCAGACTGGAAAAGGTTGTGTACCTTTATTAAAGTCAAGGCAGTAAGCAGTTATTGGCAGACCACTCTTTACAGCAGAGTATACCTGTAATAAATAGCTTGCTTTTGTTTTACTGTTTAATAAAGATCTTGTTTACTCAGCTAATTTTTCAAGTCTCTAGCTCCTCAACTTCAACCTCTCATTTGTTTATTCATTCAAATTGTTAATTGCAAGTATTCTGAAAGCAATAAAAACAATCAGATTAATTAGGTGGTCTTGATTTGGCTTTGTTTTGTCTACACACAACTTGTTATGGAAATAGCTGTAAAGTCATTTCTTAAGGGATACATAAAAATTGCAGGCAGCTAAGATGGAGCTACCTAGAGCCAGAACCAGACATGTTCTACCACAAAGAGCAGGCTTCCTTCTGCTAGTGGAAGGAACTGTGAGCCAGTGGAGGAAAGTGATGGGCAACCATTTCCTCTCATTACCTCATGCCTCTTTAAATTACTAGTACCACTTCTCATGTTTCTTGGGAAAAGGAGAGACAGGATACAAGGGAATGAAAAGAAGCACAGCCCTATAGGGATGTCAACCTTCCTTCATTTTGTTCTTCGGTGCAAGGACAATTTCAATTTTTTCCACCCTGTTGTGTGAGATTCCAAGAGTATTTGTGAAGTTTTTACAAGGCTTTCCGCCCTTGTACTTCAGGATTGATTTAAGGAAAATTCATGTGTGCAGATATCATGCATAGGTTTTGTATTTTCCACAAATACCGTTTCCTGGAAAAAAATGTGTGTGGAAAAGAAATGTATAGAGAAGGGAAATGGTGCACCTACAAAGATATACTGAAAGGGCAAATTGCAAAACAGAATATTAAAACTCAAAAGGAATTAAACGAAGGCAGCCATAAATTAGGATGGGTTGAAAACAGGCAATTATAGGGCCCATACAGACAGGCCAAAATAAAGCTGCTTTGGGTCACTTTGGAGGTATGATGTTTAAATGATGCATGCATCCTAAGAGTCTGGAAGCTGCACCAAAAGCATGCTTCAGTCTTAAGGACTGGAGCGCAGCTTTGGTCCATCTTCTGGCCTCTTAAGATGCATGTGTCATTTAATCAGCATACCTCCAAAGTGACCCGAAGCAGCTTTATTTTGGCCTGTCTGTACGGGCCCATAGTGTAGCAATGGGTCCTTCTAGGGGGAATTTGGGATATGAAACTATTTGGGATTGAAGAAAGAAATTCAGAATTGGAAATATTTTGTGTAACAAGGGGAAAAGGGGAAGAATATGTTTATGTTACAGAGGTTTGCTAAGTTATATGCAAGGACTGTTTCCTACATGAAACATCAGCCATATGTGACAACAAGCTTTTTTTTTTTTTGGCAAGGTCGTCGTGGATGCAAGCATGCACATGCATGTGCCTGGTTTTGAACCAGTTGAAGAGCCCTGTGGGACTTATATTGCTTCATGTCTTATTGTGTTGGATATTACTTAAGCATACTAGAACATCTATCAACACCCACACCCTCCCTTTACTTTCCAAAGTACAAATTTCATGAATCTGAAAGCATGTAATGAGTCAAAATGGGCCTCTTCCACTCTTCTTAATCTGCCAGACTTCACACATGTGACAAAACAAGCCAATACCTGGTGGTAATGTTGGATTTAACACTTCAGAGGCTACAGGTGGGAACTCGATGACTGAGCACTGTCTCTAAAATATCAACAGCACACAAAAAATATCCTGTCTGGAAAAAAAATCTATCCATACCTTCTCTTTGTATGAAGAGACTTTTGAAATGAAGGGTTAGATATGAAATGGGTTTCATAAAAGATAGAGAATGGTTAAAAATTGAACTAAAATATTTATTCCATTTATATTACTGGGGGAGAAGTTTGTGGGATTTTGTGTGGGGCATTTTCTGTTTTCATGTGGGCATGGAAAATAATTTGGGCTCACTTCACTTAGCAGTTAACAAAAATTACTAGGAAAGAATTACTGACACTTGAGGAAAGAATTCAGATTTTATCCATGCCACACACACAAAGGTGGAAACCATGAACAATACATTATGTTAAAGATATCAGGAGGAGGGGGGAAATACATTCTATAACAACCACTGAAATGATATTGTCTATGGAAAATTGCTTAGGGCACATCTACACTGTAGAAACAATGCAGTTTGACAGCACTTGCACCCCTTGTCTCATAGGCTCCTGCCACAATGCAGAATTAATGCAGTTTGACACAGCTTTAACCGTCAAGGCACAATCCTATGGAATCCTGGAATTTGTCGTTTGTTGTGGCACCAGAGCACTCTGACAGAGAAGGCTAAATATCTTATAAAACTAAAGATTGAAATGGAAGAAGAAACCATTAAAGAACCAAGGATTAAATGGGCAAGAAGTATAGGCCACCCAATTCACTTGAAACAATGGGAAAAAACATGACTGAGAAGAGAGGGGGAACTTTTACCATTGTTGGTGGAAGTGTCCACGAGTTAAAAAATATTGGATGGGAGTAATGGAGCTTATAAATAGTATCATGAATATCTAACTAAAATCAGAATTAGTTTTATTAGGAATATTGGAAGACAGTTTAGAAAAGAAATTTGGAAAGGTAATTTATTACATGATAACTACAGCAAGGATGACATATGCACAAAAATGGAAAATGGGAGACATTCCCACAAACCATGTCTGACTAATAAAATTATATGAAGCAATAGAAATGGACAGACTAACATGTTAGTAGATTAAGGAAGGGGTTGGAAAGAAAGCGTGGGATAGGATGATAAGAAGATGATTGCAGAAGAAGGATGATGAGTGCATGAGGAGGTTACTGCAAGTTGGTGTGCTTTGATTTATTTTGATGGCATTATGTATGTATGTATGTATTAAATCTATTAAGAGTTAAAATTATAAGATGCTGGGAGATAGGAGGGGGACAGAGGGGTGGTGGGTTTTTGTCTCTTGATGGTATTTTATAAATCATATTAGCAGATATCTCTTTATATACATTTGCAATATGTTTTCTTTTGGAGTGTTATGTTTATGTGGAGTTTGGATGTCTGTTACAGTTGTTTGTTTTTGTTTGAAATTAATACAAATTTATTAATTAAAAATAAAAAATAAAATTACAAATCCCCAAATGCCATAGCATTGAGCCATAGCAGTTAAAGAGATGGCAAACTGCATTCTGCAGTGTAGATGCAGCTTTAGATGCAGGGCCACCTGGTCTCACATAATAAGACAACTGCTAACTCATGCTTTATCACCCATCTTTTCTTCTCTTTCCCACACACACCTTTTGCTGGAATGTCTGCACCACTCCCTATTCTGGTCTTCATATTTTAAATAAGGTATTGTATAAGGAGTGACTGAGTGTTCCCTTGCCCTCAGGGAACACTAGGCACTGCAGACCTATTTCTCATCTATCAGATTTAGTGGTTTTTGATCTCATATGGGTGAGAATTCTGTCACTTCCATTTTTATCAGAATTTTCCCAAATTCTTCAAATTGAGGATGGAGAGGACATGAGGATTTTTTGGAAACAAACTTAACATGGGAGAAACCGAAGTAGACAGATGTGTCCACCCAGGCCTAGGGCTTTTCAAGTCTGGATTTGAACCCTTGTTTCCCCAACTTTATTAGGGGTAAACTGAGGCCACCACCTATTTTTTTCTGATATGCTTCTCATCTTTAGCATCTATGACAAAAACAGCACCTCTCTGCACTGGGAACAGCTGCCCCTCTTAAATTTAGCAGATGCAATTGGATGGTGAAAATGAAGAAGTTCATGTCAATGGCATTTTTGAAGAATTTAGCCACACATTTCTCCACATTTGAGAGGAAAAGTGTTCTGGCTTTGTTTTGTTTTTTTAATGGAAAAAGGGAAAATTAAAAGTTCTTCCTCTCCCTAATCTCATAAAGTAGGGGTAGGCAACCTGCGGCCCGCGGGCCGGATGCGGCCCGGCAAGGCCTTGGGACTGGCCCCAGCCTGGTCCTGCCACCAATTGCCGCCGGGGCCTTTGGGGGGCAATTGTCTATAGAAGCCTCAGAAACATGCATTTATATTAACATTAAAAAAAAAATCAGCAAATTTTTTTGCGTGTCCTCCATTTTTTAAAAAAAGTGTCTTCCATTTGAAAATTTTGTCCTACATTTGTCCTGGTTTATTTATATATTTAATTTTTTAAAAAATTATTTAATTATTTATTTTTTGGCTTCGGCCCCCCAGTTGTCTGAGGGACAGCAACCTGGCCCCCGGCTCAAAAAGGTTGCCTACCCCTGTCATAAAGTGTTTTAGTCACTAAATCAAAATGGAAAGTCTCCTTTTTCTTGAGTTGCTATTTATGGAAAAAGTCAAAAAACAACTATCTCTCTGAGTTATGATCCACTCCTTCCATGGCCAATCAGGGATTCAAATGCTGGTCTCATGTGGTCCTAATGCAACATTCAAATCACTACATCATGACTGATCTCAAAATATATTAACTCCTCAATTTTTGCACAGTTTCACCATAGCTGTGCCCTGTCAATAAGCCTACAAGAATTAATAGCCTACTGAAAGCATTCATACACAAACACATACAAATATCCATTAGCCCATGCTAAGATGGTCCAACTAATCCTTTTGCTACTTGACTTGGAGTGGCAAAATGCAATGGTGTTTTGTTTGTTTGCTTAGAAAACAAGTATCCCCAACAGAAAGCAGTATTTTCAGCTCAGGTAGCTTTATACTTGCAGAGATGGCCAGTATGTAAATATAACTAATAACACAAATAACTAATAAATAAGGGGCAAAGTAAGCTTTTAAGCTACAGAAAAGTCTGTAGCAAAAACTGACCATGTCTGCATCTCCTTTGAACAATCCATCTGTTGAAGGACTGTACTGAAGCATCTTCTTAAATTGGAATTGCAAACTGTTTGTCATTTCAAAAGGAATGCCCCTTGTTTTACCTTTCTTACTGAAGACCACAGCTACAGAAAATATTAGGAACAACTATTTCTTCCCCTCATCAACTTAGCCGCTCCTGTAGTTCATAATTTTGTATGTTTGGGAACTTGGGAAAGTTTCTCATTTTTGAACTACAGCTTCCATCCTCCTCCAGGAAGTAGCCAAGCTGAAGGGAGAAGGAGGACTCTACGAGATGTAATCCAAAACAGGGAACTTTTCGAAGCTAAAGCATATTTATTCAGCAATAAGCACCACTAAGTTCAGGAGGACTTAAGAGTGCATCTCCATTACATACTTACTTGGTTCTAATTTCAATTGCCATGGCTCCCTCCTAAAGAATCCTGGGATTTGTAGTTGGGGGTCAGTACTTAGAAGCCTCTGTTAGACTGCTCTAGTCTTGTATATCAGGAGAGTGGACTACAGCTCTTCAGCATGGGATTCTAAGTACCACTCCAAACTATAATTCCCAGAATACAATAGTATATACATGTGATGTACCTGCCCAGCTAAGCTTCATTAAAACATACCCGTTTAAAGAAAAATTGATTCAGCTAAGTTGCATGGAGTTCTATTTGGGAACTATGTTTGCTGTTCAGGTAACGAAGAAACCTACATTAGAAAAATATGTTGTCTCTACAACTAGAGATACAATGTTCCATGCATCTTAATAAGGCATGATGAGAAACAAAGCCATCTGGCTCAGCATTTAGCTTGCCTTGCTATTCTAAATCCAGTTTCCTTTGGATTCTTTTTTCATCTGTTCAGGATTTCTCTTCTTCTATATTTTAAAGAAATGCTAGAGGACATACTGCTCCAGAGCACTCATTTGGTTCCCAAGGTATGGAGTGGTCGCCTCAGGCAGTCTTGTACCATGACACCCAAATATGGATTGTTTTCAAGCTTCCATTTGTTTGGAAAACAGGCGGAAGGGAAAAGACAGAGGGAAGAAAAGTGTGAGCTCCTCTCAGGTTACTGACACATTACGGAATTAATGCAGTATGATACTGCTTTAACTGTCATGGCTCCATCCTATGGAAACCTGGTATTTGTAGTTTGTTGTGACATCAGAGCTCTCTGACAGAGAAGGCTAAATATCTCATAAAACTATGTGCCAACATAGACAGAAAGACTTGGACTGAAGCCTTGTTTGAGGACTCTTCCGCACTACACAATTATAGCATTATGATTTCATTTTAGCTGCCATGGTTACATCCTATGGAATCTTGGGACCTGTACTTTGAAGAAGCACTAGAGTGATTAATCTGGAATCATAGTAAGACACATATGAAAGAGCCCTCAGAAATCTATGTGGTTTTCCATAATAATTTTGACTGCAACTCCAAGATATGGCAACCGTCTCTTTACTAGCCTTCCACACCAACTAGTACAATCGTGCTTAACTTGCTTGAGATTTCACTAGACTCTATTCCTGGACACATGTTGAATTGAAACAGGAATGGAGTGCTCAGCTTACAGCTAACTTTTTAATTCCTGGCAGTAGAAACTGGAAAAGCAGAAATACATGTCACCAAATGGTATCAGTGAACAACATCTCCAGGCTCTATTTTTAGTCGGTAGCCATGATACACTCTCCGTCATTATGATTATTGATGAAACACATTCGTTTCCATGTTCCTCACATTTTTTTAAAAAAAAAGAGTGCAAAGATACTTGTAAGTGAATGGAATTTATTTCCAAATAAATGTATTTGGGATTAATAATATAAAATACTGATTTGACAAAGTTACAAGATAGTATGTACTAATATATATATATATATATATATATATATATATATATAGAAATTACATGTACATAAACAGTGGCTTTCTTTTTTCAAAATATTTGCAGGTAGTGTACAAAAAGAAATGGAGCGTGTTTTGTGGGTACAGTATTCTGAAGAGTTAAAAACCAACATGTTTTATGGTTGTTAGGTAAACAACTCTACATTCCTTATGCCGTGGGCATTTATATGTAAATATAATTTGACATTTAAATCTGATTGTCTTGAGACAACAGTTTTCTATTTTCTATTACTGTGCACGCCATCCTGAAAATGTTTTAT
The DNA here is from genome assembly GCF_019175285.1 of Sceloporus undulatus. Lineage (NCBI taxonomy): Eukaryota > Metazoa > Chordata > Lepidosauria > Squamata > Phrynosomatidae > Sceloporus > Sceloporus undulatus. The sequence continues at coordinate 166,462,391 of NC_056525.1, forward strand.
GCTGAATAGTGGGATATAAATGTACTGTATATAATGAAGAAAATAAATAATACAAAATAAAATGAAGAACCTGCCCTGTAATTGCATGACATTGGCTGTCCTAGTGCTTACCTCTAGGTATGGGGTTGTATTACCAGCACTGAGAAGTTTCCTTTTTGTTGACTACAAAACCCGTAATACCCCAGCTAATGTTTTAATGTTTAACCACAGAGGATAGGGTAAGAATACTGCTGGTGTAGTGGTTTCAGCATTGTACTACAACCCTGGAGACCAGGGTTTGATTTCCCACTCAGTCCACTGGGGGACCTTGGGTGAGTCCCACAGTCTCAGCCAAAGAAAACCCTATGATAGGGCCACCTTAGGGTTGCCGTAAGTCAGAAATTACTTAAAGGCACACAACAACAGCTGGTGTAGCACCCACCGCACTACCACACTGAGCTGGCAGAGGGAGATCTTGGACTCTCAATGGAGTTTCCCAGGATGACTTTCCACCTTATCTGGGGGCAGAACCTCCTGGCTGCCAAAGCAACCATGGGGCAGTCCTAACACGTACTCAGACCAACAAACATGCTCAGTACACCCAGTGAATTGGACCCTCTCAAGTAGTCAAAGAGATAATAATCAGCTCTGGTAAGGAGCGCATACATTGCTGTCCTTGGCTAGCCCGACCCTTCACTAGTCTGCTGAGTCACATCAGGATGTTGCCAGTTAAAGGCATATTTTTAAAAATAAAAATAAAAAAATAAACAAAAATCGCTTCCAGGATCTAACACCTCCAGGCTAAAAAAACTTGCTCATAAAAACCGCTTATGAGGGATTTCAGTTTACAGTGTTGAGTCTAATACCTGACAGGTCATAAGTTTCACTAAGCCTGCAGGGAGAGGGGATAAGGCTCATCTTTCTGAATGCTTTCAACCCATTTCCAGAAACTAGGGCCACTCCTTTGTGTTTTCCCATCACCTTGCTGCTTTTCCCTGCAAAGTCCAGGTATAGTCTCCCTAATTACAGGATCAAAGGTTGGAAATGTTTAAACTGAAGTGGCTTGTCTCCCTGAGAGAGAAGGAAAATATAAACTTATATAAGAAGACTGGATGGCCCTTGTGGTCTCTTCCATCTCTACAATTCTAAGGCAGCTTTCCCCGAAGTGATACACTCCACGTAGGCTGGACCACAATTCCCATCATTCCACATTCACTACCTATACAGTCAGCCCTCTGTATCCACTAATTCTGCACCCATGAATTCAAGCAACCACACACAAAAATTACAAAAAGCAAACCTTGATTTTGCTGGTTTTATTAGGGACATCATTTTATTACACCATTGTATAAAATTGGACTTAAGCACCTATGGATTTGGGTATCCATAGATGGCCCTGGAACCAAACCCCAGCAGACACTGAGGGTCCACTGTACTGCCTAGGGACAGTGAAAGACCAATACATAAAGAGGGTATCAAATCAGGGGAAAGCTTCTTTATTACTAAATATAGTTAACAAATTATTGTTAACAGTAAGAAGAAGATGACCAGCAAGGGATAATCCAGTTGTCTCTTCCCTTATGTGCGCAAGGGAAAAAACATGGATGCCCAAGCGCCATTCAAGTGAATGGGGTTCGTGCCTGTGGCGGCGCATGCGCCATTGCCTTTTCTGGGACACGGCGCTGCTCCTTCCAGCACGGCTTCCAGTGTATTGTGGAAGCCACGTAAGGCGTGCCTATGTATGATGTGGGTGTACTGTACAAAATGAGCAGCAGAAATTCTGAAGACCTGTTGGAACATATGTTTTTGTGTATATACACACAGCCTTACATGCCCTTCCAAAATGGCCAGTCCCAAAGATTTGTTGCCCTTCCCATAGAAGGCATTTTCATTTTTAAAAGGAGTAATGCCCAATGTAGGGCAAGGAACCTCCAAGGACTCTTCCACATTACCCACTAATAGCTCTTGATTCCATTTTAACTGCCATGGTTCTATCCTATAAAATTGTGGGGTTTGTAGTTTGGTGAAGGATTAATCCCAGGATTCCATAGGATGAAATCGCTGCTGTCAAATTGAAACCACAGCCCTATAATTCTGCAGAAAGAGACCCAGCCTTTTGACAACAGTGTCCACCAATCAAGCCAGCAGAGCCAACAGCCAGAGGTCCAGGTTGTTACAATTGTTGTTGAACATCTGGAGGGCCACACATTCCCAATATGAGGTTTAGTGACTATCTTATCTTGTGACAACTAAAGGCCAGAACAGGCTGGCTCTAAAAGCCAGCTTTCTGGTGGCTTGGGGGCATGGCATTTAGTTGCCACATGCCCCCAAGACATCTTGAAGTTGCCTGGCTGCCCAGACATGGGCAGCTTCATGATGTTCCAGCAGTGCAGCATTTACACGCCACATGCCATTGGAGTATCATGAAGCTGCCATGAGGCCACAATGAAATGGGGAAAAGCTGGCTTTTTGCCAGCTGAAAAATTATTGGATCTTTGCCGCTCTTTTTTTGGCCGGTTTCAAGGGAGATCGGGGCTGTGGTATGTGTTTGCTGCAGCCCCAATCTGTCTTCGGAAGGGGCAGCTTCAAGACGCCCCGTCCGCCCATCTGTTTTGCCCCATGTGCACATATAATAAGGTCTCAGAGCTCAATCTGGTAAGGGGAGGTTATATAAGATCCGAGCCACTCAGGAACTTAATGTTTCCAGAATCCAACTGGGAGGCAGTAGTGTTCTTTCAGGAGAATTGTAATATGCAAGTAGACAAAAACCATGTCTCTACATTCTGGGGCAGCTGAAGATCCACTACTGTCTTAGGGAATAGGGAATTCCATGTTGACCACATGCCACAGCCACTGAATTTACTCAAACATGCAATACGATAAACCAGTAGTTGTGAAGTAAAGCAATTTCCTGAAAAATCTTGGACAAAAAGAACCGCAAAGTTGTAAAGTTGTAAACATTGTCTTTTGGGGAGTGTGGCATCTCATCTAGAACTCAGATAAAGCCATGTTTTGCAAGCTTACTCAATTTTCTGTCATAAACATCTGCAACTCATGTGCCAGTCTACTTTCCATCATTCAATCCATTATAACCTCCAGACAAGCACTGTCTTGCAGACTTCACTGCAACGTCAAGCTCTAATGGAAAGAGAAAATTTAGATGCAAATTATCAGTATATAAATGAAAAGTCTACTCTGTCTCCCAGACAGCCTCTCCCAGTGTTTTCAGGTAAATGATAAATAGCATTTGGAAACAGACAACATCCCTGTGGAATCTTAGTAAAGCTACAAATGCAGAATGGAATAGCAAAGGTCTACCCATAGTGCCTTTTAAAGCTAAGGAAAAATATGACTTCATTTAGGAATGACCCTCTGGGACACTGATCACCTATGACAAGCAAACAAAAGAAGCATGAATAGTGCAGGGACAGATGCTATAGGTTAAGAACATCAGACATTGGTGATACCATATCAAGAGCCAATATTTGGCACTCTGAAGAAAAACACTCAAGGGTCAGCTAGGACAATGGCAGAGTGAGTTTCATACTAAATATCTGCCAAATACCAAGCAATCTCAAGATTTGTTTGCTAGCAGTGGAAACATACTAAGGTGTCTCACACTTTGGTTAAAAATCGTTTTATATAGCTTGGCCAGGGTGGAGAGGGGAGGTAAGATGTGAATACAAATTTCAGGGGCAGAGGATGCTTTTCATCTTCTGGACTACGATGTGAATTCTTCACTATTTCATCTTTGCATGTGAGGACAAATTATTGTGACAGTTTTCTCCCTTTTGCAGGACAAAACTAATATTCTTCTGCAGTATTCTCTCTGTAGCGGAACATCTCGAAATGTTGTGGAGGAATTATTTTGCAGAGAAAAGCATATGTACAAAAAACCACTCTCCATTTCTTTGCAGAAAACAGCCTCCTGCATAGAAAACAGTGTTACCTGCACAACAGACCCTTCTTACAAGCAGAAAAATACTTTAGAATAACATTTGTATGCAATAAACCCACATGTTTTTCTCGTTATTTCCATTACAATACTTCAAGATGTTCTAATACCAAGAGAAAAATACACAAAATTCTTGCTGGTCTATTATTCTTCACAATGAGGATTCCCAACAGTAAGGAAATCCATTTTTGACCTGGAAATGAATACTGTAATTAAGAATATTCTTTGCATCTTTCTTGGGAATTATTTTTTCCTACCTTAACTGAAGATTCAATTATTTATATTTTCTTTTGTATATATCAATATTTAGAATATATGAGACAGTACTTCAAGCATGGACGATACTCTTTTGGGCTACAGCTCCCAGAATCTCCAACTAGTCATAATGTCTGGGGCACACATTATGTGAATTATAATCCCGAAAGGTAACTCTTTAAAGCTCTAGATACCTGGGCGGCCTCCGATGAATATAGGATATTGAAGTAGATGGGCCTTTTATGTGATCCAGTACTGTTGTGTTCTTTACGTGAAATTAATGTTTGACCAGGGAAATCTGGTCTTTACTTTGGTGGCAGGGGAAAAAACACTCACATACCTAAGTAGGTCCAACAAATTAACAACCTTTAAATTATGCAAGATGTGTTTAAATTGCTGGGAAAATAAGTGTAGATTGTATTCAGAACCTCAAATCGCCCAGCACTTTAAACATTTATTAATATTGCATTAAGAACCACTTATGCACTGGAAGGGAAGCCCCTAATAAATAATCCATTGGGCCACAGCAGAGCTGAATTACTTGCCAATAAGACCGCATTTAATATTTTTTGCATGGATCCTGTCTGTACAAAAACAGGAGGCCGGAATGAAATGTTTTCCAAATCTCTCAACAGAAACCTTTTTTGCACCTGTTTCCATGCACTGGCAGCTTCTCCCTCTTGCAACACCTATCCTCTCCCACCTTTTAATTCCTTTTCCTGTTCCTTAGACTATGATTCCAGATTTATAAGCAATTCTATGTAGAAAGTGAAGAGGTCATACTGCTGATTAACAAAATCTGATTATAAGATAACAAAAGCAAGTTAAAGGGACAACAATACAGTGGGACCTTGGAATCCACAGGACTTTGGTTCCAGGATCCCCCATGGATACCAAAATCTGTGGATGTTCAAGTCTCAGTAAATACAATGTATAGTAAAATGATGCCCCTTATATAAAAATATCAAAATCAAACATTGCTATTTGGAATATATATATATATATATATATATATATAGAGAGAGAGAGAGAGAGAGAGAGGGACAGATGCTTAAATCTGTGGATAAAGAATCCATGGATAAGGAAGACTGACTGTATTACCTAACCTCACTGGGCTGGCTTCATGAAAATCAGTTAAGTGGCATGATGGTACATGATGGCACTGCAGAGCAAATTCAAAGCAAGGGCAGGCAACATTGCCCTCACTCTGAAGGAAAGCTGCCAGACTACCAATGGGCTTGCATGGTTTGAAACATACACACATATACAGGCACCCCCTTTGTTATTTGTTATACAAACAATAATTGTCCTTTGTCCAAATGCCTCTGTATAGCCTATAAATGGGCAAAGGAAAAGAGAAAAGAGAAAACAGAAGCATACATCAATTCAAGATTTGTTTCTCAGGCCCTTGGCTGCTGCCCAGCTTGCTTAAGCGATGGTGCTGGCCCTCCATTATTTAGAAACTTGGGGAAACAGAAGTGTGGGAACTGTGTTCGCTTTGTTGACAATTAAAGCTTTGTATTTATTCATTCATCTTGGTTTCATGGACTCTGTCATCTCTGCCTCACACTAAGATGTGGGGGGTGGCAAATCCCTAAAATAAAATAAATGCTAATTCAAGATAAATGTGTTATGTGTCTCCTCTTTTCCTTTGCAACAACAATCTTTTAAATGTTCCTCAGATTCTAAGCAATGTAAAGACATGCTGACACTATATTCATGCCAGCTGGCACACATTCAGTCACTGCAATTGTTTTAGCCTTTACTCTCTTGAGAGGACTTCCTTTTTGCATGTGAGACTTCATTTTTGCATGTGAGAATAACAATTTCCAAAGTTTTCTTCTTGCTGGGCAAAATTATGAGAGTTTTTGTGGATTTTTCAATGATTTTTTGTTCATAATTTCTTTGGAGAAATTATCCAATGTCTTTTTAATGCAAAAAGGTCATTTTTTAATGCAAAGAATAATTGGGTTTTGAACAAAATATTGTATAAATAGAAGAAATGGCTAGTGTTTTTTTGCATTCATGCAATGCCAAAACTTGTTTTAATTGGTGTGTGTACATCAATATGCCAAGAAGACATCCTTTTTCATCAAAGACAAGAAAATGTGTAAATAGTCTTTACAGTTCTACTGCTTTGAAAACCTTGGGAATTACTTCCTTTTTTAGAGGTGCAACAGAAGAGGACCTTTGGATAATACTATATGTTAGAAAGGCAGATAAATGCACAAAGATACTGACATGTAGGGATCTACACCACTCTACCCAACCATAAAGATGCCAGCCACAGATGCTGGAGAAACGTCAGGAAGAAACTCTTCTAGAAGCCACATAGCCCAAAAAACCCACAAAAACTATAGTTATAGATATACTTTGTTGTAATTAATTTCTCAACAATTAAGGCATAACTGAGTTATATTATCATGGTATCATAACAAAGAATAACATAACTCCTTTTGTAGTGTTTTAGCTATAGTTACAGGATGTGTGCAGTCTCACAGATCAAGTGTGATCTGCACTAAAGACCAGGGGATTGTAGCATTTTGTTAAGAGTGTGTAAAAAAAAAAGCAGCTGGAAGTAACTACCCTTTTGAGCAGGAAGAAAGAAAGAGGGTTTTTTTTTTTTGGGGGGGGGGGGGGAGAAGGAGGAAAAGAAAATGTAGTTATTATGGTAATCAATTCCTTTGAAGGTCTTGAGACAGTAGCTGTAACTAACTGCTTTTTAAATTGTCACATTCCAGGCTTTCCTCTATAGTGGGCAATGCAATACAGAATGAAGGTGATTTTTATTACTTTGCAAACACACCAGCAATAGTCAAGGCTCCAAAGAGGCTCACATAAGACATTTATTTGCCCCAGCTCTCATTTTCTACATGCTACCAAAATAAGAAATGAAATACTATAGAGTAGCTGGCATTGCCTCAGTGGAGAGCGGCACACATGCATTTAACCCACTCAGGATGATGAGCTAATTAATATTCTGTGGTCTTTCCCAGCAACTAGAGGCTTATTTTTAGATCATTCCAAGCTATCATGGGAAGCTCCAGATAGACTTCCTTCCATGCAGGCTTCTGTTTTAACATTCTGATAAATAATTCAGGCCAGTTCTGAAACACCTTCAAATACAGCTTTTACTCAATTGAGCTGGAGATAAAAGATAACAGAGCTGGAAAGATAAGCAAAATGCCATTTATGTCTGTCTAGTCTGAATGCCATGGATGCATCCCCTGGATTCCTTCCTGCCAGTGCTAAAATTCCTCCTGCTGTGGCTGATTTCCTCCAAATTTCATACAAATTGGTGTTCCCCCGATGTTGCTAAAACAAAGAAAGAATGTTCTTCGGGTGAGAACTGAGAAACTCTCCACTCCATAAGAGAATGAGAGAGAAAGAGAAAGAGCAAACCACTCCCTCTGACAGGAAAGAGGATTCCTGGAGTGTGTGTGTGTGTGTGGGGGGGGGTAGGTTTATGTGTGAGAACATGTCAATACTTGGGAACCAAAAATGTGTGTGGGTACCCCTTGATCTAAACAATGCTTTCAACCCAAAACCCTTTTGTCCTTCTTCTCCAATAATATGAACAGGAAGAGATCAGAGTGAATTATGATTTTATGATCTCATTTGCGCAGACTTTACATATGAGACTTAGAAATCACATTCCTACCCTAGGTTATTTTAAGTGTGCTTCTTAAAAAGTGTGAATGTGTGTGTACCTACATGCCTTTAAGTCATCTTACTTATGGTGACCCCAGGACTTTCATAAGGTTTTCTTAGACAAGGAATACTCAAAGATGGTTTTGCCAGTTTCTTCCTCAGAAATATAGCCTGCACCACCTGGTATTTGTTGGTGGTCTCCCATCCAAGTACTAAACAGAGCTGATCCTGCCTAGCTTTCAAGATCAGGTAGAATATCGAAAAACTGGGAAGGCAGACACATACTTTACACACAGGTACGTGTAACTTTACAGATAACAATGGTGGCAGCCATCTGGTGAACATACAGTCTGTGTGAGGCCAGATTTAAGGTGACTTAACCCACCAACAGGGCCTCCTTGTGCATGTGGGAGAGTTTGTCCATTGGATGCAAGGTTTTGCAATGCAATAGGTTGAGCTTATAAAGATGCAAGGCTAGAATGAGCCCCTTTTAGGCCTTTTAAGCCCAAGAGCTCTGGCCATTATTATGACTCCTGCTGCATTCTCTGAGACTTGTTGGAAGGCAAAGCTCACCTGGCCCCACAATTCTTGCAGATTTGTAAATCCTGCAGTATGTTTTCCATGCATACAACCATGCACAGGGAGCGGGTTGGGAAGGGATCAATTAGTATTTTATTGTATTTCTAATGCATTTTTACTGTTGTAATCCACCCGGATTCCTAGTGATTCAGCGGGCTATAAATAAATAATTTATTTTTATTATTATTATTAAAATACAAAAAAAATGCTAAGATGCTTATTATTGGAAAAAATATATAGAAACACGCTCCAGTCAATGGAGAAAATGTATAGAAAACTAGTCATTAGAGAAAATGTGTAAAATGAGCACTTAAAAATGTACACACACTTTCAAACTGAAAGAAAAAAAAAAAAACAACCCAAGAATCTCACAGCCTAACCCAGGTTGGGAATGCAGGTGGGATTATGAAAAACAGAATGAAATTGACATCGTTTCTCACATCCCTAGCTAACGGAAGCATTTCCACTTTGCGACTGGAAGGAACCACAGCTGCTTGGATCTCTTCCAGCAGTGAGAGCAATGGCCATTGCCTGGAGCTGTTTTGCATTTTCCATCATCTATTTCCATCTGCTGGGGGGGGGGGGGGGGATTGGGTTGAAAAGCTGATGAACTTCTCTGATAAGCATGCACATCCTTTGACTAGTTACCTGGCAACATTCCTAAACATAAAACATTGATACACAGGCACAAATTTGATTTCAGAGATGCTTTACAGCAATGCTTCTCGGTTTATATGAAGGGGTGGGGAGCCAGCCATTATTTTCTTCCAGTGTGTTCGGAAACAGCATTACATTTGGGTCCACTGTTTTTCTTCCTTTCTTGAAGATTCACCATGGACTAGCAACTGCAGTCCAAGGGTCACCACTTTGAGTAGCACTGTTATAAAGAAACACTGCTACTCAAAGTAGCACTTTGAATAGCACTTCTATAAAGCATCCAGAATAGAGTTGCTACAAAATAAAGTGTTTGATAGTTGCAAATAGGACACAAAGTATACAGTATAAATTTCTATAATGTACTGACAGAAAATAAAAATGTAACCAAGGTTCCTTAATTATTAATGCCACACTCATTTCTTACATTCACCAATAACAGTTATTTCCCATGCCACACGGATAAATTGCCAACAGTGAAACAGATATGAATACAGTACTTTAGTCATTTCCAAAGTGGGTACAATTGAAACCATTCCCAGTAACCAACAAAAATATCCAGGAGGAGCTGGATTGGCCATACAGTATAGCAAAGTACAATAACATCCCAAATCCACTAAACAGTGATACCATTGTTGGACCAACCACAACACACATTATACATGTTTCAAGTTTTCAAAGCTCCACTGACTTCTTCGTCAAGCCAAGGTGTAAAAACCATAACGTATCAATCATACATCATTCTATTCTTCTGTATTGCCTGTCAAAGAAGCTAGTGGAGCTTTGAAAGCAGTAAGCCTCAAAATTCTTCATCTGCTAAAAATTTAGAATGTCAAAGTGCAACCACTCTCTCTCTCTCTCTCTCTCTCTCTCTCTCTCTCTCTCTCTCTCTCTCTCTGCAGCAGTCATTTTTAGCCCAACATACAAAGGATCAGTATTACCCACTATTAGGGATGTGCTACTAATGGTGGGCCCCAGCAAGACTGTTGAAAACAAAGAATGTGGCTCTTTAAAAATATCAAGTCTTTTTACCAGTTCTTGCTCCCTACTGTAGGCATCAAATAAAACATTACAGCACTCCCACAATTCTGGGAACAATCTTCTTTCCTAACAGCCTGTTCTCTCCTTCTTTCTCTCTCTCTCTCTCTCTCTCTGACCTGCTACATTTAATTGCATAGTCACACTGCTGCTTGTTTATCAAGACTACACACAGTGTGTCAGTAACATTACACTATTAACAAGCTATTTGTTCCATAATTCAGGGCCACCTTGCCCTGAAAACCTGAGAGCAGGGCTTTATCAATCAGGTTTTACATGGCACAAAAATTAAAATGGCACAGATTGAGGCACAGCAGCTGTGGCTTGTGCACCAGAATTCAAAAACAGTGCTGGTCTCAGGAATAACAAAAGCTTTGCTTGGTCCTAAAGAGAAAAAGGGAGGGGGGATATGTCAAAGTAGATGACAAAGTCACTTGGGATGAGATGGCATTAAATAGCAAAGTACAGCTTGTGAAGAGACTTTTGGAGATTTTGCTCATATGGTTAAAAACATACACAAAGCTGATATTAAAACAGTATTAAACCAATAACAAAATAGAAGCAATTTAAAATATTACAGTGGTACCCCGGGTTACGAATTTAATTCGTTCCGCCGCCGCTTTCGTAACCCGAAAATCTTCGCAAGCCGAAAAACCCATAGGCGCTAATAGCGAAAGCCGCGATTTCGTGCGAAAAAGCGCCGAAAAGCACCAAAAATTTTTTCGTAACCCGAAATAACCTTCGTAACCCGGAACAGTTTTTTTCAATGGATTTTTTTCGTAACCCGGAAATTTCGTAAGGCGGCGCATTCGTATCCCGGGGTACCACTGTACTTTAAAATGAAGAATAAAAGCAGTATAGTACCTCCTACTCAGGTTCTTGTACATTCCCCAAAACTTGCTGGAATAAAAAGATCTCCACCAGCCGCCAAAAAGGCAGCAAGAAATGGAAATGTATGGTCCTTCAGATAGCCAGGATTTGAGCTCTATTAGGATTACTATTAGGATTTATATATCATAACCAGCACTTTGAATTGTGCCTGGAAACAGGCTGGCAGCCAATGTAGGCAGGACTCTCAATGCAGCAAGGGTCCATGCAGAACTTGTCCTCCTTCTTCCAATATCTTTACCATGTTTTGTTCTCGCCCACAGGAACAAAAACATATCAAAACATTTCTACCCACTGTGCAGAAATTATAAACATTTTTGTGGATTTAATTTTTTTTTGACATTATGATACCTTTTGTGAAAACTTTCCAAAGAATTCTTTTGAGCAAAAACATATATTTATGAAAAAAATATCAATTTTTTTCCCATTGGTCCGTGATTATTGCATCAAATTGCTCTTTTTCAAGTCACCCCAAACTAGAGATGTGAAGGCATGGGGAAAAAATGCAGAAAAAAAGTTTTTCCTCTGAATCTTACTAAAATAAAAAAATCCATAATTGATTTTCTTCCTTTTTTAATTTTTTCCATTTGTTTTCTGTTTGTTTGTTTTCCCCCCATTCTCCCTGGGCTTTTTTTTCCACATCTCTACCCCTAACACAGCTCACTGGATTTAAGTTTCCTCTAAAATGGGTCATGAGTTTAGCTATTATGAAAAATATCATAAACTCTTAAAGCTGGAAGGGTTCCCCCCTACAAATCCTACTAGCCACCAGCTGTAGGGCCATGCTTGAGAGATTCTGGGAGTTGTGGTCCATCAAAGTAACTTTTCCAAGCACTGGGAGAGTCCAGCTGCCAGTTTGATGCAGGAAGAAAAACTTGGTGCTTTTAATTTAATCTCTACATCAAAGATTTAGTAAGACAAGAGACAGTTTAATGGGGGACTGAAATGCCATCAAAATATTTGCAACATGATGATCAAAATGCCTAATTCTGATAGACCTGAAGAAAAGTACATTTTAGGTTGGTAGATGCAGAAGATGGAACATCACCAGCATCCATTTTCATCTCTTGCCACTTCAATCTAATAGTCCTAATAGTTTTCTCAATGGAAATTTTTCTATCTCCTCAGAATGGCACACATGCTGTATAATGTCACCATATGGATACAATCCCTGGCCTTATTTTGGCTATCACTGACACAGAGTAGGGCTGGGAAAGCATGTGTTTTCCATTCATGAACAGTATTTGCACCATCTTTACACACAGAAAGCATAACCCCACTATGACAAGGGCATGGTTAAGATTGATGTGGGTTCCACCTTTCAATAATTACTTCAGAATTGGTTGCAGTTATAACCAATCAGTGGCAAAAAGTAGCACCTTTTCAGTAAACATGGTTGCCTTATGAAATATGTATTACGACAATTTAGATATCTGTGGTGTACTGGTTTGAGCGTTGCAGTATGATTTTGAAAGACCATGGTTCAAATCCTAGCTCAGCCATGTAAACCCACTGAGCAAGTCACATTCTCTCAGCCTCAGAAGCAGCAATGGCAAATCTCCTCTGAGGAAACTTGCCAAGAAAACCCCTCAATAGGTTTACCTGAGGGTTGCCATGAGTAGGAAATAACCTGAAGGCATTCAACAAGTTCTTTCACCACCAATATAATAATAATAATAACAACAACAACAACAACAACAATAATAATAATAAGGCTACTAATATTCAAAGAAACTGAACAAAGCCATCAATGATAGAAATCATTTAAAATCCAATATTGGTAATCAATACAGTTGCTCTTAAAATGGACATAATACATTTATACAGCCATTTAACTGGGATCATCATAATTGTAGCCTTCTGATTCAATTCTACATGGTGTTGCTTCTGGACTCTTGTCTGAGGCAACCTCATATAAAATGTGCTGTAGTAATCCAAGTTTGTGCCATTATGGTTGGGTAACACCTTCACACAAATGGATAGAATTGGTACCATAGACTAAGATGGGCAAAGGCATGCTGGCTATAGTGCTATCTGGTCACCCAGAAGGAATGCCACATCCAGGAGAAAATGCAAACTATTAGCTTCATCATTCAGGGGGAGTCCTGCCCCATGCAGAACAGGCTAAAAACCTCCATCAGGAAAGTCTACATACAAAAATTCAGCTCTAAAGATATCATCCATGCCATTACTGCCTTTGGGCACTGATTCAACCATCTTTCCTGGAATTCGAAATGAAAAGACCAAGGACAATGTGACATCCACATATTATTGACAAAACACCTCAAATCCCCAGGCAGCCTCTCCCAGTAGTTTCATGTAGATGTAAAATACTGCAAGGGACAAAAGAGAACCTTGTGGGACATGATGTGTCAAGGTCAATACATCAAGAAGACCAATTAGCTTTATACTCTGAAACTGGCCTCCAGGAAATATTGAAGCAAACCATCACTTCCAGACATTATAGAAGAATATAATGTTAAGTGGTAATGAAAGTGGCTTTGAGATCTATTAGAATTCACATGGACATAGTTCTACTAAACCTTTTTTTTAATCTCCCCTAACTGGGGCTCTACTTCCTAGCAAAAGTCAATGCAAGCAACTAAAAATTTCATCCCAAAACCAAGCTCTCAAACAAGTTAAAATGAATCTACATCACTTGTTTCATCCTGAAATTGAAGCTGTTAAGCCCTTTTATGAAACTGAAACATTTGATATAGGTAGTGTATAAAGATTTACGATTCAAGAAAGATCAAGAAACAAAATTTTCATTGTTTTATCACGGACATCTTAATGCAACCGCACTGCCACGAGACATCCAATTTCTAATTTAATTGATCTGAATGTTATTAAAAATATATATTCATAATCTCAAATGTCAGTCTTTCTCATCAGGTTTTAAAAAAATGCTCCCAGGAAATAAGGGGTAAACATGACAGAAAATGATGACTACACATCCTGATTGGTATGCCAGATTTTCTCCATTTATTTTCTGTCATTTCTAATAGATCTTCCTACAGTTTGGAGCATCTTCAACCATACTTGTACTTGTGCCAGATAAACTGACAAAGATGGATGGCAAATAACCACTGATCCATCACATTTTTATTAAATAATCACTCTAAACAAACAAACCAACTTGGCACAAGAAGCTTTACTAATGACAGAATTCAAAGACATAGCTGTGTTAGTCTGAAAATCAGTATACAAAGGGATCTTGTATCACCTTTGAGACTAAAAGAAAGAAAGAAGCTGGTAATTTGAGCTATTGTAGACGTGAGCCTACCTCCTCAGATGTATCTGAGGAATCTGAGATGTATCCTGAGATGTACAGTATCTGTGGAAGTAACCTCGTCTATGAAAGTTCATGCTGTTAGTTTCTTTCAGTTAGCTTCAAAGGTCCCTTTGTGTACTTACTAATGACAGCATCACCAATCCAACAATGGTTTTGAAGTAGAATTTATGTACAAGTTGATTCAAGGGTATCATGTTCGGCAACAAAATGAGAGATCTTTGTCTTCTGTGTTATATATGAAACTAGCCAATTTGCAGGTCCATGGTATGTGAATTCCCACATTTATGAATCACTGTGGTTTAAACTGTGTAGGAGATTTGTGAAGAACCAGCCAGAGCCCAATACATCAAGGGATGGATTAGGTTTCATCCTTCCAACATGACCATACTCTGAAAATATTGTGTTGATATATAGTATGTCTTCCAAATCAATTTCTTAAAGTCATATGCTATAAAATGGGGGGGGGGGGGGAGAGAAGATAATCACTAAATTTAACTTGTGGTGATCCATATTGAAATGCCCCTCTGTTTCATTCTTGGGCATGAGGACCACAGGTGATGCTCAAGCCCTGTAAGAAGGCCAGAAAACCCTGTCTCCAATATCTCCTTCACCCTCTTCTTTATCACCTGTTTTCCTAGGAGACACATGCTGAGGCTCTTCTGTGGCTTGCTTGCTGTTGTCTACTGCCACAACATGTTGAGGATCAGAGACAGGTGAAAACATGGAAGGCAAATTAGCTGTCAGTTGTAAAAACTGTTTGCATGGCTTTGGGCTGAGTGTTAACATCATCCAGGCTACCCGTTCCTCTGTTAGATCACAGAAAGCACCATCAGGCCATTCTTCTTCTGCCACTTCTCATCTTCATGAGAAGATGGCTGCCTCTGTTGTGGAAGGGCTTCGCTGAATTCACACGATACATCTTAGGCTTAGCACCAGCCTCTGGGAACTTTTTGATGTAGCACAGAGTTCCAACATGGTCAGCTACAGTGCATGGTGCCTCCAAATATGTTTCCCTTTCATTACAATGGGTTGCCTTCACAATCATTACCTGATCCCCTTTCTCAAAACAATGTACCCTGGCAAACTGCTCATATCAGAGGTTTTGTTCTGGCTGTGCCCCTTGGAGATTCTCATGGGCAGCTTACTTGAGATATTCTGTAGGCTTTTCACAAAATCTTAACACATTAGTCTCTGGAGAAGGCATGATGAGGTAGGAGGCAGTAGGAAAGGAGGGAAACCACATTACAGATAGAAAGACTAAATCAAGGAAGCCACAGGCCAGAGTCTGCAAGACCTGAACTGGGCTGTTGATAAAAGGGTGAACTGGAATTCTCTCATTCATAGGGTCACCATGTCAAAGTCATCTTGATGTCAGTTAATGAAAGTTTATCCTACAATAGATGCTTAGAGCCTTACTGCAGGAGAAAAGAAAGCAGAAACAGAGCTAAAGAACAGTGGCTTTCAACGTGCCTTACCACATGATGTTGTAGCACTTCAGTTTCCTTCTCATGGAAGACAATTGTAAAAGCACATCTTTTTTTCTGGCTGGAGAAATCCATTTGACGAAAGACACACTATTATGACCCTCCCCTATGGAAAGAGAACTGAAACACTATGACGTCATGCAGTAAGGCACAGAGAAAGCTGCTACTCTCTGGCTTTGTTTCTGCTTTGTTTTCTTGTATGATAAGGCTTTTACTCTTTAAATGCCACAGGATTCTTTATTGTTATTCTAGCTAAAGTTAAGAAAAAGTACTGAGTTAAGCTAATCAGAAATCACTGTCATTGCACCCAGACTTTTGAAAAATTACTTTTTGAACTATAACTATCAGAGTCAGCATGATCAGCATGGTGGTTGTTTATGCCACCGTAGAGAGTTGTTGACCAATAAAATAGCATTTATGCCTGACATATTTCATAATTTATTCTAAATGCTCTCTCACACACAAAATATGAGGAAGCAAGTACTAGTAACAGTTATTTGCAAAATGTGGGCCTTCAAGTGTTTTTGACATCAGATCCCAGAAACCATCACCACTAAACAAGCTGACTGGGATTTCTGGGAGCTGAAGTCCAAAACATATGAGGGACCATAGTTTGAGAACCACTGAGAACTCCCCACCCTTCTGGAACACATTTATGAGGGTGGGCTGCATGAGGAAAGGGGAAGAACATCCCACTGCAATCTCTACAGTCCCTTTGAATTTTGCCCTATATTGCAAAAATGAAATTTCTTTGTCCCCTTCAATTTGAAAAACCATAATGGTACCACCAACTTATCATGTAACTAAATCTAAGTTTATCACTGCATTACTTTAATTTGATTTTAACTACTTTGTTTACTCAATACAATGCCACCCTTGGTGCATCAGAATTGCTTGGATTTATGAACCATGACTATTGTACTTGGCAAAGAACAAATGTTAAGATAGCACAGCCGTGTTCGCCTTGCAAGGGTATTTGGTTCTTATGCAGCCAAATACAATCTGGAGAAGCACATGACTTTTATATAGTACTCAATCTGACAGGAAGTCAAAAACCAGCAACAACTCCTTCATGGAAAAATTAAAAGCAGTATAGCTTTGAGCCATTTGAAAAAGCAGAGCAAATGTCTGTGCATATAATAAAAACACTGTCTGCCCAACATTACTGGAATAATGACATCCAAATGTTTGATTTACTAGGTCTGTTGACTATCTTAAGCTAGCATGTTATGTCAAGGACTCAGGAAGGAAGAGAAAAGCCTGACATAGCTACAACATTTTAGATAAATGCCTTCTGCAAAGTGGTTCTGAAAAGTGTTTGAGTCAACTGAAGCCACTCCATGGAATATCAGCTATTTTCTAGTGGTGGACAACTGTATCTCTTCAGTTGCTGTTCCAGAGTCCCTCATCAACAGCTATGGTGGCTAGGCTCATGGGAACTGCACTCCAAAAACATCCAGAGGATTACTGTTGCCTCCTTGTTCTAAAGCAGGGTTGGGCAACTGCATGGGGGCCAGAGCACAATTTCCATCCCCAAACCACATTGTAGGTTGCACCCCACAAACATGTCTGCTTTCCTCTACAAGTCCAAAGATGTCTGTTTTCCTCTGGAGCCCCTCTCAAAATGATGACACAAAATGTTTGGTCTCCATTTTGAGAAGGACTATACCTCAGTTAACAAAGGCCCTGACCAGACAGGCCATGACTATGCCCATGGTATCCTGGCCCGGGTACCAGTATGGATCAGTTCCTGGGCCGGCACAGAACAAGTCAGGTGTTTATATGCTCCCCTATACCACAGACCCGCTATCGCCATGTGCCCCTTACCTTACTCAGTTCTTAGCATTAGTGAGAAGCTCCCCACCATTGTATCTGATAGGGAAATAGGATGCTTGACCACGTGATGCAGCCATGTGCCCCGCTTCCATGTCAGACACAGCAAGGGGGGGGCTTTTTATTAGCGGCAACGGTTGAATAGGGTAAGGGTCATGCAGGACTGTATATTTTGCTGTTGTTTGCTATGGAGCGTCGTTGAGACCCACGTTGAGGCCCCTTTGTACCAGGATTGGACCGGATCCACCAGATTGCCATCTGGCCTGCTGGATCTGGGCCCAATCCCAGCCGGGAGCTAAAGGACTGCATTGTTCAAACAGGCTGATGCAAGGCTGGGGGAAACACAGGCCTTTTGGTCCATGCAGACAGCCCCAAATTAGGCATATTCCTGGATATTATCACTTTAACAGAAAATCTCTGGTACCAGAGACAGAAAAAGCATGGAAGCAATTGGGATAGATTCCTACATTACAAAAATAAAAGAGCAGCTCAACCAACTTTCTATTAAAAATCAACAATACCAACAGTGTAAAATGAAACAACCAGATTAGGAAAGCCTTGCACAAATAGTCAAAAACATATGGAACCTTCAGGGGCTACTTGAAAGAACTTTCTAAAATGCATCCAGGGATCAGGGGTTTGTTTTTCTTCCACGAGTCTCCACTTTTCTTACGATTTCTACTGTACTTTGGTGGCCAGACTATCAGTCTTTATCATGATGGTGGTAAATGGTGATGCATGTTATCTGCTTCCCCTGTTTTTCTCTCTTCATGTATGCTCAGTAAGGGATTCTGGAGACAGCTGCTGTTTATCTTGTCCTTTGCAGGCAAGCACACACAGCTGCATCATCATCATCATCATTATCATCATCATCATCATCATCATCATCATCATCCATCTGCCCTTTTCCCAAAACTGGGACTCAGAGTAGCTTACAAGATAGGTGCAATAGGTCTGACTAGAGCAGAATCCCATTATTTCCTCAGCTCAAGCTTTACTGCATTGTTTACTGCAGACATGCTGCTACATGGAACTGAAAATCTGTGTTTCTCCTCCATCATCTTAGTGTTGATTCTACTTAAAAATCATCCAGCTAGGCAGTAGACAAAGAAGAAGAGGGCAGCTAGGCAGGCATAAAATGGCTTTTTAAAAAAGAGCTTCTTTGTCAGAGATTTTTTTTTTAAAGTAAGGTATGCCTATAAAAAAGAAAATATGTATTTGGGGTGGCAAGGGGTTCTGGGATGTTTGTGGGGGGCAGAGGGCATTTTTACATTCTTTACACACTTGGAGGCTTTATCTGTGGGTTTAGGGCAAAACGTGCCTGAAAATTGTTCTGAAAAAGATTAAATTTGGGTGGTTGGGTTTGGGGCTTCAGAGCCCACAAAAATTGGGATTCAGGGGCTACATGAGATTTGTAGGACTCACTTTGCCCGCTCCTGCACTAAAACAACATCATTCAATTTAAAAGAGGGTCACAGGGGAAGATAAAGGTAGTCTTTTACTCAGGGATGTATCAGAAAGAACTGAAGCCTAAAGGCCACCTTAACACGCACAAACAGAAGCAACTAACTAACATTTCAAAAATCCAAATATTAAACAATTCTTCCTCTACATGTTGCTGTGGAGTTATAAACACCAAACAGCTACATTCAGAACTTCAAAAAGATACTTTTTAAGACTACAATTCCGAGAATTCACATGTCAGCAGGGTCATTTGGGATTAGGGGAGTTATTTTATTTTATTGCTGGGTGAAGGATTCTGAGACACATCATTCAAAGAAATAATGTTTCCATGCTCCAGGTAAGATAAAAAAAATTTACTCAGCCATTTAGAAAATTGTAGCCATTCTCTTTTTTATGTATAGCACTGTACAAATTGTAGCACACAGCCTAAGGATGTGGCAGGGAGCTAGGCAAGACAGATTCTGGGTATGGGTCCTGCAGGTACGAGTAATCTACCTTGGGGTTTCACCTTGAGAGAGGTGAAACCAGCAACCTTGCACCTTTTATTCAATGTACATTTACAAAATTAATTATCTCCCAAGATACCAACCCAAGTAAAATTAATCAGAGTGATGAAGCCACACTTTAAACTTTTGCTCAATACGGTGTTCCTTTACTGCTGTAATGTTAAACTAGTGGTTTATGTTTCTCTTCCTAAGGGTACAGTAACTGCCAGATCCCTGGACAAAATGCTTTGCTCCTAGAGACAGATTATTTACTGACATCTGTTCACTGCAGGCTCCTACTTATTTTCAACTCAGTCTCTTCAAATACTGGTGAACAAAAGCTTACTGTGCATTAAAGCTGCACTCCAGTCGGCCCAGTAATTGAGAACTGATGACACTGGTTTTCCAATAAAGTTCAAATCCCCAATTGGGGGACAAGGCGACAGCCATCAAGCCTCTGGATGAAGTCTTCTTGTTCTGAGACCTCAAGTGTGCTGAACTAAATGAAGGGTCTATAAAAAGGACATAATTCTGTTTTATGAGCAGCTGTTTAAACATTTGCTGTCTCAAGACAGAACTGTACCAGCTATCATATGGGAAGCTCAAAAGTGGCTCAAACTGAACTAGCCAATTCAAAGAAAAGACTGGTTTTCCAGACTTCTCTCTAAAAACAGTTCATTTTGCCATGGTGTGTGATCACAGAAGCAACTCTACCAGGAAAAGTAGATTCACAAGAGGACTAAGCCTTCAGTGACAGGCTAAAGTGGAGAGGGCATTGCATTTGAAATATAGAAAACCCAACAGTCCATCAGACACAATGTTTCTAGTGCCCAAATGTGTATCAAATCTCTGTGAGTCTATGACAAACATTAGACTTTTTGGTTTTGAAACGGAGAGTTGATATCTATGTTCCCTGACTGTGTATGACTTTGTTTTTCCTTGGATGACTTTTGCCATTCCTTTAAGACACTCAACAAATCTTGGATCACTTCAAGAACTCTATTAACCCTTCATGGCACCAGCTTGAATCACACAGATTCACCTTTCAGAGCTACGGAAACAGAGGTTAAGAAAGGTTAGTCACATCAGTCTTGAATTTCCTTGGTCATCAATCAGTTTGGCAGCTCTTGGGGGCATGGAGCTATGAGGTTCAGCCAAGGAAATAGAGACCATCACCAACAGTATAAGATATACAAATCACTATCATATTTCAGATATTTTAGGAAATATGTCATTAACCTTCAGTAACAGTCTAGAGTTAGCTGTGATGGCCATATAGCAAATCCAATAACATCCAAACAATGATACCTTTATTGGGCCAACCAAAATGCACAATTACATTTTTTTCTAATATTGGCACTGATAGGCATGCTTTACCACTACACCACCTAAAGTTTTCCTGATGCAAAACATGAAGACTTCTCGTGCAATTCAGTGTCCTCTACCTGCATAGGAGCCTGTGGCTTCACAAAGGAAGGAGACATGCTGGATTCCAACGAAACATCTTCCTAGAATTGCAAATGGACATTAAATTTCCTTGAATTTGAAAATGTACTAGTGACCACATGGCCAAAGGGGGAAGTGCCAGTCTGCAGATAGCCCTTCCTACCATCTGAACTAAGACCAGAAACAGAAAATGCAGGCCTATGACTAACATCTTCAATTTCTTTCTCCTGTTTGCCTGATGAAGAAGCCAGTGTGACTTCAAAAGCTTGCAACATGTAATTGTGCATTTTGGTTGTCCCAATAAAGGTATCATTGTTTGGATGTTATTGGATACATAGACAATTTTCAAATGGAAAGTCTATGAAGACAGGGATTACTGCAGGATATGAACTAGACAGTTTGTTTCATGGGACATAATGATGCTATGTTGGAATTTCTTGCATCGTATACATATACTTTTTTCTCTAACCTTGGTTTAGGCAGCCTACAAAATCTGGGATCTACTTTTTGTTTAACACTAAAATACTGAGCTCCAGCAACCAGAGTCATGACCAAAATCAGACAGATTTTCTTCTTCCTCCTGTTGATTTAGCAACTACCCCCCAAAGAGTTTTGGAGGTCCCAAAAGCATGAAAATTATTTTATGCTATCTTGGTTGACCTGTTAAAGTATTGCTCTGATATGGTGTATGGATGTCAAAATTAAAGGTTTTTGATCCCAGGTTTCTGATCCCACCCCACTCACCCAAGTACCAAAACTAAACATTGTTCAGAATCTCTCTGTACAGCAATCCAATCCTAATTCCTCTCAGCTTCTCTCATTTCAACAATGTAATTTAAGGTGGAACTATGCCATTTTCTAACTGCTACTGTCACAAGGATATAGCTACAGGGTGATGGGGGAATGAGGGCAGTGCCTCTCCAAATAAGAATCCCCTCCTCCATAAACTTTCCCTTCAGTCCCCAAATTCCTAGCATTGCAGAGAATGAGCAACTGAAAATTGTTCACTCGTAGAACTCTTACACTTGCTGTGCCCCCATATCCTTTGCTTGCTCCTTGTCTTTTGATGCCTAAAGTGTTCTTGTAAGGCTAGAAAGTGACTGGGAGATGAAGGAAAATTTCATCAAGGGGGTACAATTCTTAGTGGGAGGCCAATATTCTCATTTTGTATTGGCAGAAATGCATGCTGACCTAATGCACACTATATGGAAGTGTCCCGATGCATCTTGATACACCTTCAACCCATACTTGTTCCAATCATGAGGATTTACTGTTCTTACAAGGAACTCTGAGCCATATGTAGACCTCAAGGTCTCTGCTGACCACATTTATCACTGTCAGCATCAGCAGTGCTGGAAGAAAGTGCTGCCAAAATTCATTAGTGCTGCAAACCCCTTATGTTCTTATCCAGTGACTGTGGGCCAGTCACTCCTCTCTCAGCCTGAACTATGGACAGGTCTGCACTGGCCAGAATATTCTGGACTGGACTGAATTTGCCCCTTATCTACTCTCTTATGCTGTAGCTTTTTGGCTTTTGCAGTGAACAATGGGCAACTGCCTTCCCATATACTCCCCATTCAACAGTGCAGGTGAGATCAGAATGAGGTACTCAGCCATCCTATCAATGCTGGGTGACTTATTCTGACCCCAGAATGACTCGCACCTACAGCAGTGCCAGATGGCTTGCAGGGACCAAAAGTGAAGGCAACCGCAGCCACTGCTGAGAACACAACCAAAAAAACCTGCGGCAAAAGGCAAGTCATTTAAATGAAGGTGAGAGAGAAGAAGTCCTAAATTGAGTATGCATCTTGATTAATAATAATAATAATAATAATATAATAATAATAATAATAATAATAATAATAATAATAATAATAATATAATAATAATCAAAACTGGAACTCAGGACAGCTCACAACATTAAAAAACAGTACAATTAAAAGCATACAATAATAGTACATTAAAATATTAAAACAAGTTACACGTTAAAATAATAAAATACAGCCCGGTACAAATGGGCCCTCAGTTACGCCCTCATCATGTGCTAGGGTTACCTTGGGGCAGAGCACCCACACGCCTCACAACACTAGCACATGACAAGGGCATAATAATAGTGGCACTTTGTATACATGGGCCCCACCATTGTTACTTAAGCGCTGTGCAGCGTCTGCATGGCACTGCACAGCACGGCATCCGCATTGTGCCACATGGTGCTTACGTAATGAGTGCGCCACTGGTGCACTTGTTACGCCACCCTTGCGGCGTAAAAAGAACCCTCTTTTTGTGGGTTCTTTTTCCATCGGAGGGAAGCTGTACGGTTTGGCGGCTGCGGCTTCCCTCCGGTGGAAAAACAGGTGCCGGCAGGCTGCCATTTTTCAGCAGTCTGTACAATTAAAAATATAAAATGTTAAAAATACTTTAAAAGACAGTCTTCACTCAATTTGGGGCAATTAGTCCATGTAGAGAAGCTCTACATGACAGGATTACTGTGGAGAGGCAGATCATGTACACTGCTTTGAGCTCAGTGGAGGAAAAGCAGGATATAAATTTAATAAATACATATCAACCATGAAGCAGATAAGGGGAGGGGGGACAGAGGAGAATGCCCAAAACAGAATACACTAATGGTGCTGTTATTCTTCAGAATTAAACTGGTTGTACAAACAGCAGGTACTGTTGGCGATATTTCAGAGGAGGGAACTGGCAAAATCATCTCTGAGTACTCCTTGTATTAAAAAAGCCCTAAGAAATTCATGGGGGCACCATAGGTCAACAGGTGACTTTGTAGTTCAGTGAGGCCTAAGAGCTTTCTGGCTGAGAATTCTAAATGCCTTTCCCTCTACTGCAAATCCCAGAATGCAACGAAAGGCAGCCAGAGCAGTTAAAGTGGAATAGCAGTGCTATAAGAATGTAGTGCAGTAATCTAAGAAGGCACATGTGCAGACACACACTTTCCCCCCTGGGATTTGCCCTTTGGCTGTTAGAGAAGCATGACATTTCTGTCAGAGTCTCAACACTTTACCAAAAAATGCAATTTCCATGATTCTTTAGGAAATCCCAAACTGCCAAGTGGCATAAAACAGATAAAAGTTCATAGATATAACGAAGAAATAGAAAAGATGAGAGATAAACAAAGAGCAACTGTAGCAATAAAAGAGGGGAGACTGGCAGAAAAGAAATGTGATTCCTTTCTGAATTGACCCATCTGGAATAACATGTTAAGCCTCTTACTGTACTAGGAGTGTTTCCAGGCTCCTAGGATACAGATCAAAAGCAATTCTGCATCTATTGAGCCTCTCTCTCCTTAATGGATTTTCTGTTGGGGGAAAAAAGATGGTAAAAGTGGTGGGAAAGCATGGCAGGGTTTTGCAAACAGAAGCCCCAAAGCTCTGGACACTGCAATTCTGCAAACAAGTCAGGGAAATTGCAAAATAAGATATTCATATATATATACACACACACACACACACACACACACACACACACACACACACACACAGGGTTCTTCAGTATTCTGAATGCTGCACTGAGGAGCTTCCCAAGCACCTTGGGAATAATGGTTTTAGTTCTGAAGCTGCTTGAAAAGGATGCCTGGGATCTCAAGACCAAGCTGGCTGCTCAGCTTCCTCCTGAGCCCAGACATCATCCAAGAGGCTTGTGAACTTCACAGCTAAACCTCCATCTTGAGTCTGACATGAAGCCAAACCCAGAATTTCTGCTTCCAGTATACACTGCATCAACATCATCTGTAAATATTTGCTCTTTGTTCAGTCCCAGTCTTTGCACTTTGGAGAAGCTCCCTGGCCTCTGGACTTACAAGCTTTTCTCATGGCAAGACCTGATTTGCCTTTCTCAAAGATACAAGTTTCATACTAGAGCCTCATTATTTGTCATCTGGTTTATGTGTGCCTGCTTTTTTTTTCCCTTTTTGGTAATTCTAATTAACATTTTGAAAAAAATAATAATAAAATAATAAAAAGACAGCAATCTTTCAAGTCTCTAGGAGATTTAGGATGCTGCCACAATGAAGAATTAATGCAGTTTGACACTGCTTTAACTGTCATGGCTCTATCTCATGAAATGCTGGGATTTGTAGTTTGCTGTGGCACCAGAGCTCTCTGACAGAGAAGGCTACATAACTGACAAAACAAAAATCCCAGAATTCCACTGTGTTGACCCATGGCAGTTAAAGTGGTGGCATCTTGCATTAATTCTGCAGTGTAGATGCAGCCACAAACAAACAAATGACCTCCACACAATACCCCCCCCACAAACATCACCACGGCTATGCACTGGATCACATTTAATGTATGAAGAGGCACTTCACCAATCCTTT
This sequence comes from Sceloporus undulatus, assembly GCF_019175285.1. Classification (NCBI taxonomy): domain Eukaryota; kingdom Metazoa; phylum Chordata; class Lepidosauria; order Squamata; family Phrynosomatidae; genus Sceloporus; species Sceloporus undulatus. The sequence goes on from NC_056525.1 coordinate 166,487,733, forward strand.
TGCCACAATGTTCATGACAGAGCACAGTAGTTCTCCTAGCAGCTTTTACAGTTCTGCAAATTACAGCAAAACTGTATATCCATGGAACACTGGCATAAAGCTCAACCATCTGGCATGGTTAGGACAGGAGAATAACAGGGAAGGCATACATTCACCTACTGAACTAGTCCCATGAGGTGTACTCATCCTGCAATCATTTCAAGCAACTGCCTCTGATCTTTTTGTAGTATGTGGGTGACCTAGTAGACTAGGAAGTGTCAGTTTTACTTTTCCCCACATTTTAAAAACTGGGTTTTTCACTGTCTCAGACACAAAGACATCTGTGTATTTTGATAAATCCTTTAAAATTTAACTGGTACAAAATTCTCCTTAGTTCCAGTGGCCAAATTCAATTTCTATAGCTATTCCCAGTATAAACAAGACCATATTCCTACTTTCAGATATATACTGTTGTCGTTGTGCCTTCAAGTAATTTCCAACTTATGGTGACCCAAGGCAAACCTACCATGAGATAAGGACTGCATTCCTTCACTCAGATACACACACACACACACACACACACACACACACACACACACACACACTCCGTCTGATATTATAAAATCTCAGTGTACAAATAAAATCAATTTAAAAGATTTTTTTAAAGCAAGGAACAATTTAAACTCTCAAAGCAGATTAAACTATGGGGCAAATCCTGGGGAAAAGAAGTGTGTGTGTGTGTGTGTTGAAATGATTTTAAACCATGCACATGTACTCATTTGGACAAAATTGTTACTCCTCAAAGGCTTTGATTTAAAAACCACGTTTTAACTTAGTGCCAGAATGAAGCCAGTATGGAGATGACAATTGGGAATACAAGGGGAAGGTATTCCATAAACTGGGGACAACAGGAGAGAAGACCTTCTTCAAAAGCTTCAGACTCTGCACTACTCATGCTGATGGGATAAAAAGGAGGGTTCCCACTCTCACCCCACCAGCAGACTTCAGGTTTTGGGAAGCACTGAGTTGTCACATATTTCATGTTGTATTTGTCAGCCAAAGAAATACTAAAGATGAGAACGTTCCATAGTTCATCACTGAAATGTTTGAATGTACAGTATTTCAAACCTTTTACGAGTTAACCTCTGAAATCCCTGAGCCTCAGTGGATGAATGTCAGTTTTCCCACATTCTGACTTTTTAAAAAAATATTTCATGTTCTTTCCATTTTGACAGTGAAGTTAAGTTCTAATTCTTGGTAAATTCTTATTTTAAAAAAATATGTTTTAACAAAATTCTCACTCATCCTTACTGTGCATATTCTCTCTCTCTCTCTCTCACACACACACACAGAAATAGACACACCACACACAGGGGCAAAATCATCTGATCATATCCATGTTGATTGCCAAATGTTGTGGGAAGTATGCAAAACTGCTTGACAAACAGGAGAACACGATTCAGATAACAGAAATTCTGTTATAGATCCACATAGGAATTCAAGCATGTTTAAAAATAAAATATTGATAATGTATGCATTTAAGATATTTACATTCCACCTCTCAATCCTACCAACTCATAAGCATATGAACTCCAATAAAATGACAAAAATTAGAAAAACAACAATTCAAGGATAAAGCATAAGAATGGCAGCAACATCAAACCCACAATCTACTGCACATTTCTTGAAAGCAGGATCCAGAGAGATTTCCTTCTGACTCAGGAATTTTTTCTTAATAAGTAACATTAGTAAGCATTCAAAAAGATTGCATTGTATGTTAAAACCTGCTTCTAGACACTGCACATTTTTTCACAAAACTTTCTTTTGGTAATACAATGACAGGAAAGTTTTGACTGAGGCTCCAGGAGAGGTGATCTAGTACTTCCTATCAGATCAGAAATGTATATATTCTGCACACAGTTCCTAGCTCCTTATCTTGGGAACAGGATATACAAGATGGAAATGAGAAATCCTCTTTTACCCACCACTTCTTGCAGTAAGATGCAACAACCACAGATTATGCAATGAGTCTGAGGATGTTGTTATTGTTAATCATTTGTTCTGTTCCATACAAGGAAAGCCATCTTGGTAGCTTTAAAAAACATTTCTGCCTTGTTTCCTGTGGGAATATTGATGAAGCAGCAAAAATGTGCTTGATAGGCTTTTCCCCCTCTCCTCCCCGCAAAAGCCATTAAAGGTTATCTTTCATTCTGGCAATCCAAATTATGAGGTTATTACA